>NW_019154134.1:14149830-14533128 GCF_002288905.1 Enhydra lutris kenyoni | reverse complement strand
AAAGATTTTATTTGTTTATTTGACAGAGAGAGATCACAAGTAGACAGGAGGCAGGCAGAAAGAGAGAGAGAGAGAGGGAAGCAGGCTCCCCGCTGAGCAGAGAGCCCGATGCGGGACTCGATCCCAGGACCCTGAGATCATGACCCGAGCTGAAGGCAGCGGCTTAACCCACTGAGCCACCCAGGCGCCCCTAATAATTCTAAGTCTTTACCGGGTAATGCTGTTAACTAGCCCTCTTGGATAGTTAAATCCTACTATCTGTTTTGCAGGTCTCACCGTTGCAAGATTTTTTTCTCTGGTTGTTTTACCATTTAAGGCTGTGATCTCCTATTTAGCCGGACTTTCTCTGTAGATACCTGAGATGGGTTGCTTTGGACTCCAGGGCATTGTAAAGCCTGGTTTTAATTTCTTGGTGCTGGTTTTACATTTTCCCTGGACTCCCCTTTCCCTGAACACATAGCCCTTTGAGAGTCTTGATTTGTCTCAGAATCTCAACCAGAAAAGGTTTGAGGAGCATTTCTTCGTATATGGATAGATTATGAAGGTATGGGGGGCAACTGGGAGTCACAGCAGCCTGAAGCTGACCATGTGGTGCTGTCACCACTCATAGGCACCGAGGAATGAGAGGGGAAAAGAGGTTCCTGGAACCCCAGGGGAGAGAGTTGTATAAGGCAGGCCTCCATGGGGTGTGGGGTTATGGGACAAGGCCAATTCAAAGGGACAGTGTAGGGTGGGAAACAGGAGAATAAATATCCTGATCTCACTCTTCTCCTTCTTTCCCAACTTATTCCTCATTGGCTAAGGCCAGCTGGAAGCCAGAGGAGAAGGGAGCCTCGTGATACAGGGTGGAGATGGGTGAATAGTGGATCTGGAGGGGCAGAGAATATCCATCCAGTATGTGATTTTATGTGGGTATTTCACTTGTAGTTCCTGTTCCCACATGACCTTCCCACTGCAAGCTCTTCAGTAATGGAGCCAGCAAACTCCCTCAGGGAAGCCATTGGATCAGTCCATGCTGTCTACCACCCTACTTTTGATTCCCTCTTTATTTTTGACCTTAGGGATTTCTCTTTCCTACAAGCTCAGTTATACATTTAAAAGGGTGTTTGCTTGTCAGATTTTATACAAGGTAGTTGTGTTGTATGCCCTAGAGTCACCTTACTAACTGCATTGCCAGAAAAAAATGAGACAAATTACCCTGCCCAATCTTACACGGACTCTCTGATGTAGATATCCTTAGAAATGTTAATGATGGATTACTTTCTCCTGGGTCACAGAATTAGTAAGCTGGGACTCCAAAGTCCAGGCTCTTTATGCTACATTATACCCTTGTGAAGGCATGCTGTGTGCCTGCCATTTTGGGGGGGAAAAAAAAAGATGGAACAAAGAAGGGAGGGAGGGAGGAAACCTAACAAATTCAAGCAATATGAGGTCAGCTGTGAAATTAACTATGAAGCTCCAAAAAGAAAAGACAAGATAAATAGGTTGAAACACAAGAACAGTGAGATTCTTTAATAAAAGGACTAACATTAAAGTATTACAGCTTGTAAGTGTGAATTTGACATTGCTTCTTCCATAGACATCATCATTAACATAAGAAAAAAGGTAAATCTTGGTCATTTATTTTCCTATGGATCATAGAAGACCATGACATAGAAAATCCTGATTTCAGATTATCTGAGCATTTACAGCCATATCATGACCATGTTGTTTCAAAACGGAATCAAAGGATTCCAAATAGATGAAATGGTCAACACGCTTGATGGAAAGAAGAAAGGAACATTTAAAAGTTCAGAAAACCCTGCCTTAAATTCAGAACCAGGTGTTAGAAGAAGTTCTATTTCCAGATTATGTCAAATCAGGTCAAATAATTGCTTCATATGTAGAAGAAAATAAAAATGAATAGATGTTAGGCGCATTGGGTCATTTTTGTTCCAGAACTTTTGTTTTACAAAAACAAAGAAAAAATTCTGCTTTGTTGAGAAATCAGTGCAAAGGGAAGGGGGAAAACAATATGCAGTAACACATATCCGATTGGAAAGGCTAAATAATCAAGAAAATGTGAGATGTAGCAAATATAGTCTTAAAAACTGGATAATTTTGGAAAAGTATGTAAAAAATACTACTAACTTTGGAAGAAATAATCAGAATTAATAGAGGAAAGATGTTTAAAAAGAAAAAATGAGAATTTTTCTTAATGTGTACATTTAAAAATATCATTTTGGAAACTTGTTATTTAGTGAGTAAACTTCTCTAGACTTTAATTAGACCACATTATCAACATTTTGTGATCACCAAGAGGCATGTTTTACTGAACGTTGGGGTAGTTTGTTTTAGAATATACCTTGAAAATAAGAAAACTGAATTCTGTAGGTAAGAGATAAAGAGATGCTTTAATTTTTCAAAAATATTTGGAAAAGGTGCATACCCAGATTCCAGTTTCTGAGGAAGGTCAAGTTTTAAGGTGTCAAACATGGAGTTGGGTACTGTTTTGGGTCCACTAGTAAACATAATGTAAGGATGTTAGGTTAACAAATAAATTTTAAAAAGAAACTACATTTGGGTGCCTGGGTGGTTCAGGTGGTTAAGCCTTTGACTTGACTTTGGCTCAGGTCATGATTTCAGGGTGAGATCAGGCCCTGAGTGGGGCTCCCCACTGAACGCGGAGTCTGCTTAAGAGTCTCTCTCTCCCTCTGCTCCTCCTCCCGGCCTTCCACACCACAGCCCCACTTGTGAGCTCTCTCTCTCTCTCTCTAAAAACAAAACAAAACAAAACAAAAAATAAAAAACTGCATTTGAACCAGGTGATACCTAACTGGAACAACTGAAAAACTGTCTTAAAATTTGAAAAGTAAAAGATTTTAGATTAATAGTAAAGAACAGTGAACAGTATACTAGTATGGAATTCAATTCATTCACTGTGAATAACTGCTTAACACATACTAAAAGGAAATAAAGATGCAATGTTTCAACAAAGTACAGAAAAGACATACTGTATTATAATGACTTTAAAAAGAAGATCGGGGGCACGTGGGTGGCTCGGTTGGTTAAGCAATGGACTCTTGGTTTCGGTGCAGGTCTGATTTCAGGGTTGTGAGATTGAGCCCCATGATGGTTCCATGCTCAGTGTGAGTTTGCTTGGGTTTCTCTCTTCCTCTCCCTCTGTCCTTCCCACCCCCCAAGCGCTGCATGTGTACGCATGCTCTCTCTCTCTTAAACAAATTAAAAGAAGATCAGGAATTGCATGAAAAAAAATCCTTTTTTTCTTATTAGCCAAGTGCTGATCTGAAATAATATTTCTGAATACTTGATGTCTAAAAATGAATTGAAGTACATTCTATGGCTCTGATATAGGCTGACTTCCATAAAAATACTTGAGACACAGTGTGTTTCTGTAGAGAGTAATCTTTTTCTATTTTAATACTGTGTTGGCAGAAGGGGGCACATTCTTGAATGAGGGTGACACAGAAATAGAAAGTCCAATACAGAGACTAGCTGGTAATGACTGGGGTTTCAACACAATAAAATATCAGCTCTGTGAGCACTCAGTTTGGGAAATTGCTATGATTTTATTCTGGTTTAATAGCTTTAGAAAATACTGCTTTATAGGTTTAGGCCATTTCATTTCTAATCTATCTAAAAATGCATTTATTTTACAAAATGAAGGATGTTCCATATCATGGACTGAGTGTATCCCCCTCAAAGTTGCTATGTTGAAGCCTTAAGCCTCAGTGTGAAAATGTTTGAAGATGCGGCCTTTGGGCAATGAGTCAAATTGGATTAGGCCATGAGGGCAATGCCTGTCTGATATTAGTGCCCTTAAATGAAAAGCCAGCAGGGAGCGTGTTCACTCTTTCTCTCTCTGAGCAAGGACACAGTGAGAAGGGAGCCAAAGGCTAGCGAGGGAGAGGGCCCCCACCGGACCCCGACCTTTCTGGTGCTTTGGTCTTGGACTTCCAGCATCCAGAACTGTGGGAAGATCAATTCTTTGTTTTCACACCCTGTCTATGATATCTTGTTACTGCAGCCAGAGCAAAATAAGAGTTCTATGAAAAAAGGAGGGCTCTTTGCTTCAAAAAATATGATAAAAGATTAAAAAAAATAAGTCTTTAGAAATACCCCAGACTAATAGAAGCTAAAGAGTCATAACACCTAAATGCAATACCTGACCTAAAGTAAAGCCTTTAAATTGGAGGAAAAAGTGCTATGTAAAAGTTATTAAGGTCAACTGACAAATATGGAATATGGACAGTAGATTACATCATTATTATTTCAATGTACATTTATGATGTTGCTAACTGTGCTAGGGTTATAGAAGACAATATCCCTATTCTTGGGAAATACCCACTGAAATATTTAGGTGTCAAGAGCCATGATAATATTCAGCTTACCCTTCAATGATTCAGAAAATAGTCATATATTTAATGATATATATATAGCAAGTGATAAAGCAGATGGGGTGAACTATTCACATTAAGTGAATAAAATACTTACAGTAGGTATGCAGGTACCAACATAGTCTTTATTTCTGCAAATTTCTTGTAAGTCTGAAATTATTTCTAAAGAAAAAAATTAATGAAAAAATATTTTGTTTTGAAATTCACTTAAAAAGCAATATTTAGGTTTGATTCGAGGTGGTTTGCAGTAAATGGTGTCAGTCCCCGAGAACAACAAATGAGATACAGTTGGCTTTATTAGCATGATGTACTTCTGGGACAGGTGTTTCAAAAGTGACTCCTGAGGGTCTATGGAAAAAGTCAGGAGCCCTGGCTCCCCACTCATTACCTCTCCCCACTGACTGAGGGGAAAGATCCAGCTCATCACTGTGACCTTCTCTCTGCTTAATTATAAAAACAAGAGATCAGACTTAGTTCAAATGCCATCTTGGGGTTTTGTGTGGGTAAAATGTGGGAAAGTACTTCATATTTCCAGATACAGATTTAAATCAGACAAAAATAAAGTGGGTGCTCCAATCAAGTTGGTTCTGAACACTTTTCTTTGCAGCAAAAGGAAGTGGAAAAAAAATTTCAAAAGACCCGCAAAGCTCCAAATGGATTGCTTTCTTTTAAAAGTAACATTTTTCCCCCCTTAATAAGGAATGAATATATACTCATCATAGAATCTTTGGTAAGTCACTTTAGGATAAAGGCAAAAAAGTTACCCATAAGTCCTAGTAATAATTGACTTTCATTGTATTTTTCAGATGTTTTCTTAAGTAATGTGTAATATATAAACCCCACAAGTTTAGAATGAGTGGGATCATGTCATAAATAGTATTTTGTAACCTGTTTTTAGAATAATGCTACATTGTGAGTTTTTCCATGTTAGTACACGAGCAGAGCTCTGTTTTATGGAAAACTTATTCATGCATACTTGCAAAATGCAGGATTATTTCCTTAGGGTAAATTACTACAATTGGGATTTCTCATTCAAGGTTGGAATATTTTTAATAAGCTTTATGGAGGTATAATTGACAAAAATGATATGTAAGGTGTCCAGTGTTTTGATATATGTATATATTTGTGAAATGATTACCACAGTCAAGCTAGTTAATATATCCATTGCCTCATATAGTTACCATTTGTGTGTGTGTGTGTGTGTGTGTGTGTGTGTGTGTGATGGGAAGATCTACTCTCTTGGCAAATTTCAAGTATATAATACAGTATTATTAACTGTACATTAGCTCTTCTGAACTTATTCATCCTGCATGCAACTTCGTGCCCTTTGACCAACATCTCCTCACTTCCTCTGACCTCAACCCGGGCAACCACCATTCCATTCTCTCCTTCTATAAATTTGATGTTTTTAGGTTCCACATGTAAATGAGATCATGTGCATATTTGTCTTTCTGTGTGAGGTTTATTTTACTTAGCATAATGCCCTCTGGGTTCATCCATGTTGTTGTAAACAACATGATTTTCTTCTTTTTTAAGCTGAACGATATTGCATTTTATATGTATACCATCTTCTCTTTACCCATTCACCTATCCAAGGACACTTCGCTTGCTTCCTTATCTCAGCTCTTATGAGTAATGCTGCAGTGAAGGGAGTGCAGATATCTCTTTGAGATCCTGATTTCATTTCTTTTGGATATGTACCCAGAAGTGGGGCTGCTGGAGCATATGGTCGCTCTATTTTTAGGTTTTTGCGGAACCTCCATGCTGTTTTCCGTAACGAAGCACCTATTTACATTCCTATCCACAGTGCAGAGGGTTTCCTTCTCCATATCCTCATCAACACTTGTTACTTTTTGTCTTTTTGTTATTAGGCATCCTAACAGGTATGAGGTAATACCTTATTGTGATTTGGATTTGCATTTCCCTGATGACTGATGACGTTGAAACTCTTCTCAAAAGAAAGATGTGCAAATGGCTAACAGGTCCACGAAAGGGAGGAATCAATTTCAGGCTTTTGAGGAATGTTGCTGAGGAGTTGTCCATCAGGTGTACACTAATTTATGTCCTGCACCAGTCATTTCTGAGACTATGTAGATTTCCTATTTTTTTTTTTTCCAATCCTTGGCAATCGAATTTGCATTTCTTTGCTTACCACCAAACTAGGTAAAATTTCCATAAGCTTTCCACTCCTCGTATTTCTTTTTTCATGATTTGGGATTTCATGTCCTTGGCTTATTTTACTCATGAAGTGTTTGTCTTCTACTAACATAAAAGTTTTAAAGGTAAGTTTTTAACTTCTTTCTGAAACAATTGTTGAAATATTTTTCATAGTATGGTTTCCCTTCAATTGCTAAATAAATAGCTGCAGAAATTGATACATACATTAGACATGTCATCGGTTAATACACAAAGCATGTTGAATACTATCTAGTTTCAAATTTTCTCAATAGCTGCTAAATAACTTTTTTAATTTTCCAAACCTAAAATTTATGAAGGCTTACACAGGGTGTGAAGTCTCTTTTCATCTCTTCTCAATCTGTGACTGTCCCTTACATTTTTTTCCCCCATGACATTGTCTTGTTTCCTTTTTTTTTTTTTTTTAAGATTTTTATTTATTTATTTGACAGAGAGAGAGATCACAAGTAGGCAGAGAGGCAGGCAGAGAGGGAAGCAGGCTCCCTGCTGAGCAGAGAGCTCGATGCGATGTGGGGCTTGATCCCAGTAGCCTGAGATCATGACCTGAGCCAAAGGCAGAGGCTTAACCCACTGAGCCACCCAGGTGCCCCAACATTGGCTTGTTTTTGAAGAGCCTGGGTCAGTTACCCAGCAAGATGGTACACATGCTGAATTTCTCTGTTTCTATGTGGTGTTCTTTAATTTGCATACAAACGTTTAAAATATTTATATACTTAAATGTATCCAACATTTTATTTATGGTCACAGGCTTGGGTTCATTTTTAGAAAGCCCTTTCCAAAACTTAATTATATAAATGTGTGTATCTCTATTATTTAACAGTACTTCTATCACTTCAGGTTTTAAACCTAAATCTGTAACCCATCCCATTCTGGTGAATGTGCAACGGGTTTTGCAACAGATTTACCATGATGCATGTAAAAATTAAATAAATTATTAGCTAATGGTGTTGACAACCAATTTTGTGTGTGTTAGTAACATGAATAAATATTTATTTAATGCAACAGTCAATTGTAGAGATAACATTATTTGAGTGTTCTATATTTGCTTTCTTTGCCAAATTTTGGATATTGCATCCCACAGAAAGAAGTGCATCACAGAGAGGGAAACTGTGAGTCAAATACAAGCTAATCAGTATTTAATTTTAAGTGAGTAGTTTATTCTATTTTGTTATTCCCCCCAAAAGACTCGCTAGCATTTTTCAAAATATTTGTTTGTAATTCTGATTGTAGCAAATGATGATTTCAAATATAGTTCATTAAAAAGAAAACGAGAAGAGGAAACAGAACCATTATCTCCAGATTCCCTGCTAATACAGAATGCAAATTGGAATAGATGTATCAATGAAGAATTTCCATCACCATGTAAGTTACTCGATTCTTAGTCCTCCATTGGATGGGAATACTTCCTACATCTTCATATTTCACGGTGAGACTCTGTCTGGCAGGATTTTCCTGATCATTCTGTTAAATTAGCTAACTTTAAAGGAAAATGATATTATCTCTCTATGATGAAACCTCTTGAATTATGTTTA
This sequence comes from Enhydra lutris kenyoni, assembly GCF_002288905.1. Lineage (NCBI taxonomy): Eukaryota > Metazoa > Chordata > Mammalia > Carnivora > Mustelidae > Enhydra > Enhydra lutris. Next base: position 14,525,003 of record NW_019154134.1, on the reverse strand, counting down.
CATGTTTTTAATATTAGATTTAGTTTACTGAAGGGCAGTTGCCGATGATAGGAAGTGCTTAAGGTAGAAAGCTTTGAAATTTGTATTTGTGCCAACCGGGAGGCTGTGGTTTATTATCTCAGAGAACCTGACTTTCAAAATGTCCGCTTACCGGAAAGCTAAAATGAAAAAGAAAAATAATACCAAGCTTTGGTGAGAAGAATTTCTGTGGATTGATTTGGGGAGGGTAATAGTTACTGCCCCTTTAAAAGAACTGTGGCTGTATTTATTCAAGCTAAATACATACCTAGCCAATGATCCATCATTTTACTCCTCAGCATTTACGTAAGAGAACTAAAAACCTATATTCACCTTTATATCTGTTAATATTTGTCTTACGTATTTGGATGTGCCAATGTTGGGTGCTTAGGTATTTACAGTTGTTATATCCGCTCGTTGGATTGATCTCTTTATCATTATACAATGTCCTTTGTCTCCTGTTATAATCTTTGTTTTAAAGTCTATTTTGCCTCATAATTATTTCTATGCTGTTTTTGTTTTTGTTTTTGTTTTTTAATTTCCATTTACAGGGAATATCTTTTTCCATCCCTTCCCTTTCAGTCTGTGTGTGTCTTTAGGTCTGACATGGGTCTCTTTTAGGGAACATATAGTAGAGATCAATAAAACCAAGATAGACAAAATTGAGAAACCTTTAGCTAGATTGATCAAGAAAAAAATAAAGAGGACTTAAATAAATAAAATCAGAACCCCCCAAAAGAGAAGTAATTGATACCACAGAAATACAAAGAATTATAAGAAACTACTACAAAAATTGTATGCCAACAAATTGGGCCAACTAGAAGAAATGGATAAGTTCCTAGAAAAATACAGTCTGCTAAATCTGAATCATGAATTAATAGAAAATATGAACAGACCAATTACTAGTAACAAAATTCACTTGGTAATCAAAAAACTCCCAACAAAGCAAAATCTAGAACCAGATAGATTCACAGGTGAATTCTGCCAAACATTAAAAGAAGAGTTAATACTTACCTTCTTCAATCTATTGAAAATAACAAAAGAGATGGAGAGCCTCTACAAGGCCAGCATTACCCTGGTGCCAAAATCAGGCAGAGACACCACAAAAAAAAAAAAAAAAAAAAAAAAGAAAAAGAAAAAGAAAACTATAGGCCAATATCCCTGAAGAACATAGAGGCAGAAATTCTTAACAAAGTATTAGCAAACTGCATTCAGCAATATATTAAAAAGATCATTTTTATTCTGGAGATCCAAGAATGTTTCAGTATCTGCAAATCAGTCAGTGTGATATGTGGTATATCACATAAACAAAAAGAAGGATAAAAATCGTATGATCATCTCAGTAGATACAGACAAGGCATTTGACAAAATTCCACATCCTTTCATGACAAAATCTCTCACCAAAGTGGGTTTAGAGGGAACATATCTCACCACAATAAAGTCCATATGTAACAAACCTGTAGCTAACATCATACTTAGTGGTGACAAAGTGAGAGGTCTTTCCCACTAAGATCAGGAACAAGACAAGGATGTCTTCTCTCCCCACTTTTATTCAACATAGTAGTGGAAGTCCTAGCCACAGCAGTCAGACAAGAAAAAGAAATGAAAGGAATCCAAGTCGGTAAGAAGTTATACTGTCACTATACGCAGATGGCATGATACTGTAGATAGAAAGTTGTAAGACTCCACCAAAAAACTACTGGAAGTAATAAATGAATTCAGTGAAGTTGTAGGATACAAAGTTAATATAAAAAATTGATTGCATTTCTAGACACTAATAACAGTAGCAGAAAGAGAAATTAAGAAAGCAATTCCATTTATAATTGCACCAAAATGAATAAATACCCAGGAATAAACTTAATGAAGCAGGTGAAAGATCTGTACTCTAAAAAGTACTCTAAAAGCTCTCCATCTAGAAAACATTGATGAAAGAAATTTAAGATGATACAAAGAAATGGAAAGTTATATCATGTTATACCATTGTGTTATATCATTGTGGATTAGAAGAATTAATATTGTTAAAATGTCCATACTACACAAAGCCTTTACAGATTCAGTACAATCCCTATCAAAATACCAATAGGATTATTCACAGAATTAGAACAAATAATGCTAAAATTTGTGTAGAACCACAAAAGATGCCAAGTCACCAGAGCAGTCTTGAGAAATAAGTATACAGGAATCAAAACAAGATGGTACTGGTACAGAAATGAACATACAGATCAACAGAACAGAATAGAGAGCCCAGAAATAAACCCATGCTTATATGGTCAAATAATCTATGACAAAGGTGGCTAGAATATACAATGAGGAAAAGACAGTCTTTTCAATAAATGGTATTAGGAAAACTGTACAGCTACATGCAAAAGAGTGGAACTGGACCACTTTCTCATACCATACACAAAAATAAGTTCGAAATGGATTTAAGACCTAAATGTGAGACCTGATGTCATACAACTTCTAGAAGAACACATAGGCAGGGGTGCCTGGGTGGCTCAGTGGGTTAAGCCTCTGCCTTCAGCTCAGGTCATGATCCCAGGGTCCTGGGATCGAGCCCCCTGTTGGGCTCTCTGCTCAGAGGGGAGCCTGCTTCCCCCCTCTCTCTCTGTCTGCCTCTCTGCCTACTTGTGATCTCTCTCTCTCTGTCAAATAAATAAAGTTAAAAAAAAAAAAAAGAACACATAGGCAGTAATCTCTGTCATTGGCCTTGGCAACAATTTTCTAGCTAGGTCTCCTGGGGCAAGGGAAACAAAAGCAAAAATAAACTATTGGGATACAGCAAAATAAAAAAGCTTTCGCATAGACAAGGAAACCATCAACAAGATGACAAGGAAACCTACTGAATGGGAGAAGATATTTGCAAATGATATATCTGATATGGGGTTAATATCCAAAATATATAAAGGACTTACATGACTCAACATATAAAAAAAAGTCCAATTAAAAATGTGCAGAAAAACAATATATATTTTTCCAGAGAAGACATTGAGACAGCCAACAGACACATGAAAGGATGCACACCACCACGAATCATCAGGGAAATGCAAACCAGAACCACAATGGCATATCACTTACACTGGCCAGAATGACTAGTATAAAAAAGATAAGAAATAATATGTTTTGGCAAAGGATGTGGAAAAAAAGGAACCCTTGTGCACTTGTTCGGTGAGAATATAAATTGGTGCAGCCACTGTGGAAAACAGCATGGAAGTTCCTCAAAAAATTAAAAATAGACCATACAGTCTAGTAATTCCACTATTGGGTATTTACCCCCCCCCCCAAAAAAACCCAAAAACACTAATTTGAAAAGATATATGCATCCCCACATTTGTTGCAGCATTAGTTATAGTATTAAGATACGGAAGCAACCTGTGTGTCCATCAGTAAATGAATGGTTAAAGAAGATGTGGTGTGTATACATAATAGAATATTACTCAGCCATAAAAAAGAACGAGATCTTGCCATTTGTGACAATATGGATGGAGCTAGAGGGTATTATGCTAGTGAAATAAGTTAGATAAAGACAAATACCATGTGATTTCACGTACGTGGAATTTAAAGACAAGGCAAATGAGCAGACCAAGCAGAAACAGACTCATAAACACAGAAAACAAACTGGTGGTTGCCAGAGGGCAGGGGGTGGGGGGAGATGGGCAGAGTGGGTGAGGTTCAGTGAGAGATCCAGGCTTGGATTTATGGAAACAGTAAGTCATGGGGATGAAAGGTACAGCCTAGGGAATATAGGCAGTGGTATGATAATGGTGTTGTATGGTGACAGATGGGAGCTATATTTCTGGTGAACCTAGCATAACATATAGATTTGTCAAATCATTATGCTGTACACCTGAAACTAATGTAATACCGTGTGCCAACTATACTTCAATTTAAAAAAAAGTAGAGAAAAAGAATTATACATACAGTTTAGGTTAACTAGGTAAAATAATACATAGTTATTAGGCTTATTAACTTTTAAAATTCGTGAATCCAGAAGAAAACATGGTAAAGCAGAAGGAAAAAGGAGCTTTGTAATTAATTGGTTGAGTCAGTTATGTATAAGACTATGGTTTCCTTCCTATTTCTTTCTTCTTTCCCACCCTTCCCACATGATGCCTTTGGGTGTTTAACAGGGTGAAGTTTATCATGTGGTGTTTCTGGTATGTACCAGGCTTTGAGTGGTGTATTAGAAAGCTTAAATATCAGTCTGACAAACCAGGCAGAGATATTCTTCCCGTGATCATTTCTTTTATAGGCCCTCTATAAAAGTCAAGAGTCTAACACTAAAATCGTATTTCTCTGAAGGAATTTCCATCGTTGTCTACAGCACCATGGTTTGCAATATAACTTTTGGGGATCTGACCTGATCCAGGGATAGAGCTTAGAGAAACTCATGGCTAACTTATTTCTAGGATATATCTCTTGAGTATAAATGATTTTAGCCAAGCTTCTAGTAACTCTTATCTTAAACTGTTATTTTAAACTGAGATGCAATTACATACTCCTCCACCAGTCTTCTGGTGAAAAGCTAAGGACTTCTCTTTGAGTGTGGAGCTCTCCATCTGGCAAAAACCACACTCACAACACGTCATCTCCAATTTCCCGTTACAGTTTTTTTTTTGTTTTGTTTTGTTTTTAAGTGTACCAGAACTTAAAGATACTTGTGATGCATACTGAGTGTAGAATCTTCCTAGAATTTTATGATTATTGTTCATAGCCTTTTATTATCTGGTCCACACCTAATTTGATACTACATTTTTTCTTATCAGCTCTACTTTCTGAAGTTATTCAACTACTTAGTTTTTAATACTAGCAGCTCTCTCTCTCTCTCTAAGATTTATTTCTTTGAGAGAGAGAGAGCATAGGTGGGAGGGGCAGAGGGAAAGGGAAAGAAAGAGACTCTCAAGCAGATTCCATGCTGTGGGTGGAGCCTGATGCAAGGCTCCAACTCATGACCCTGGGATCACCACCAGGTGACCCTACGAGCAGCTCTCTTTTTGCCCCTCCTATCTCATATGATCAGTCAGAATTACAGCATAAATATAAAGAGGTTTGGAAACCAATAAAACTTGACTCTTGATAACCTACAACTTGGCTGGTGGGGCAGAAGTCCAAGGCAGGTATAGAAGATGCTTGCTAACATGAGCATTAATCAGTTGGTTTTACAGAGGCAATGGGGAGCTTCCCTTAATCCAGTGAGTCAAGTAAGTGAAAGGTAAAATAATACCTATCGTACTTGAAATGTAGATATTCTGTGTCATTGACTGATAGACTACATGCTTGCTTTATGTACATTTTGTTTTGAAGAGTAAAGTGTGTGGTATGTCTTTCTTGCCTTGATTAGAAATCAACCCCCCTCTGCAGAAGGATGAGTTGCAGGAATGAGTGCAAATAGGGTCAAGATTTTCATCCTACAACTACTTCTACTACTGTGACTACTACTTCTGAACACATTTGGATTTCTTTAATGTGAATGTACATGGCAATCACACCAGAAGGAACACAATCACCGTGGTTATAACACATTTCCTTTTTCTCCACACTTTCCTTGATGCCCGCTGAATTCCTCACATGGTTTCGCTCAGAATTTTCTCTATTTCTCTAATCTCTTCACCACGATCACCACCTCTTACTCCCAGTTGAGGTTTGCCCATAAAAATCAGAACGATCTTCCTTTTGCTACTATGGCTACAGGCTTTTCTGTCTTCGAACTTGGCCCTGCTCCAAGATGATGGGCCACTTTTTTAGCTGTTCCTTGACATCTACCGAAGACATTACTTATCCAAAGAGACTTGGGGACTCCAGCTCAGAAAGCCCTGTTATGCAGAGCAAGACTATGTTGACTTGGAAAGTTACAAACTATCCTTCTCTGCAAAATAGAGACTTAAATTGGCACCTCTAATAGTAATTTATGTCAGTCATGACTGTACCCCAAAGGCTCATATGCATGGACACCCAGACAACTAAGTCTCTTTGAATCTTTTCTGTGATACCCATTTTGATTTCCAGGTCTCTCCCAAAAGCTAGATTTTTGCCTTTTTTTTTTTTTTTAAAGAAAACCTGATATTAAGCTGTTTCACTGACAGTTACTATCCAAACACATGCAACCACTTCTTGAGGCCACGACCTATAAAAAGTGCTGGCAGAACCATTTAATCTCTGTAAAGGAGGATTACAGCTTCCCGTTTGCTGCGGAAGGAAGGTGAAAATCTAGTTCACCTAAAAGCCATAGGAATTTATTCAAGTTTTAAGTGAAAATGAATAGAAATGTGAGGAAGTATTATTTTATGCGATTTAGGGTTGAAGGTATATTAGCTTTTTCTCTCATTTGATAATTAACTTCCATTTATAGGTTTTTAGCTGACTGTATATTTTGCTCTTTGATCATGGTGGTTAGCTGGGGAGGTGGGCCCTGTAGGGAGCATCTTTCCAGAAGGAAAATGCACAGGGTAAGGGTAGAATCAATCCTACCCCAAACATTCATTCGTGTTTCTTGTGGCCATTGTTCCAGCCAGGGGATACACTGAATATATGGTGTATAAACTGGGCAGGCATCTAATGCATCCTCTTGGGTCCTGGTAAGAGAAGTGTGCACGTTTGTCACGTGTCTTTTTGCTCAGAGTGTAAGTCAGGATGTGGGGAAGCACATGCTTCCAGGCATAGCAAAATTTGATGGTACGTGTGTCAGCAGTCATCACCTTGGCCTTCCTCACCTACCACTGTTTCTTCATCCTTCCTGTCTGGACTTCTTTGTCCCTGTTGCCTCATTGGCTGCTCCTGTCAAAGTCACCAAGAACATCTCACAGAATCCACGGTCCTTCTGTCCTCTTATTAGACATTTCTGACATTTCAACAGCCTTTGGCTCCAAGATCATACCTTCTATCTTGAGACACTTTTTCTTTGGACGTCCAAGGCCCTGTGACTCGAAATCCCTGGCCCCTTTTCAGTCTCCTTAACTGGATCTCTCTTTTCTTCCTAAAGGTTAAGAGTAACTTAGTGCTCAGTCCTTTGCTCTCTTCTTTTTTATGTTTCATTTTCTAAGTGAACTCTTCCAGTTCCAAAGTTTTAAATACCACTTCCATGTCAATGACCTTCAAATTTAAATGTACAGCTCTGACCTTTCCTCTGAGCTCCAGACTTGTCCTAATGGACACTGGCTTCTAATGGATATTAATGGATGCCTAAAGGAATCTCTAAGTTATTATGTCCAGAGAAAGCCACTGATTTTTGCTCTCTCATCTCTCAAAATGCTCCTCGCCGAGACCTCCCTCTTTCATGACCCAGCAGGACCATGCAGCCAGTTGCTCAGGCCAAAAACAGAGGGCTCATTTTTGAGTCTTCCCTTTCCCTCCTCCCTCCCCACCCCACCCCCTCCAACCCTCATTCCATCTGGAAGTCCTTCTGGCCTTATCTCTAGAACAATACAATGAACCACTATCACCAGAGAAACTGATTTCTCTCTTACCCTCAATCACCATTCCCCACACATTTAAAAAACGTGGATCTCCTCCAGTGGCTTCTTAGTTTTTGAATCCTATCCCCTCTTCGCTGTGACTTAACCAAGTTGTGTAGCTTCGAACTCCTTCCTTGACCTTGTCTTGTCCTTCTCTCCCACCTTGTCGCCACATTCCAGTCTGTCAGAATCTTAAACTGGCCAAGTTTGTTCCCTCCTCAAGGTCTTGGCACTCACCCCTACTTCTGCCTGGAATGCTGTGCCCCCAGGAATGCTGGCTAGTTCTTTACCATTCAGGTCTCATCTCACATGTCACTCCCTCAGAGAGTGGCACCTAAACCAACTGCCCATTTCCTGTCCCTGGAAGGGACACGCTTGCTGCCACTTTATCCTTTTCTATTAGATTCTTTGTTTAAATTATTTTCTATTAGATTTTTTGTCTAAATTATTACATATTTGTAATAATCTTCTTTGTTTCCTTATTTATTGTATGTGTCCTCTAGCGGATATAAATTCCATCAGGGTGTACCACGTCTACTTTATTTCCTGGGTCACCCTCAGTGCCTCAATCAATCTTTGCTGAAAGAGTAATGTAGCTCAGAAACAGACGTGAGGAAAAAAAAGTTGAAGTATCCTCTAACCTTTACTTGTAATGCATTTTTACTTCAATGTGTGTAATTACAAAGAGAAATAAAGCTTTAGAATGGTGTGAAACTGGTCTTAAAATCCAGGTGTCTGGCAGGTACTCAAGTTAGTCCATGGAAGAAAAAATGATATTTATGTGATGATATTTATGTTGAATTCCTCCTCCTAACACTTTTGAGGAAAGTGGTTCTCCACTTTGGTTGACCTTTGGAATCACCTGAGTAGCGTGGGTCTTACCACCAGCGATGCTGATGTAATTGGTGTGGTTGTGGCCTGGGCATGAGGGGTTGTAAAAGCTTTCTGGGTGATTCTTTTTTTTTTTTTTTTTAAGATTTTATTTATTTATTTGACAGACAGAGATCACAAGTAGGCAGAGAGGCAGGCGGAGAGAGAGAGGAAGGGAAGCAGGCTCCCTGCTGAGGAGAGGGCCCGGCGCAGGGCTCGATCCCAGGACGCCGAGATCATGACCCGCGCCAAAGGCAGAGGCTTTAACCCACTGAGCCACCCAGGCACCCCTTTCTGGGTGATTCTATATGCATCCAAAGTTGAGAACACTTGTCCTACAGGATATTTTTGGATCTCATGAAATAAACTTCCCAAAGCCCCCAAAATCTGGAAAGTAGAGCCATTTATCTTAGAACCTAGTATTAGAGGTTTTTTTACAACCAGTTTTTTATTAATTAATATGACCAGGGTTGGCCTGAAAAGGCCTTCTGTATCCTGGCTGGGTTTGAGTATCACCAACCACATGGGTCCCTCTAAAGCTGGGAAGGTAACACAAAGGCTAAGACTTTCCAGAAGCCACGATAAGAGAATTGAATGCAGGTGGGGAATGATGTTTCGCTGAAGAGGAAAGAAATGAAGAGGCTACCACCTGTATGGTTCAGTGAAGAAACTGGTCATGGTTCTCACCTGGATCATAGCAAGACATGGAAGAATGCTCAGGGATGGCATCCAGGGGACGCTTGTGCAGGGGGAGAGGTCAATTGGAAACAGCAGCTTCATGTTAGCATTGCCTTGGGAGATGATGACACAAGAGTGGTGAACAAGATTCCCATCAGTATGTTTATCGGATGAAGCTGTGAGGAAAGAGCCAGAGGCCCAAGAGGCACGAGCAACACCGAGGGGATAGTCTACTAATATGGGCGATTCAGTCCGCAGTGGGAGCTGACTCCGCGTCTAATATAGGACGGACCCCCTGCTACCCAAATGCCCGGGAGCAGAACAGCCTTGCCCAGAGTGTAGGGAGTATGGGGAGCACTGGGCTCCCTGAAGGATGCGGGAGGGCCACTAAAGGTAAGAGTAGTTGGAAGTAGAGAAACTTTGTTTTACTTATTTATAAAGGTGCTCCAGCAGCTGACGCTTTTACTTTCTCTGTGAAGCTGGAGACGAGGTCATCCTCGTGTTTTACCTCATGTTTTTAAATGGAAATGGCCTTCTGAATACCTAGGAAAGCAAACATAGATGCTTTACCATCCAACTTCAGGAAATAAAAGGTTATTATTTTGACACTTGAAAAGGTATTTACACAGTTTCTCCTAAGAGTAAATGCTCTTTTTAGAAAGCCCATTCTGCCTCTCTGTGTTTTGCAGATTAAGCCTCATTGTTCTAGGGAGCTTTTTCTGTTTCTGTTTATGAAAACAGACCCTGAGCTGGTACAGCCCAGATACAGCTTCAGGAAAGAAAGGATATTACCACAAATTGTGGTGGTGCTTGTCCTGTTTCGAGAAAGATTTAAACTCTGATACACGAAGTCCTGGTTCAGCTCTTCCCATATATGGCTCCAGCTCCGTTTTTATCACTTAAATTAGCCTGACTGTAAGTATAAACCTGTCTTTGGTGAGCTCCCTCCTTTTTATTTTTCTGAAAGACAGCACGCTGAACAGATTTATGGAACAAAATCTTTGAAGACCTAAGATTCTCTCTAAAAATAGCACTTAGCAATAAGGAATTTTTATTTTTTGGTTGAGTATGTATGCGCATAGCCAAAAAGGGGGGAAATCTGGCAGGTAGGAGACTTGAGGATCCAGCAGGAGGTGAATTTCCAAGATGATAAATTTTGATAAGGTCTAAACATTTTAGCAGGTTACCTAAATCCCCTGTGGGGTTTGAAAATTAGATTATCTGTAATTCTTGCGTTGCAACATACACAAACTCAGATTCATACCTTGGAAGGCAGGCCTGGCACATACATGCACAGACAAGATGTTTTCCCAGGATATCTGAATTTTTATTTTTGTATTCCTAGTATCAGGTACTGAATACCTGAATTCCTAGCACATGGAAGAGGGCATAATAAATGTAGGCTGAACGAATGAAGGACAAGCCGACTGGCTTACAGCGGATGTGACCCTGTTGCATGGGGCATTTGTTTTTGTGGAGCGAAATTGGGTTGTTAAAAAGCTCATGAGAGGGTAACCCCACAGACCTCCTAGCACACTCCCCAGGGACAGACTTTTGTTTTCTCAGCGTGCAAGCTGACTTAATGTTGCCAGTGACTTCGAGTTATTAACCAGGGATTTTTTTTCATAATGAAAAGAATAAATACAGATACTTTTTATAGTAGCTTATAATTTTCCTTAGAAACTTAAAGGTCTTCTAATACTGGGGCGCCTGAGTGGCTTACTCGGCGTCTGACTTCGGCTCAGGTCATGATCCTGGGGTCCTAGGATGGAGCCCCGCGTGGGGCTCCCTGCTCAGTGGGGAGCCTGCTTCTCTCTCTTCCTTTGCCCCTACCCCTTGCTCATGCTCTCTCTCTCTCTCTCTCTCAAATCTGTAGAAAAAGTTCTTCTAATACTGCAGGAAAATACAAAAATATAGATCCATCCTTTTAAATCAGTGTTGTTCTGCAGGAGATAACTGTCATTTCTTTGGGTGTCCCACTATCCAACCTTTCATTCTGTTGGGAGATCCCCTTTTCTCCCTGGTGTTGAGGGGTCCCAGTGTCCTCCTTCCCACAGTGGACGCTGAAAGCAAGAGAGCCTCTCTTCTAGCACCTACAGCCAGGACGCCGCGCCTGACTAACGAGGCATCCCAACTAGGGCTTTGCATCTGTAGTCTGTGACCCAAGAGAAAGGGATGGTTTCGGCTTATCTGGGGCAGCAGCATCGAGCAGTGGCATTGGCTGGGACAACATTTTAGCCAGCCTGTTACACACTCTGTGCAGTCTCCTTGGTTCGTGTCCGTTTTCCAAGCCTTCCCTCATGTTGCCTTCGATTGCGTGTTCCCCGCAAAACTACATAACCTCCCAATAAATCTTCCTCCTTAAGATATTCAGAGAAACCTGCTCTCCTTGCAAGAAGAAAAAAATCTTAATATAGCTCCTCAATTACAGTAACAGAGCTAAGCCTATGCCTGGCATTTATAAAGAAAATGAAGGGAAAAGCAACAAGTTAGAAATTCTGTCTCATAAATCTGAGTTGTAGTCAGCCATACTTGCATTCTTGTGGCAGAGTGGAACGTCTGGTGGCCTTGGGATGAAGAGGTCATGAGTTTGAGTACTGACCCTGTTTATTGACCATGTGACCTTGGGCAAGATACTTTATCTTTGTCAGCCTCCATTTCCTCAACTGGAGCATAAGAATAAAAATATCACAGGTATATTCTCAGGACAAGATAAGTTTATTTTTATCATGAAAGCACTTTTAAAACGTCAAGCTATTTTAATCATTCCAGGCCAACGAAATTTCTTCTTTGTAATTTCATTTTGTACATAATCCACATCTGTTACATACTTCCTAGTTTCTTTTTTGGATATCGCCTGGGAGGTAAAATACTTGGGCCTTCAGATTTTAGTTCTAAAAGTACATTGTATCATTATTTCACACTAAGGCAGTAAAACTTAAACTCTGTTTAAAAGGTGTCTAGATGCCTGCCTTCTTTTTCAACTCAAAAGCTAAGTTTATGTCTGACCCAACTTAGCTCAGTCCCGGATAGAGAGACTCACGCACATAGGGCAGAGCTCAAACCACAGGGTGTTTGCCTGTGGCCCACCAGATCCTTTAAAGCTACCATCTGAATTTTGGCTTCCACCTAAAAATGAGTGGTTGAAACATGTTTTCTCATTTTACTGATATCATTGAGTAAAGAGTTAAAGTCCGGCCCATGGAGGCTCTTCGGTGGCTAGAAATGGAAGTGTTCTGGTTTTGTGACACAGCTAAAGGAAGGGTCCGAGCTGAGCCGGAGATGAAGAGAAAGGGAGGTGGCGTGATGCTGGCCCAGCGTGAATTGCAGTCTGAAATCTGATCGCTGGACTTGGATGATACAACCCAAATTGTCTCTGGGCCGTTGATGTAACTCTTGTAGCACAGGGCAGGGCAAAAAGCGGAAAGCAAAGATGGTCCCCAGCACGGGCTGCTCTCTCTGCCATGCCCTGGGGACGTCCCCTTGAGGAAAGGGAAGGGAGACCCCTGGGTGCCATTTGCTCAGACAGATCCTTTGTGGCAGCATTCTCAAACTTCTTCATGCATCAGAATCACCCAGGGACACTTAATAAATCCTGGAACGCAGGTCATGCCCCACACCATGTAAATCAGAATTGCTGAGCTGAAGACCCTGGCTCTAGGGTTTTCTGAAGCTCCCCAGGTGATTTCCAGGACATCACGAGTTTGGGAACATTTGGTCTACATTGTTCTCACACCATCAATGTCTGCTTTCTTTTTCCCCATTCCTCTACCAATTCCTGGTTCTCTTGAAACCTTGAGCCCAACAACAAAAGTCATTATGCATTCATTGTCTTACATGCATACACTTAGTTGTTTTGAAAACATTTCTAAAGGCCTAATCACTTATAACACAAAAATACTTGCCTTAAACCCAAAGTCATTTTGTACTATAAAAACCTTTATTGGTGGCTTATCATTTCTCTTAGGCATTCTTTCTGAAATGAAATATTCTATTCTTGGTGTTAAACCACAGAGGTATTATTCTTGAGCAGTTGAAATAATCTTTTTTTAGCACTGAAATGGTGAAAAAAAGTACATTTTTCTAATCAAAATATAATCTTCCAAACTATTTTTATCATTCTCCTCCCAAACCATTAGAGCTATGCACTTGTATAAATTCTTTCTCTGGATTACAGTGAAAATCTTATCAATACTGCAAGGTGTTTTCGGTTAAGGAGTACGGGACTAAGTTGTAATATTAATAATAACTGGTATGTATTGAGTGCTTATTATATGTTCAATTTTTGCTTAGTGCTTTGCATACATCACCTCATTTGAGTCTCAGAGCAAGCCGGGATGGTGGATGCTATTATTTTCCTTGCTTTTGTAGGGATGGAAACAGACATGAAGGAGATGGGAATGCTCTGAGTTCACACCTTGGGTAAGTAGCTAAATTATTCCCTTCACGGAAACATTCATGAATGAATGGGAGTTTGTTGAGCATTTGTGCATCTAAAGGTGTGCTCAGTCCTTTCACTGATGTTCTCATTTTACCTTCATAACCACCAGCACACCAGGCAAAAAATGTGACAGAATGTTCTTGAAGAGAAACAGATCAAAAGCCTTCTCCCCTGGTTCTCTGGCCTCCTGACTCTCTCACTCCAGCTTCCTGCCCAATTGTTCTCTTCGAGCAAATGGGGGCAGACCCACAAGTTCCCAGAACAAATACTGTAGGAGAATTCCTTTGTTTCATTCCCCCCCCCCCCCCCCCCCCCCCCCCCCCCCGCCACCTTCCCCCATCTTTAGTTCCTAATAAGGAAGATGAACAAGTTCAAGGCTAGTACCTTTCTTGTAAGTAACTTAGAGAAGTGAAGCATCAGATTTTTGCATCTACCTGCCTTATAGATACAAGAACTAGAACTTCACCTGTATAGATAAATATTTTTCATATTTCCTCTGCTAGTATTTAAGACTGATATTCAAGGCTTGACATGTGTGAGTAGATTTTGCCTCTTAACATTTAATACAGAATATTTAGAAAATACAGATGTGTAAAAAGAAGATGGAAATCACATATCTAGAAAGGAAACGCTGTAAAATTTGGGGTGTATATCCTTGCAGTTGTATCTAGTTATATAATTTTCATTCCGTTTCAGAAATGGGGTCGTTATGTAAAACTTATAATGTGCTTTTTTTTCACTTAATGTCCTTGTAAATGATTGCACAGTGTCTAGCACCTGGCTATATTAACCAGTCCTCTGCTGGATATTTAGATCGTTTCCCACGTTCTTTTCTGTTACGAGTCCTGCTGTAATGTACACACACATCCATGCAGCTTCAAGGAAATGGAAGAGTGATATCCACAGCCCGGAGTAGTCAAGAGGATTGAACGAAATAACCCAGTTCAAACTAGGGCCTCAACTCGAAATAGGGTCTTTTGGTTATCAGTCCCACCCTCTTTCCTTTCAACTTCTCAGTGGTTCTCAAACCCTGCTGTACGTTTGCAAAACACCTGTAGAGGGTTTGTTTGTGTGTGTGTTTTGTTTTGTTTTGTATTTGTTCTTATTTTTTTAAGATTTTATTTATTTATTTGACAGAGAGGGATCACAAGTAGGCAGAGAGGTAGGCAGAGAGAGAGAGAGAGAGGAAAGCAGGCTCCCCGCTGAGCAGAGAGCCCGACACGGGGCTCGGGGCTTGATCCCAGGACCCTGAGACCACGACCCGAGCCGAAGGCAGAGGCCTAACCCACTGAGCCACCCAGGCGCCCCTTGTTTTTGTTTTTAAATAAATATTGTGTCCGGGTCTCACCTGGGTATTCTGATTTAGTGGATCTATGGGTGGAGCTCTGATAAGAGTGTCTTTAAAAACAAAAACAAAAAAAACCAAAAAATAACCTCCGGGAACTAGAATATGCAGGAGGGCTGGGAACACTGCTTGTGCCTCGTGGCTTCTGGAACCAGGAGCTCACAGAGAAGTGATCTGGGATCCTCCTGGCACTCACTTGTGCCAATTAACGGTGGAACTATAAACCTCTTACAATTCTTTCTGGAGCTACCAGCCCCTGAGTAAATTACTTGGGTGACGTCATAGTTAATGTTCACGGGGTCTTTGGTCCTGAACGTGGAAAGAGGAATGTGTATTCTTGTAATAAGTTTCTCGAGAGCTCTGAATGTTTGCTCTAGAGCTGATCCAGCAGGAGGGCAGCAGAGCAACAAGGAGCTAAAGCTTTTGGGTGGCCACCACCTGCCCCCACAGCTACCAGGCCCCTTCACGTTAGCCCTCAGCTCGCTACAGCTTTGGGCCCCTGCCTGCTTGGTGGCAGCCAGCCTCCCCCAGGCATCTCCAGGAACCCTGGGGTTCTTTCTGTAAAATACCGGTATGTGTCTAAGCCCTGCCTTTTGTTGCTCACTGCCATAGTCCGCTGGCCTGATCCTCTGCAGCCTCAGGCCACAGCTGTCCCAGAGGTGCCAGTTGGACTAGAACTGTCCATCACTGCCATTGCCCCTTCCTGGCTACAGTGGAGCTGGGAATTGTACCCCAAGACTGAGCAAAGTGGAGCTTACCCGCTGCTCCTTGAGGGCAGAAAGAAAGAAAGACTAGTTGAAAGCAAGTTAGAAAGGCTGCCCCATCGTCAGTTTATCTGAAGAAGCATCTGCAGAACTCTAGCCTTTAGCGATTCAGCTTTCAGTTCAAAGCTGCAGACTCCGTCCAAGGGCCTGGGCTAGGGAGAGTTGAGGGGCACGATTGCTCAGGGTGCGAAGGGGCGTCAGGGGCAGAGGCTGCGGCAGGACAGAGGGAGCAGGGCTGAAAGAGCCCGGTGCCTGTGATGACAGATTCGTGGGCTCCTATGTGCTATCTCTGTAGGGATTAGTATAATAATAATACAAATTTCTTGCACTTTGAAAGCTCAGAAACTAGAGACCTTACTGACCTCAAAATCCCAAAGGTATAATGGTATCAACGATATAGCATCGATGTTTCAAATGTTGATGCTGAATCTTAGCTCTAGACCCCAAATCTGTAAGTAGAACAGACCCTTAAGAAAAAGTTAAATCGCCAGAGAATCCCAGCCTCTTAGCGTTTTCTTGAACTTACAGGTCAGCCGTTTGATCCAGCTTCTCTGCAAATGCCTAAGTTTTTCTCCAAACCTCTGTCCCTCTGCGGGGGCCACCTCCCCTGTCCCTTCACCTTCCTTCACCTGTACGCAGGTGGTCCTTGTCTCAGGATGGTCTGACTTAGGATTTTTCAACTTGACGATGGTGAAAAAGCAAGACACCTTGAGTAGAAACTGTTTTCAGTTCTAAATTTTGACCTTTTCCCAGACTAGCAAGGTATGGTGTGATGCACTCTTGTGACGCTGGGCACTGACAGGGAGCCTCAGCTCACAGTCCGTCACGCACACATGCGGGAGCACACACGCCACACACTGGCAGCCACTCCTTTTCTCACTTTCAGTGGTCAGTACCTGACGTGAGCTGTTGACCACTCAGTTATAAAACAGGCTTGGTGTTCGATGCTCTTACCCACCTATATCGCCCGGTGTAAGTGTTTCAAGTACCTCGACGGGAGGCCAGGCTAAGCTATGATGTTCAGTAGGTTAGGTGTATTAAATGGATTTTCTTTCTAGAATATTTTCGATTTATAGTGGCTTTATCAGGATGTAACCCTACTGGAGGCTGAGGCAGATCTGTGGGTCATCGAGGGAGTAGGGATGTGGTAAGCAGGGGGCAGGGCAAGAGACGAATGGATAACCCATTGGGCTACACTAAGTCTTGACTCTTACATAGGGACATATTGAGTATTGAAAGGAAAGGTTTGATGTAGGTTCCACACTTGTAAGCAGAACGAACAGGTCATGGAATGAATATCTTTTGCTGGGAATTCAGAAATCGCTATTTAGAAATGGTCATGACTCTTGGGTTAATGGGCATTCGTTAGTACTTTGTACAGAGTATCTCTGTACAAAGGTACACAGGATTTTGGTGAAATCCTATCCACTGCCAAATGATAAAAACAACAAGAAATCGGGTTGACTCTTGCTCCCCCACCCCCAGCCCCATCATTTAGGTAAAAAAGTTGCTCCCTAGTCAGCATTCATGTGGACCTCAGACTCTGTTACATATCTGGCAGGCTGTTTGTCTTGATCTTGATCATAATAAGATCAATAGCTCCTGTTTGATATGAGAAAGTAATGTGTCAGCTGTATGATAATTTAAATAATTGTCCTGTTATCAAAGGAGAAAGGGTCTTTCAAGGAATTTGACTTCAGGGTAAATGTACAAATACTCTATTTTCTCTCTTTAGGTTCAATTCCAGAAATGTTTAACATGTTCTTAAAGCTAATTAAGTATTTGGCCTTACTAACAATTCAAGGCTAAAATATGCATGTATTTCTGTATTTGGTTATCTTTTTTTAACAAGGTGACAGACACTGACAAGTTTTAAATCCCCAAGTTGCCATTCTGAAAGCAACAAAGAAATTGAGAACATAATACAGGTCAGAGTTACTAATGCCAACTAAAAGGAGAAGACCTCCTGGTGTTTCTTACTGTTCATAACCAACAGTCTGTGGATATTCCGAGCAAGAAGCAGGTGATGATTAACAGAGGAAGACACTAATGGCTGGGGGCCACTTGTAGCCTGTAGAATTTTTCTCTGGGCCAACATTTTAAAATCGGGTTATTTGACACATAAGCATGAATTCATGGATTCTCTTAAGAAACGGAAAAGCCACAAATAAGGCACGTTTGGCCCACCTCTCTACATGGGAACCTGCAATCCGTGAAGCCTGGGTAGCAGGGGCGCCCTCTCTTCCCGAACCACCACTTCACTTCTTCATGTTGTCTTCTGTGCCTGTGGTGGACCTGGGTTTGGGAAGCTTGAACTTCTCTGACCACTAACCCCATGACTGCCTCTTTCCCTTTATTTTCTCTTCACTTCATTCCTGTATCTCTTGGCCATTCCAGCTCCTTAATCAGCCCATTTTCCAAAGAACAAATTCATTCTTCCTTCCTCATTTTCTTTCCTTCCTTCCTTGGAGAATGCTTCTATAATGCTGAAGTGTGAGGAAAAGACTGTCCCCAAATGACTGTGATGACCTTTCCTTTGCAAAGATGACACCCAGATAGATACCTGAAATCATTTCCCATCTTCACATCAGGTCTACAGAGTTGCCCGTACCATAACCTAATACTGAAATTCAGAGCGTAATTTAAAGGCACTCTGAGTCTGAACAGACTTGGTAACTAAAAACATATTTCATCCTCAGAAAACAAAAGATTGAATCTATGAATATAAAAATGGTTGATAAGGCTTGTTTTATGGAGAGAACATTTGCCGAGCGATTTTGCATTATGGTGCATGCTGTGGCCTAAAATAATGTGAGCAGTTTCCTCATTATTCAGTGATGGTACAGTACTGAAACAGATGCAGCCATTTGAGCTCAACACTCAGACAGTAAGAAAACATGACTTCTGGCGAAAGATGTTCATGGGAGTCCCCCCCCCCCCCCAGTTGGGAAGATCCAGCGATATCCCTCAGAACCTACTGTTTGCTCTGTAGTTAGTCCCTGGCGAGAGGTGAACGTTGTCCTCGTTCCTGACCGTATGGTGACTGGTAGGGGTTTCGTCCAGTTTCTCCTCTCACTGCACACGTAGAGAAGGCCTTACCAGTGTCCACAGGGGATCTCCCCACAGCTCTGCTAGGAGAATTATGGGTTATGGGGCTTTTAGCCATCTGCTGTTGTCAAGGGAATGGACCCAGTGTGATGGTTCATTTTATGTGTCAATGTGATGGAGCCACAGGTTGCCCAGATACTTGGTTAAATACTATTTCTGTCTCTGTCTGTGAGGGTATTTCTGGAAGAGATTAGTTTTTGAATTGGTAGACTGAGGAAAGCAGATGGCTCTCCCTAATGTGTATGGGTCTTGTCTAATCCACTGAGGGCCTGAATACAGGGAATCCTGTATCCTGAGATACAGAATTCAAGAAGCATGAAGTGCTTACTATATACCAGCAACAATTTTTGGAAGTCTACTTCTACCTAATAAATGGACATATCAGAAACCTGCATCAGAAATATGTCCATGTGGGTGAGGGGGAGTGGTTTATCTTCTAAACTAAATAGGAATTTCCACAATGATGAAATGGTAGGACGAAAAATGAAAAATTAGAAATGATCTGTTGATGATAGGTGAGAAAGGAAAAAAATCCACTTCACCTAATTCCTCAGCTCCGTAAGTAGATGGCAAGAAGGGAAATAGGATTTCCAAGTCAAATTGAAATACTTCCAAATTAGACCCACTAAGGGAATAAAAGAGTCCAAGATTCAGAGCCTGAAGCTCTAACAAGCTGTCATTCTGGCTAAAAACTGGAACTCTGTTGAGGGGGGCAATGTAGATAATAACTACGGTGATTTTAAACTCCATTTGCTTGGCAAATGGGCTCTTGTGGGTTCACTGGCCAAGGATTGGGATATTTTAAGAAGGGGTGTTTTGAGATGGGTCTGATGATATCTTTCCATTCTTGTTCCTTTGAGTTCTTCCTATATTTTTCTTTGGCTTGAATGTTCCTTTCTTGGGTGTACCCATCACCTCCTCAGTGGGAAGTTTTCTGTCCTTTGAGTCCCTTCACACTCGACAGCATTCCTCACTTCCATTTCTCTCTTGACCCCTGTGCTCAATGACGCCGTAGGCTGTCAGTGTCACTGTGGTCATGGGGTGTCCCACTCCTACTCACATGTCGTTTGCTGGGAGGAACCATGTTGGTTCCTGAAACCCAGAATTCAGCCTACACAGGCCTGGGTGAAAGTCTGATGGCACGTATTCATTTTTAGGACTTGCACGGGCAAGCAGGAAAGAAGGTGCCTAAGAATGGAAGAATCTGAGTAGACCTAACATGGAGAAAGAAAGTCTGAAGGAGTCGGGGCTCAGAGAGAAGTGCTGAGGCTTCCAGAATGCAGAGCTGAGGTCCATTCACACTCTGCTGGCAGCTTCAGAAAGACCTAACTGTGTTTTTTCCTTCCTGCTTGTTTTCCTCTTCTTACTAGCCGAGTAAACCTTAAAAGCCTTCAAACTCAGCTGTGTGCCAGGTGAAGAGGTCCTTGTCTTGAAGTGTGTCCAAGGGAGGGCAGAGACTTTGAGTGGAAATAGTATTTAGTGGCAGAGAAAGGGAAGGAGGGCAGGTAGGCCAATTTGAGAGCCATTCCAAGAAAGAAAACTATCTGGTGAATAGCCTGGCATAGTGTGAAGAATAAAGACCAGTGTTGAAACCCCAGCCCCAGCAATTAACCAAACATCTCAACTTTCTCAACATAAATGCACTACAAAATGAGAATTAGGAAAGTAGCTAGTATCCTGGGTGTGCTGGAAAGCCTCCAGGTGTGCCTCCTCTGGATTCAAGAGAGAGCCCTGAAGCCTCACTGGCTCTGGGTGGCACCACTCTAGTGGAGGCAGGAGGGAACAGTGCCAAGAATCCCAAAGACCAGGGCTGCCTGGGTGGCACAGTCAGTTAAGCATCCAACTCTTGGTTTCAGTTCAGGATTGTGGGATCGAGCCCCCACATCAGGCTCTGCATTCCACATGGAATCTACTTGAGACTCTCTCCCCCTCTGCCCCTCCCCTCTGTGTGTGCCTGCATGCGCCCCCCCACCTCAAATATTTTAAGAAAATCTGAAAAATGAAAACAAAAGAAGCCCAAAGACCGTAGTCCTCATATGATTCAACTACTGAGATAACCCCAGTGCCCAGCTACCTGCATAGTTGGGTCTATGATTAGACCCCTGTAGTCTAATCACTGCTACTTTGAGGTAGGTGCATTTCTTAGCCAAAATATCAGACTTGAAAACCTCTCCCTGGACTAAGTAGATACTATTTCAGATGAACGCATGTCCTCGTGAAAGGGTACCGCACATCGATTGTTCTCACACGGACATTGCTATTTCTCCTTTCCCTTGGTTCAAGACAGAAACGTTGACTCTGTGGCAGGGAGCCAGCAGCCACACAAATTAAAGAGAAAGGAATTGCCGCTTGTTCTTCAAAGTGTGGTACAAGCGCCACCATCCCCTTCTTGAAGTCTTGTTTCTTGGCTACAGTCACTGGAGCAGAGCTGATCACTGCCTCCCTTGTATCTGTCCTGTATCACCTGCACATCTCTGTCGCATCACCCATGCCGTGTTCTGTGATGACCTGTTGACATGTGTGTCTCTACATAGATGCTAGCCCCTAAGTTCCACAGAAGCAGAGCTGGGAACCTAACACTGTGCCTGGTCCAGAGTAGGTGTTCAGGATTTCATGGATAAATAAATGAACAAACAAAGCCAGAAGAAAATGGCAGAAGGGAGCTGGCAGACAGTGAGAGGTTGCCTCCCCCTTATTTCTCCCCACTGTAGCAGCCCTTTCCCCATGTGTCATGTCCAAGCTCCCTACCCATCACCAGTCTTGCTAAAGATCCCGTCCTAGGCCTCAGGAAGCATCACTTTGGCTTACAGGCTGGGACATTTTGTCCCCACTGGACAGTTAGGGTGAGGGATGTATGTGAGTCAGATCATGAAACTTGTGATTGGGAGATCCACGTGACCTGGTCCTGGCCAGTGACCTGCTCATGGAAGTTCTGTGTTAGGCTTCCGAGAAAGTCTGTCAGAAAGGGATGCATTTAATTATTTACATCTTTGCCTTTTATTCCCTGCTGGAAATGAAGACACAATTTCTAGAGCTGGAGCAGCAGTCTTGGGACCTCTCGCATCTCATACTTGATCTCTTTACATCACAAACCAATGCTTACTGTTCCCTACCCTTGACTTTTTAATGATGTGAGAAAATAAACGCTTCTGTGTTTAAGTCAATGAAATTCTATCTGTGTTATTTGCAGCCGAAGATAATTCCAAACTGATAGTCTAGTTTTGTTCTTTTTTTTTTTTCCTTAGACATGACTAGGTCAGTTAATGTCTGGACTTTCACATTTGCTCTTCCCTCTGGCCAAAGTACTTCTCTCACAGATCATCACCTAACTGGCACCTTCTCAAGGTCAGATACTAGGTTAGAATGTCATCCTGTGCAGGGCTGGGGGGCGGGGAGCTCTCTGAAAACCCCATCTGAGAATAACCACCCATAGTCCTCCATCATTCTTTAATCATATCATTCTCTTTTCTTCACTGCATTTATCACTCTCTGAATTGCAGTCCCCTTTGCCTGTTAGTTTTCACTCAGTGCATTCAGGCTGCTGTAACAAACCGTGGACTGGCTGGGTGGTTTGAAACAACAGAAATTTATTGCTTATTGGTCTGGAAGTTGGGCGGTCCAAGACCAAGGCGCCACATGGTCACGTCTGGTGAGGGCTCCCTTCGCAGCTCATAGCTGGTGCTTTCTTGCTGTGTCCTTACATGGTGGAAGGAGTGAGGGATCGTTCTGGAGCCCCTTTTAGAAGGGCCCTAATCCCATTTATGAAGGTTCCCCCTCATGGCTTGAGCTTCACCCAAAGGCCCTACCTCTCAATACTGTAACTTCGGGTATTAGGTTTTCAATGTAGCAGCTGTGCAGGAACATAAACATTCAGACCCATAGCACTTCTTGATCACCCTAACCAAGAAGGCAGGAACCTTCTTTATTCTGTTCAGAACTGCTGTATCTCCAGCACCTAGAAAAGCACGTGGCATATGGTGGGTGCTCTATAAATAGTTTCCCAGACAGGGAGGAAACTTTCCGAGTTGCAAAAAGAATATATTTTCCCCGTAGAATACACTGTTCTATGTTGCACAGGTTTATAATTTAGGAAACAATGGGTTAAATGCATTTTAGGACCTAAATGCTGCCTCACATAGTTTAGATGAGTTTCTAGTTCAGTTTCTCTTAATGGCCTCATTGCAATCTTGATCATAGGTTGTCCTGCAGCTTATCCTTGTATCCAGAAGGCACTGCCTCTCTACCTTTTATTCTTGAGAGCTCGTCAAATTTTAGCTCCTTGATGAAATTCTTTCTTTAGTTTATTAAAGGAAGTTATAAAATCGTTCCAAAAGGAGCCTTGCTCCATCTCAGGTAGTTATTTTCAAATTGATTTCTTGAGTGCTGCTGCTTATACTCCCTGCAGGCCCCATCCCGTTTCACATCCTGTCTGGAGACTATACTCAACCTCTTTCAACCGTACCCTTGCCGAACTTCCTGCCCTCTCCAGTGGTTCCTGCACCTCCTTTTCCACAGGTCCATTTAAAGTGGGAGAGGTTTGTCAATCCCCTTGGGACTCTCCCTTCTGTTTGGCATTTCGGTGTGAGGAGTATGGTGGGCTATCAGGAGACTACACATAAGACCTTGACATTCAGGAGAGTAAATGATCTCTTTTAATGGCTGAAGGGTTGGGGCACCTAGGTGGCTCCATTGGTTACATGTCTGCCTTCAGCTCGGGTCATGATCCCAGAGTCCTGGGATCTAGCCCGTGTCAGGCTCCCTGCTCAGCGGGAAGCCTGCTTATCTGTCTCCCACTCCCCTGCTTATGCTTGCTGTCTCTCTCTCTCTGTCAAATAAGGAAATAAAATCTTTAAAAAAATAATGTCTGAAGGGTAGGTTTTTATAGGGGGAATCCACAGATGCAGACTGATAGGATGGGACCATCCTTTATATACTTTGAGGGAATAAGAAGTCGATCTGTTTGAGGAGGTAAAGAATTTATGTCAGATGGTAGGAGAAGAGCCCAGGAATACAGTTTGGGTGCTGTGGCCCAGAGAGTTAGTGGTTGGCCGGTATCCATTCTCTCCCTTTCCTTTCTAGTCAAGGTGCCAGTCAGAGAAGAATACACTTCCAGTCTCCCCTGTACTTAGGTGGGAGCACGAGATGCAGTTCTGGAAGAAGTGTTTGGGTTTATTTAAAAAGAGCTGACCCAGCTGGGAAGTGTGGCCTTTCCCCTCTTTATCCTTTCCTTTGGACTGCTCGCTGGAGCTTCTGTCATAATCTTGGATCATAAGGTCAAGTTGAGGGTGGAAGGCCTATGCTAAGAGTGAGCAGCAGAGCCATGATTTCATGGAGCCCCGTGCCGGTTCTGAATTCCCATTCTGGGGCTGCTTTTCTGTGACAGAAGAAATCCTGGTGTCTTTTTTTTTTTTTTTTTTTTAAGATTTTTTATTTATTTATTTGACAGACAGAGATCACAAGGAGGCAGAGAGGCAGGCAGAGAGAGAGAGGAAGGGAAGCAGGCTCCCTGCCGAGCGGAGAGCCTGATGTGGGGCTCGATCCCAGGACTCTGGGATCATGACCTGAGCCGAAGGCAGAGGCTTTAACCCACTGAGCCACCCAGACGCCCCAAATCCTGGTGTCTTTAAGCAACTGCTTCTTTGGATTTTTTGTCCAATGCAGCCAAATGTAAGCCATTTTGATACAGATGCCCACGGGGGAGCTTTAAAAAAAAGATCTCAACATCCAGGCTGCATCCCAGATCGTTTAAATCAAAAACTCTAGGGATGGACCTCATGCATCAGCAATTTTTTAAAGCTTTCCAGGTGGTTCCAGTGTGTAGCCCAAGTTGAGAATCACGGCTTTAGGCTGCCAGGCCTCATGTTTAGCATGTTCAAGGATCCCCTGGAGGAGTGGGGTGGTACTCGTTAAAAACTGGAATTTCCACCCCTTACTCTCTAGAGATGTTGTTTCTTTAGCTGTGAGGGCACAGGTGATTCTGAGACTGCCAGTCCAGGAGGATCAGCTTTGAAGAAACACTGCTTTAGGTAATGGGCAATGGCTTCAAGTTTAAAGGCAAAGAAGTGGCAAGATTGGAAGAAAATGTCAGGAGCATTCATTTAGAACTAGTGAATAAGTTGAAAAGAAGAGGCGAGAGACGGGTGGTATGGAGACCAACTGGGAGACAGTGCGGTGCTTGATGGCCCCGGGGGTCCATCTGTGAGCTAAGAGGGAGACCTCAGAAATGGGGAGGAGAGGAGAGAGACAGTGGACACTGCGGAAGATAAAAGATCACAGAGTTTACTAACTGACAGGAGAGGAGGATTTATTATTTACTGACTCACTTATTCTTAGTGCCTAAAGAATACACTAGGGGTTTGACTTCTGGATTCATCCATATATCCCCACCTTCGCTCAAACTCCGTTAAATGGGTGTAGATGATTAGTTTCCTTACAGCCGCAAATGTTAAGTTGATTTTTGTTAACCTGGTGGGGGAACCTTTATTTGCTTAAATCAGCTCTTCCATTTAAAGGCTCAGACACTTTACACTAACAAGAGTCTTTTTGACAAATTTTAGTATTTGTTTATATATAAATACATGCATATATACATATAGACAAGGACTATACATATGGGCATATATGGATATAGACAAGCAATTAAATGTTTTTTCATGTGGTTTTTGCTTTTTTTAAAGTCTTGTCTCGTAGAGCAGAGGAAATAAATGAACACAGTTACTGCTCTTGAGCTGTGCTTTATGTACATATCCTTTTAGAAGATGGCTTTTAAGGGCGATCCTAATGGAAAAATCATTATTCAACCATTCAATATCCACTGAGCAGATAGATGTTAGGGTGATATTTTATCAAATAACTTTAAACATGACTTGAGTAACCTTAAAATAACACCCTGTCTGCTGATCCATTGTAATAATGAATACCTATGCCTTGGAAAGTGCTTGTAGGTGTGCCTTTTTTTTTTTTTTTTAAAGATTTTATTTATTTGAGAGAAAGAGGGAGCATGAAGGGGGGAGGGGCAGGGGGGAAGCAGACTCCCCATTGAGCAGGGAGCCTGATGCGGGACTTAAGGACCCTGAGATCAGGGCCTGAGCCCAAGGCAGACACTTAACCGACTGAGCCACCCAGGCACCCCTTAAGTGTACTTTTTAAGTCTTCTGTTGTTTAAAAGCAACATACTGGTTTTACAGCTACAAATCATAATGAAATAATAGATACATCATAAAATGTAAGTTAGTCTAACTGATCAGTTCTTACTGAAGTCTTTATTGGAATAGGTTTTACAATACCAACTAAAGTTAATGAACAGAAGGGACACATCCTCACTGACTTGGCACACAGGGAGCAAGCATGAATGAAACACGGCTTGGCTCTCTTGTACTTCACCATCTAAATAATAAAGTGACAGTAAATTTTCCAAAAGTTCATTTTAGTTTAATTTTCTCTCTGGCGCATTTGTTAAGAAGGCTCTAGCAGGGTGAAGGTCATTAGATCTGTTCAAAGCATAAAAAGGCTAACTTCAACAGGCCCCTGTCTAGATTCCATATCACCTGTCATTTTGTGGCTAATAATAACACTGTTCTTTAATTTGGTCTGAGTCAGTACTGTGTCAGTTGCTTATGGTTCTTAAGCAACAATATTAGTATCATGGAGAGACCACCAGCACCTGCCGACTTGCTAGCCAAGAAGACGACAGAATGTGAACACCGTGTATGTGGACTGTCACGAGGCTTTGCTATCCCCCTCCCTCCAGATATTCTCTCCTGCAGCTGGATTTTGGTTCCACGTTTATACACTAGTAGCTAAATTAATTAGAGCCAAGGGCTGACCATATTGGGGATTCAGTACCTTTGTGATCACATTCATTGCATACAGAAAGGGATCTAGTCCTTGGTCCCAAACTCCACCCCTAATGTGAGCTAAGTGAAGTCTTTGCAAATGATAAAGCACTGGGCACTGGGGAGTCTTTGTGTGAAGGTGTTGGGCAGAGCTCTACCTCCATTCCCATTGGGCCCAACAACCCAAAGTGTTCATTCTCCTACAGATGGGCCAAAGGAATTTGCTCTGGGTTGAATTATGTCTCCTCAGCCCTAAATTCATATGTTGAAGTCCTAACTCTTAGTACCGAAGAATGAGATCTTCTTTGGAAATACATTGTTGCAGACGTAATTGGTTCCGTTAGTGTGAGGTCAGACCAGAATAGATCAGGCGCCCCCAATCTGATATGACTGATATGATATGACTGGTTGTCTTAGAGAGAGACAAAATTTGGATCCACACACATACATGGCGGCGGGTGGGGGGAGGGATGTATGAGGATAAAGACAGAGGCACTTCAACAAGTCAAGGAACAAGCAGGATTGTCAGCAAACCCCCAGAAGCTAGAAGAGAGGAACAGATTCTTCCTCCCCACCCTCAGAAGGAACCACCCCTCCCTACACCTTGATCTTGGATGTGCAGCCTCCTTCTGTGTGACAAGAACTTCGTGATGTTTCTGCCACCCACTGGGGCCTACTTTGTCGCTGCAGCCCTAGCACACTAATAGAGAATTGTTCTCCAGTCCTTCCCTTTGATGGATAGCATATGGAACTCCCCTTTCATTATCTGACCAGTGAGAGTTAACATTTTTAAACCAAAAACACCTGTATATAGAAAGGGAACACACAGGACAGAGTGGATGGCTTGGCAGGCTTGCCAGCCAGGCCTCTGGTACTAATAAGTCCTCCTCCATCACGTGGATTAAGAAAGCTGAGGGGGCTGCCTCCAGGCTCACCAAGCACTTCCATACTCTCCCACCCCATGTACTGGCTGCCGTCTCAGCCTCGCTGTGGAAAGGAAGCATTACTGAGTGAGCTGCCAATCTGAATTTTCCCTCTCCCTGCCCTCCTGACTTCCTACCAAACAGAACAAGGAACAAATAAGAACCAGCTAAAAGTGGGACTGGAAAAAATGGGGCAGAAAAGTCAAATAGGAGTCAAACAAAACTAAAACAGACCAAAAGGGGAAAAAAAAAAAAAACAGGAGGAGAGGTGGAAGCAGAAAAGAAGAGTAAACTAGGCGTGGTTGGTCAGGAAACTAATTGCTGGAGGAAAAAAAATCTGAAATCTCTGGGTATGAATCTCTATGATATTCATTATATTATTCCCAGAATCCATTAGAAAATTAAGATTCTTCTTGTGATCCCGTGTGTTCACATCTCAACAAATTGTCTCTGGAATTCAATCATCAAACTTCCTGCATGATGCTTATTTTATTTTTTATAGCTTAGTTCTGTAACCAAAGTCTGTGATTCACCCTGAATTAACACAGAACACTGGAATGATGAAGGTAGAAGACTCAGGTCCCTCAGTTCAGCCCTTTCATTGAGGTGTGCAGAGAATGTAATAGACTCGTCCAATGTCACACAGCCTGTACCAGAGCTAGGCCAAAAGATTTTTTATAAATATGTAATTTATGAGGAATACAGTTTGATTTATACAAAGAAAATCTTTCTAAACTATTTTGAACCCTCACATATCCATATTGTTTTTAAGGTATTAAAGAAGCCTTGGGTCTCCTGGGTGGCTTAGTTGGTTGGGCATCTAAATCTTGGTTTTGGCCCAAGGCATGATCTCAGGGCTGTGAGATCAAGGCCCATGTCAGGCTCTGTGCTGAGTGTGGAGCCTGCTTGAGATAGTCTTTACCTCTGTCTCTCCCCTGTAATCGTGCTCTCAAAAAAAAAAAAAAAAAAAATTAAAGCCTTTTGATAGCCATCTGGGAAGCTTCAACCTAGAAGATTCCTCCAAACATAATGTAAGGAACTAAGATAAGCAAAAATTTATTTCAACCAAAGTATTTGAAAAATATTTGATGGATACATTTATTTTTCATATAAGTGTATCATGATGTCCTGAATTTTGCATGTCTTATGAATAATTACCTGAACTCAATCTGAATTTCATCATAGTGTATCCACGTGCTACTCAGTCTTCTGAGTGCTTGATGTACGTTTACTTTCAGTCCTTAACAATACTGTATGATTCAGTCTTATTAGCTATTAACCCCATTTTCTGATGAGAAAACTGAGGCAGGGAAGGACAGTATCTACCCTTATCCGAGGTTACACTATTTGTAAAAAGGCAGGGCTGAGATTTGAACACAGGCAAAGTCTGTGTACTTAGGCCAGTGTGTCTGTCTGCCCCACGCCCAGCCCACTGGCCATAGCATCATCTCCCGGCATCTGCTGGAGGATCCTGGCTCCTCTGGGGCCATTCCTAGCCTGCGTGCATGCGCTGTGCTCTTTTCTCTTGGTTCTCAGGACATGTTTGACGGAACTGGCGCCAGACCATGGAGCGATGGGCATGGGCTCTGGTCTTAGAGCAGCCTTGGATTGGCAGAGTAACCTCTGAAGGCTGGGAGTCACCTACCTGGCCCCACAGACCCTCTCAACTACTCCGTGGGGAGCATGACAGCCAGTTGACAGAGAAGGGAATCGAGATTCAGACAGTGAAGTAGTTCCATCAAGGTCACAGAAGATGGTTCTCTGCCGAGGTCTGCCTAAATGCGAAGTCTTCACATACACTTGCCCAAGTTGTCCCTAAAGCCACTTGAAAGCCTCTAAATCTCCTCAAATACGAAACAAGGAAATGGTGCTGTATGAGTACACTCTGTGCCCTGAAGGCCTAGGGATTCTTCAGAGGTATTTCGGAAGGAAGTCCAAAGTCACTGGCCCTGATAGCCACCTAACCCTGATGTATGTGTGTATGTATACACACACACGCACGCAGCAGGGCACAGCAATGCCACTTGAAATCTGCCTTCTAAGTCTGACTTTGCACATGTAGATGGAAGGAAGATTCTGTGGCTAAAACAAGTTTGGGGACCATTCTAGCAAGGGATCCCTGAGGCCCCTCTTAGCTTTAGTACCAATGAGAGGATCAGCATCGTAAAGGGACAGTAGCTGTGGTCACTCAAACCAGGCAGAAGAGACTGGGGGTTCACCTGGCTGGCTCTGTCCAGAAAACATCAGTTGTCTTTGAAAGAAAAGGATATACTGCAACTTTGGCTGATCTAGACACAGTTTGAAAAGCTGTTGTAAAGATGTCTGTGATGATCGCCTTCTTTCCCAGGGCCGGCTAGTGAGAGACACAGTCTCAGTTTTCTTGTGGTCACCATTCCCTGAGGGTATCATTTAAGGATGGAGGGGTCTAAGCATCTGTGGCTTAATCAAAACTCATGGGCTTTTCTCCTCTTCTTTGTTTATCTTGCCTCGTCCTCTTTTTACTCTGTCCTACCTTCAACCCAGTCTCCCTCCTCTGGCTTCAGTGCCAAGTGATAAACAGGAAAGGAGGGGTCTGTGCTGGTTAAGAAATAAGTCATTTCATTTACTCCTCCAAGTCTTGCTTTTGTCCCACCTATGTTCCTACTCAAAGCAAAGCACTGGAGTTTAGGTGACAGGTGTCAGGCTGGCATCTTGATGCATGCCCGGAGAGTCAAGTTTTCTGTTTCCCAATCCCTATAGTTTCCACCCCTTTCACTAAAAGGTGTGTATGTAGAAAAGAATAAGGCCAAGTGGGGGGCGCCTGGGTGGCTCAGTGGGTTAAAGCCTCTGCCTTCGGCTCAGGTCGTGATCCCAGGGTCCTGGGATCGGCCCGCATCGGGCTCTCTGCTCCGCGGGGAGCCTGCTTCCTCCCGTCTCTCTCTCTGCCTGCCTCTCTGCTTACCTGTGATCTCTGTTTGTTAAATAAATAAATAAAATCTTAAAAAAAAAAAAAAAAAAAGGAATAAGGCCAAGTGTTATTATTCATGGTGATGTTGATCATACCTTTTCACAGGACACTTACTGAGTTATATTTTACACATCATAAACTTCACTCATTTTGAATGTGCAATTCAATGATTTTTAGTAACTATTTAGTTGTACAATCATCACCAGTTCAATCTTGGAACACTTCCATCACCCCAGAAAGTTACCTCAAGCTCATTTGCAGTGACTCCCTGTTCCCACCCACAGATCTAGGCAACCACTAATCTCCTTTTTGAGGTGTATAGATATGCTTTTTCTGAGCATTTCATGTAAAAGGAATCATATAATAATGTGGCATTTTGTAACTGCTGTCTTTGATTTAGCGAACTCTTCTGATTCACCCATATGTTAGTGTGTTTTTGTATTTCATTTCTTTTTACATAATACTTTTTCAAGTGGCAGCATTATGTAGAGGAAAGATCATGGATTTCAGAAGCATGCAACGTAGGGCCAAATCACAGTCCTACCACTTCTGAGTTGTGTAACTTTGGGCAAGTACCTTAACCTCTTTGAGACCCATTTGTAAAAATAAGGATAATAATCATCTCTCCCTCAGAGGTTTATTCTATGAATTATCTGGATTGTGCTGGCAAGTGATGGGAGCTCAAGAAATCTAGGCTTTGTTTCTACATTCCCCAGGAGGCTTTGCTTTTCTTAACCCTGCATCAGAGTTTAAGGTGAATGCTACAGTCTCCCTACCAGCTTTCACATTAAACTTGACATGAGAGCCAACATAACTAGCAATGTTAGGAACAGAATTGCACCGAGAAGAATCATCACATCCTTCATTAATGAAACCCAGATGGTAAGAAGCTAAAGGGATTTCCTTCGGTCAGAATGCTGTCATTTTTTTTTTTAAGGAAGAAGGTTAAATTGTATTCATTATTTTAAGGAGAAAATGTTTCAGATTCTCTCCTAGAACACTGTACAGAGTAGGCCTTATCTTTGCAAGGCTCTAAGAACAACATATTTTCCCCACTAAGTCTTAAAAAACTGCTCCCAATGATATCAACTCTCAGGTAACATAAAAGTAAGTAGCAAGGGGCTACCAACCCCTGAGTATATCAAATTCATCTCAACTCCTCAAAACTCAACTTTGAGCCAGTAGTTTCAGACTCCTTCTTTCCTGAAACTTTGGAAGGACTGAAATTCTTGTGTTTGGTAATGCAGACTAAATCGAACTCTTTGTTTCTTTCTCCAGTCTATCTTCTGTGATTAGAACTTGTCACCCTTTGAGTTTCTCCTTAGAGAGGTCCTGAATATAACCCCATCGTACAGTCTTGGACACAAAGTTGACAAAGGTGCTACTCTTTAGCTCTGGGCATAACATTTCCTGTTGTTAAGCTGTTTTCCCTTCTGAATCATTGTTTCTCTACAGTTTTTACTCCACCACTGTTCCTCTTTGTGTTTCTGATTGTTTTACTTCCCTTCTTGTCTGGGATTTATCACAGCTGCATTTCTTCCCCGAATTCCTTAAACACTGAATCCCTTTCCACCTTCTAGATGGAATCCCAGATTCACTTCCTCTTAGGCACAGTGTAACAGTTAAAACAGAAAAGGATGAGGGTTCTAACTATTTCTACCAAATGAAATAGGTTTGTAATACACTTTTTGTCTCATCTCAAGGACATTAGATACTGTGTCTTTTCTCTTGATATAAAATGCCACTTGTTAAATGCAGTTACTGAGAAAGGCAACATAGGGCTTTCTAATCTGTATATACCAATAGTCACGATACATATTATCAGCCATATATTATTGGCATTAAAAATGACAGAGTGATTTCTTCAAATGGATAATTAGATTCAATTCCTACACATGATCAATCTGCAACATTATCAGATTAGTCTAATAGACTTGAACTTTGATTATGATACAGACATACATAGATAAACAGATAAAGGTTATAGCCAGATGGACTCAAACACTTAATGTATTTCTATAAGGATTCCTGTGTTTCCTCACTCTGTGTTCTTACTTGAGTGTAGTAACTGTTGACAAAATCCATGACTGACATCTTTCCTGATATTGAGAGATCAGGAAGAAGTAGATGGGGTCTCAGAGGAGAAGTTTCTGCTCACTGTATTAGCCCCTAAAGTAGGACCCGGGACCCATAAGGGGGATAAAAAGAGATAAAAATAATGGGGAGGGGCACATGAACAGCCTAGGTTTAGATGGATTTGTGAATTTCCCCAGTCTTCATAAAAATTTTCTTCTGTTAAAACTTTTCCTCTCATACACTACAGTGAGGAGAGTAATTTATATCCAAGACTTTATTTTAGAGATTTTATTTTAAATGGTATCACAGGAATTTATCTCATGGTATAAATAGTTTAGTCAATCTAGGATTTAGCAAAGATTTTCTCTCTACTGAACTGGCCTTTCGTGCCGTAGATGTTCAGCAGATGACAAATAATCTCGAGGCGTGATGACTTAACTTCATTTTGACAGCCAAACATTCTGCAAAAAAATTCCGAAGCCCTGTGTCCGGATATGTGGACAGCATACTGCCAGTTAATTTTAAAAAAGAAAAGTCACGTAATGACCCAGATATTGAATATATGTATATTTAAGAATCACACAACCTTCAGATTGTAATTTGGCACCTAGTTAGTCTGTCTACAGCTCTCGAAAGAGTCCTGGCTCAGGGTGATTGGTTAAAACCCCAGATTTGCAGAGATCACTTCTGAGGTCTTGACCACCAGAAATCACTGTCAGCATCCATGCATCAGTATATGAATGACCAAAAATAATGCCAAGAGTCTCCTACCCTGAGATGGCAGCAAGTTTTTGGTGTGCCTGACGAGCCATTTCACAGCCTTTGGTTCTGGTCTTGTGCATTTCCGCCCCGATTGAGGGGCAGCTGACAGAGACGTCCCCGATAGAAATGACCAACTCTCGGTACAGGGCCACTTGCGTGTTGAACTCCTGGACAAGCTGGAAAAGAATTGACTTTCTTTCAGGAACGTTTCCTATTTGGGTGTATACAAACATGGGTTTTCAGTGACCCCTCAGCCAACTCCACAAGTCTCCAGCTACAGACTGCTTAAAGATCAATGTACAAAGATGGTAAGTTTCTCTTTGTCCAAGGCGAGTGTTTATTTTCATCAGTAAGTCCGGGTGCAGAAGCTCTATTTCCAGACGTCCTCCCGCCCCCCGCCCCCACCCCCAATTCAGTTTCTGAAGAGCAAGAGCATATGCCACTCCCAGGTCACTAGAGCTTGATGCTGGGAACTCTCACATATAATGCTCCCCTTTACTACAGCTAAGATAAGGATTTTAAGTTGCGTGGGGAAGAAGGCCAAAGATAGGTTGCAATAGGGAAACGGTTCACCTCCTCCCAGGCCACTGAACCAGAGACTGGCTTAGGATCCTGACTGGAAGACCGGCCACAGCCTTTGCGCTGGAACCTTCGTCCCCTCTGCAGCGCCCCGTGTGCTCTGTTTGGGTTTATTTGCTGCTGTCTCCCCACAAAGCAGCACCCCCACCTTCCCATTCTCTCCCTCCCTGGTGAGCAAGCCACTTCACCGTGTCTTTCCTATCCACTATTCTCTGATGGGGTAGAGACATGACTTAAAGCAGCTGACCCTTGCTGTGGCACTTCTTTGCGGGGACATTACGACCCGGGTGCCACCCCGAATCTGGGGACTGCAGATTTAAAAATAGTGCATGTGCACGTGATCGGCATGGAGGAGCTGAGGGTGGGGGAGTGGCTGGCAGTCAAGCAAACGATTAACATACAAGATGCCCCCACCTCCTCTCCAAAAAAAAGAAAAAAGAAAAAAAGAAAAATAAAAAGGCGCAGTTTTCACCTACCATCTTGCAGTCGTCCAGGGCTCGTTGGGTTTTGTGGGCGCTTTCGGAGTTGCTGCCCCTGCGCTCCCAATCCCCGCTCTGCAGCGGGGGCTTGCTGATCTGGAAGATCGAGGAGCGGGTGGACCGGCTGGGGCGCTTTTTGCGCCCATTCGGTGCAGAACTCATGCATACACATCCACCAAGCCGAAGCCGCTGGTGCAGTGCGCCCCGGCGCGGGCGGCCCGGTCGTTGCCCTGCGCGCCGCCAAGCAGCCGGAGCCGGGAATCGAGGCGCGGCGCTCACAGGGTTGGGGCTGGCTGCGCGGGTGGGTAACCTTCAGCTTGAAGGAGAGCCGGGAAAGCGCTGGCTGTGCCGTGCAGCATCGCTTCCACTAAGCAGCGAGGAAGGGGCTCGGTCAAGTTCTGCTCAGCAGCATTGCCGGCCCTGTCCCGGGAGCTGGGCGCTGGCGCGGGCTCGCACTACCTTCCCCTCGGCATGGATCGCAACGCTGGGCCAGGAGGAACGCGCCGCCAGGCGGTTCTGAGTTTCCATTCAGATGGGGGAGCAGCTTTCAAAGCCTGCGCTGTAAGGTGGGGGTGGGGGGGCTGCGAGTGTCGCTCCGGCTTCAGTGTCTTCCCGCAGCGGCGCTCCGTCGTCTTTTCCCTCCCTCCCCCCACCCCGTCGCGGGGCCTGGAAGGGCTGGCAGTCCCCGAAGCAGGCAATCGGCTCTAATAGGCTGCCTTGATCCCCAGTCTCTACGGGCTCATCTGTTTGAGGATCCCAAATGAATCCGTGGCGGGACTGGCAGACGCCGGGAATCGGTCCGCCTGACGTTGTGCGCTGCCCCGCACATTGATAGGACGGGAATACTAATGTGATCCGGCCAGAGAACCCACCCCCCCTTCTCCCTCCACAGTTTATGCACTTACCCAATCAAATCCCCGGGAACGTCAGTTGCAATATTACTTCATCTGCGCTATTCTTAGAAGCGCAAAGTGTCATCAGAGTGGAGCACATTGCCACATGCTGGGACCTAAACATGGTTTTCAAACCAACCTGTGTGCGTTGAAGGCCCTCACCATCTCAGGCCATCCGGGGGCCCCAGATAATCAAAGCCCAAACGGAGGAGCAAGCGTGATTTTTCATTCAAAAGGAAAATGTCTTGATTGACCTAAAAGGAAAGCCTTGTTTCCCTGAGTGTGTTGCTGGTGTAGTTGTGTTTTTGTTTTTTTTTTTGTCTTTGTTGGGCATACAGGGAGGGGACTAGCAGCCGGTAGGGCAGAAGGCACAGTTTCAGTCAAATTGGTCCTCCTCCCGGTTTCACCAGTAACGTTCCTGGTCTTGTGTTCCAGAGTGTCCAGACCGTTCTGTTTCCCCTTGGAGGCATAACAAGAGCGAGCCACCAGGTCTCCCTTATGAGACATCAGTGAGCCAGAGGCTGGCGGAGGTGGTCCCGGAAAGTGGAAGGGGTGCCTGTGTAAAGGGGGGTGGGGTGGGAGTGAGTTGCTGGGCCATTTAAGTCCACTTTTACCACTGACCTCTGAAGATTCTTGTGGGAAGAAGAGGGGGGAGTTGACATTCTGCTCTAATGTTTGTTCCCATGAATGATTTGTTTGGAGGGGACAGAAAAAGAGGTCTACCACAGGGGAACTAATTATGTGTCCCAAAGCCTCATGAAGAACAAATCAGACGTTCCTGCTCACTCTCTTAAGAGGATATGGAGAGTACACACAGAGGGAGTGCCAGAAATAGGAAGACAGACACCTTAAGGAGGGTGTCTCTAGGGTTGTGGTCCCCCCCCCCCCCGCCCCCGCCCTTTTTAAAAAAGATAGGTAAACATAAAGGAGTGGGATAAGAAAGATATTTGGTCTTTGTCCCCAGTTCCTGTCACAGAGCTCCTAAAAGCCTTGGAATTTCCTGAGTTGATAAGGGTGATAGGAGTCTTCTGTCACTAGGAAGACTAAGAATTGGTTAGACGTTTGGACTCAGTCCCACCTCCAACTTCCTCGAAGAGGAGAAGGGCTAGAGATTGATGTAATCATGAATAGCCAGTAACCTTATAAATCATATCCACATCATGAAACCTCCATAAAAAGCACTACATAGTGGGATTGGGGGAGCTTCCAGGTTGGAGGTGTGGAAGGTTTGGGAAAGTGGCAAGCTCTGCATCCCCTGCCCCCATACCTTGCCCTGGGCATCTCTTCCTTCATTGCATTCTTTATAGTAAACTGGTAACTAAAGCCCTTTCCTAAGTTCTTTGAGTCAGGCTGACAAATTATGCAATCTGAGGGGGGGGTTTGTGGGAGCCTCTGAATGGGTCTCAGGTGCGACCAGAGTGTGGGCAATCTGTGGACCTGGTACTCATGTCGGTCCCTGGAGTGTAGGCAGTTGTGTGAGAAAGAGCCCTTAAATCATGGAGTCTGATGCTAACTCCAGGCAGTTAGGGGCAGGGTGGAGAGGAATTCCTGAACACCCAGCTGCTGCTGGAGAGTTGAACTAGTGGTGAAGGGGACACCAGCCATTGGGGAAGGAAAAAACCCTAACAGGTAGACATCTGGATGGCTATTCAGTTGTAGTTGCCTAGTATTTTACAAAGATTGAGAATCTTGGTGTGCTCCCTTCCCTCCAGGTGTTTGGATGACTTGGAGACCAGTGTGGGGAGCTCTTCTGTTGGCAGAGTCTCTCCAAATATTGGGAGATAAAAGAAGATAAAAGATAACTCTTAGCCAACTCTGACTATTCCTCTTTCCTCAGTTTCCATTTTCTCTGTGCTTCTGTGTGTAGGGAGAAGTTGAGAAACACTTCAGATGATTCAGTGAGATTGCTAGCACGTGGCGAAGGATGGGGATGCTGACAAAGTAGTTACAGGCAGGCTAAGGAGCCTTAAGGAAGAATGGATAATACTCATTTGTAAACTGTTTTACGTCCTGGTGATAATATAAACCCCTATCATAACAAGTAACGAACCCTTTCCACCCCTCCACCCCCAGGAGTTAAAGTCGGCTTTAACCCAAGGTTGGTAGCCCTTTGGGGAATTAAAGGAAAGGAGACTCCGTTTTACATGTGTGTGGTCAGAGGATAAAGAAAACAGGATGCTGATGGTCACTCTTCGGAAAATCTTTTGCCACCTTTCTCTTGTTTCCTCCTTTTCCCTGCGGGGTGATAGTGGCTGTCACCAGATTTGAGTGTCTCAAAGCTCCTCAGTAGTAGGCTTCTACTCCAACTACAACCATCTGGTTTTGACTCCCCCCTTCTTCTGCCTAGAGACAATTTCAACAAATTAAAAAAAAAAAGGCGACATAATTGTGCTGCCCGGTTTCTAGCCATATTTCTTGGAGGAGGTGGGGGGAGGGAAAAAATGGATTCAAACTCAGTGCCACATCTGAAGGACTACAGATTTGGAAACCTGCTGGGGCATTAAGCAGAAATTACCTTTGTCGATGCCCCTTGGCCTTCCCTGATACATAGCCCAAGCCATTTTCCTGAGAGGGGAGAAAAGTAGCATCCGTGCCAAAGCTGTCTCTCCCAGGGACAAATGCTGTAATCAGAATAGCAGCAGGCAGGCTTAGTTCCCTCACCTTCCCCCACACTCAGAACAGCATGAATTTACATTCCTGGGGCTGTCTGACTGCCAAATCGAAGGGTAAAGTGCAATTGGAAATCCCAATAAGAAGGGCACATTTTCTGGTCATCCAGACCCAGTTTTGGCACAGCCCTAATAATGGGTCCTCTGTAGGTTTATTTGCTTTGACGCCATCTCCTATCCTAGATTCACTCCAGTATAAGATCCGCCTTACATTTCACATTCTCTGGTAATTTCAGAGAATTCATTTTGATTTGCAATTTTTAAAAATAAATGTTAGTTTGGAGTGACTAGGAGTGTCTGTGAAGTTTCTTCAGGTTGGGGCTATAAGGCACCACACTAGGGCGCCTGGGTGGCTCAGTGGGTTAAAGCCTGTGCCTTCAGCTCAGGTCATGATCCCCGGGGCAGGTCGTGGGATTGAGCCCTGAGTCGGGCTCTCTGCTTGGTAGGGAGCCTGCTTCCTTTTCTCTCTCTGCCTGCCTCTCTGCCTACTTGTGATCTCTGTCAAGTAAATAAATAAAATCTTAAAAAAAAAAAAAAAATCTATTATAAGGAACCACACTGAGACCCAGAGATGCCCAGATGGGAGGCAGGTTTCATCTGGGAGTGAAGCTCAAGGTGAGAGCAAAAGTGAGAAAGGACCTTATTTGTGTGGGTCTGTGACCCAGGCAAAGAAATATTCATGAAGATGCCGAGCTCTGAGAAGTTGGGGAGATTTGAAGGGAATGATCGGGTTATTTCCTGTTCGTGTCAAAAGAGATTGAGTTGTTGAGAAGAATTTAGTGGGCAAACTACCTACTAAATGCTTTATTTCCACTAAATGCAGAAGGAAGTACAATACACTGGGAATACATACTTACTAGTTTCAAAAATAGGTTTGAGTATTTTTACTAGTTGCACTTCCATGGTCTGTGGGCCCCAAAGCTTATATAATTTGGAGGCCCCCTTTTAAAGAAAAAGAACACTGACACATTGTTTTGTATGGGAAATAAAGCACAAGAAAGCGTATTTTGCACTGATTACTGTACCCTCTGTATGTGTTTGGATCTGTGTTTGGGTCAGAGTGCAAATAAAACTCACTCATAAGAAAAAAAATGGAAAAATGTAAATACAAAACTAGATAAATGGTTTTGAAAAAGCCTGTGCAGGTGAGGTTTGCTGAAGTGAGTCTTCAATACCTTCATGGTAAATTGACACATTTTGTGTCTGTTTTATGCACAGTGGGCATCTGATGTTTTTCCTCCTCCATTTTTATTCCTCCTTTTCTGATAATAGCTCCTTAAGTTTTCTTTGAGGAATCGGTCTGACCTCAATTCTTCTGACATGACTCATGAATGGACATATGTCTCAGATGTGGTCAAAAAGAGTGGTCTATTCTAGTGGCCACAGTGATTGGATTACAGTGGGCATGACACTGAAGCTGAGCCAAGGAAATTTAGACCTTGGGGACTCTGGAACTCTTGGGTCAAAACATATGAAATAGCCTCAGTCAACCATTTTTGACCTATGTCAGAGGTAATTTCACCCTAATATTTTTTCTCTGTGTTGGGTTTCTTAGGGTGGTAGGATAACAGCCTGTAGTTCCTGGTGGCAGCCTTTTCCACTCAGGGTCACGCGACTGCCTGAGAGGCAACTCAGAAGAAAACAAAATGGAGAGATGGAGAAGGAGTCTCTTTCCTCCCTCTTCCCTCCCTTCCTCCCTCCTTCCCTTCCTACCTTCCTTCATATAGTTGACATATAATGTATCAGGTTTGGGTATATAGCTAAGTGATTCCATATTGGTATAAACAATTCACTGTTGAACAACACGGGTTTGAACTTCATGGGTCCACCTATGCATGGATTTTTTTTGATAAATGCAATATGGTACTGTAAATGTATTTTCTCTCATGATTTTCTTTAATATTTTCTTTTCTCTAGCTTTGTAAGAATACGGTAAATATCCAGCTTACACATATGTATTGAATGACTACCATGTTCTCAGTAAGGTTGCTGGTCAACAGTAGGCTATTAGTAGTTGTTTTGGGGTGGTCAGAGTTATACATGGATGTTTGACTGCATGGGGCTAGGCACTCCTAATCCCCGAGTTGTTCAAGGATCAACTGTATTGCCAAATGGTCACCACAGTGAGTAGGGTTGGTACCATCAGCATATACAGTTGCAGAATTACTTTTCTTGTGATGAGAACTTCTAAGGTTTCCTTCAACAATTTTCACACACGCAGTGTGGTTTTAACTATATTTGCCATGCTGGACATGATGTCACCATAACTTACTTATTTTATAACTGGGATTTTACATCTTTTGGCTCCCATCACCATTTTTGCCCTTCCCACCCCATGCCTCTGGCAACCACTGGTCTTTTTTCTGTATCTTTGAGCTTGTTTTTTTCTTTATCTCTTTTTGGATTTCACACGTAAGTGAGATCATACATTTGTCTTTCTGTCTCACTTCATTTAGCATGATGCCCTTTTGGTCCATCCATGTTGTGGCAAATGGCAAGATTTCCTTTTTGGTGGCTGAATAATATTCCACTGTGTGTGTGTGTGTGTGTGTGTGTGTGTGTGTGTGTGTGTGTGTACACCACATTTTCTTTATTCATTCATCTACCAGTGAATACTTAGATTGTTTGTATATCTTGATATTATAAAGAATGCTGTAGTGAATACGTGGGTGCATATATCTTTTTATTTTTAAAAATTTTATTAAAAAATTTTTTTTAAGTAGGCTCTACACCCAGTGTGGAATTTGAACTTAAAACCCTGAGGTCAAGAGTCACATGCTCTACTGACTGAGCCAGCCAGGTGCCCCAGTGCATGTATCTTTTTGAGTTAGTATTATCATTTTCTTCAGAAAATGAAATTCCTTTGAAGGGACTTGCTGGATTATATAGGAGCTCTATTCTTAATTTTTTGAGGAGTCTCCCCACTGTTTTCCACAGTAACTTGCACCAATTTACATTCCTACCAGTAGTGCCTGAGGGTTCCCTTTTCTCCACATCCTCACCAACACTTGTTATTTCTTTTTTTTTTTTTTTTTAAGATTTTATATATCTATTATTTGAGACAGAGAGAGAGAATGAGAGAGAGAACATGAGAGAGGTCGGCGGGAGAAGCAGACTCCCTGTCAAGCAGGGAGCCTGATGTGGGATTTGATCCTAGGACTCCAGGATCATGACCTGAGCTAAAGGCAGTTGCCTAAGCAACTGAGCCACCCAGGCGCCCTATTTCTTGGCCTTTGAAAAATGCCCATTCCAACAGGTGTGAGGGGATATCTACTAGTGATTTTGATTTGCATTTACTCTGATGATGAGTGATGTTGACCACCTTCTCACGTACCCTTTGGCCATCTGTCTCTCTTCTTTGGAAAAATGTCTATTTAGATCCCCTACCCATTTTTTAATATGATTTTTTTTTCTGCTATTGAATTATAGGAGTTCTTTATATACACATATAGAGGATAATAACCTCTTATCACATAGATGATTAGCAAATATTTTCTCCCATTCACTAGGTTACCTTTTCATTTTGTTCACAGTTTCCTTTGCTATGCAAAAACTTTTTTTTTTTTTTAAAGATTATTTATTTATTTGACAGAGAGAGATCACAAGTAGGCAGAGAGGCAAGCAGAAAGAGGGGGGAAGCAGGCTCCCCGCAGAGCAGAGAGCCCGATGTGGGGCTCCATCCCAGGACCCTGAGATTACTACCTGAGCCGAAGGCAGCGGCTTAACCCACTGAGCCACCCAGGCACCCCTATGCAAAAACTTTTTAGTTTGATGTAATCCTGCTTGTTTGCTTTCATTTTTGTTGCCTTTACTTTTGGTGTCAAATCCAAAATATCATTGCTAAGACCAATGTCAAGGAAACTGTCACATATATTTTCTATGGTTTTAGGTCTTACATTATAGGAGTTTTATGGCTTTAGGTCTTACATTAAAATTTTTAATCCATTTTGAATTAATTTTTTAAAAATTTATTTATTTGACACAGAGAGATCACAAGTAGGCAGAAGGGCAGGCAGAGAGAGAGGAGGAAGCAGGCTCCCTGCTGAACAGAGAGCCCGATGCGGGGCTCGATCCCAGGACTCTGAGATCATGACCTGAGCTGAAAGTAGAGGTTTTAACCCACTGAGCCACCCAGGCACCCCTTGAATTAATTTTTAAGTGTGGTGTAAGTTAGGGGTGTGTTTCATTCTTTTGCATGAGGCTGTCCATTTTTCCTCACACCGTTTATTGAAGAGACTGTCCTTTCCCCATTGTATATTCTTGGCTCCTTTGTCGCAAATAAATTGTTCATATATGTGTATGCTAATTTCTGAGTTCTCTACGGTGTTCTGTTGATTGATGAGCCTCTTTTTATGCCAATACCATACTGTTTTGATTATGATATCTGTGTAATATAGTTTGAAATCAGGGTGTGTGATGCTTCCAGCTTTGTTCTTTTCCTAGATTGCTTGGGTTATTGGGAGTCTCTTTGTTCTGTTTCTGTGGAAAATGCCATTAGAATTTTGATAGAGGGGCACCTGGGTGGCTCAGTGCGTTAAGCCACTGCCTTCGGCTCAGGTCATGATCCCAGTGTCTTGGGATCGAGTCCCACATCGGGCTCCTTGCTCAGCGGGGACCCTGCTTCTCTCTCTGCCTCTCCCTGCCACTTCGCCTACTCGTGCACTCTCTCTCTCTCTCTCTCTGACAAATAAATAAAATAAAAAAAAAAATTTTGATAGAGATTGCATTGAATCTGTAGATTGCTTTGGAGACTATGGACATTATAACAGTATTCTTTTAATATATGAGCACAATATTTTTCCATTTGTTTGTGTCTTCAATTTCTTTAATCAATTTCTTAAAGTTCTCAGTGTACACGTCTTTCACCTCATTGGTTAAGTTTATTCCTAGGTGTTTTACTTTTTTTGATGTCATTGTAGAAATACTGATTTTTAATATTACATGAGTAGGTGGATCTAACTTGGCCTCAAATTAATTTATACCTGTAATTTCAGTTAGGTGAACCAAATTCCTTTTAAACTCAGTTAGTTTGATCAGAGTTACCACAATATGCAGCCAGAAGAGTTCTGATTAAAATAATACATAAAGGCTAACTGTGCTCAAGTATATGATGCATCAAATTATGGTATCATAGTAGTTATTCACTATGAACAAAGCACCATGTTGCCTATGGAGAATACAAAAAAATCAAAGTTATGGTTCTTCGTTCTCAGGTACTTTAACTGAGGAGATGAATACATGCATACATGAAATAATGAAGAATGGTAAAATCTGTATTAGTGTTATTTTCTGATGTGTATGAATACTGCAGGAATTTAGAGATGGGATCAACCTCTGTAGGCTACTAGGACATTACTAGTACAATTACTAGGACAGGCTATGTGGTAGAGATAGAGGCAGCCTAATGGAGGTATGTGTAGGATCTGGATAGATGAAGGAGGGGGGAGAGCTGTCTAGGAGTTGGCTAATAGGAGCAAAGGCACAAGAGTGGAGTGCATGAAGAGCATGATTTGAATTGAACAGAATTGAATTGAACAGAATTGAATTGAACAGAAGGAAGACGGGCTAGTGTGGGAGTGATAGGGTTCCAGTCATGGAGGCAGGGTAAATGGCTCAGGTACTTCGTTCAGGAAAAGGAGGATAGTAGTTAGAAGCAGAGAAAACAATTTTCTTTGAAAGATAATCACTAAGCCACATTGAGAAGAAACACTAGGGGACTACTCAGGTCTCCCACTGACTCTGTAGACTTTTGAAAGAGTAGACTTGGGGACTCTCTTCCAGTGATCTAAGGAAACAGTGATTCAGGTTATGGGCAGAGAGGGAGTTCATGGTAGCCAACTTGTAGAGCAAAACAGAGGAGTTTGATCCTGACACTGTGTTGGGATAGACTGTAGGCAAAAGAGAATGACTGCTGTTTCTTGGTGAAGTGAATTGATAAGAGGCAAGTGATACTTTAAGAAAATGAATTTTGTAGTGGTAGGTAGGATGCCTTGTAATGAAGATGGAGTGAAGCTATTTGTTAGGCTGTTAAAATAATCCAAGTGGATCGGGAATCTGACTGGTCACTAAGAACTGGGGAGAAATTTAAGATGTTTTTATAGTGAGAGCATTACCTCATAATAGAACTGACTAGAAAACATTGTGAACTATCTGAGGTAAAAAGCAACAGGCATTTCAGTCTCCACAGAAAAAAACATCTAACTTTCAGTGTGTAGAGCTCTTTGAGCCTTCCATATACACAGGACATGTACCCTTTGGCCAGAGTTCTGCCTGACTTGTTAATGGATTCTTCTGGAACCTCCTGCCCGTTGACAAGACCTCTTTTTAGCCAACCATGGCTCTGGTCTAAACCTGATCTGCACCAAGTCTGTCCAACTCTGTCTTCAGTGGCCACTCTTTCCAACACAACTTGGTTCCTTTGAGGACGGTTCTGGGCCTGCCAAGTGTGCTGAAGCACATGTCCAAGGAACACTGCAGTGGACAGGCTGTGTCTGCAGAGCCAGTTGTTTAACTGTCCTTTGATCTGTCTGTGCCCTGGCTCATTTCTGGCTATTCTGTTTCCTGTCTTTGCTTCAGTCCCTGGTTCCTGTTTGCTGCCTCTCATCCTCTCTTTCTCTCTCGCTCTTCCTCCCTCTCCCTCTTCATTTCCCACTGTCCTTGTCTCTCCAATAATTACATAATTAATATGAACTAAAACAAATGATAGTGCAGATAAGGGCAAAGTCCCCTTTGAGTACCATCCCAGCCTCGGTCCTATCCTGTTTCCCTAGAAATAATCTTTCCTAGTGGTTTGCTGTGTAGATTTTCTGTTACATGGTTGTATACTTTACATCTCCCTGAAAAGAAGGTAGTCTTTCAGCATTGTTTATGTATGTGTA
Source organism: Enhydra lutris kenyoni (assembly GCF_002288905.1). Lineage (NCBI taxonomy): Eukaryota > Metazoa > Chordata > Mammalia > Carnivora > Mustelidae > Enhydra > Enhydra lutris. Next base: position 14,480,290 of record NW_019154134.1, on the reverse strand, counting down.
TATTTTCATAGAAATGATTCATTGTATGTGTTACTCTGGGACCTATCTTCTGCTCAATGGTGTTGTCTTTGGAGAAGGTTCTCTGTCAGTACATATCTACATAGCCCTGCCACATCATATTCCAGAGTAAGAGATACATCACCGTTCACCAAACCATCCCTAGTTGGGACATTTAGATTATTTCCAATATTTTAATATTAACAATGTTGCAAGGAAATTCTTAAGCATGCTCTTTTCTTCATATGAAGGCATATATTTCATAAGAATTTATAAAGAAGTGAAATTGCTGGGTCATAGAGTATGTGCATTTACATTTGTAAGAGGCACTTTGAAATTTGTATCCCAAGTAGCTGTATCAAATTTCATGCCTGCTGGCTTCTTACAAAAGTACTGGTTTCCTCACATACCAGTTTGATATCATTAAACTTTTAAATTGTGCCAATTTGACTTTCTATATTGATCATATATTCTTACCTCTCAGCCTTCTAGTTTTTCCTCTTAGGATTCTACTTTCTTATGTCCTCTTAGCAAAGACTCTTTGTAGACTTTTCTGGATTGGTAATGATCCCCTATGCATGCATGCACATACACACGCACACATGCACGCGCACACACACTACTTTTCCATTCTTCATGGTTCCAGAACTCCTGCTCACGTGAGTAGCCCTGAGTGGGTGCAGCCCATCTCCAAAAGAGTGGGCTTCCAGATGGCTCACTATTAAGGAAAATAGGGCAGGGATGAGAGAAAAGAGTAAAAGATGAATTCATATTTCCTAGTCTTAGAAATTAGAAAATGGAGCTTTTCCTGATAGACTCAGGCAAGTGAAAATGCTAGACCTGGTAATAGCTTAGGGCTGGAGATATAAATTTAGAAGTCAGAAGAAAAACTGGTTCAAGGAAGCCTGGAGAATGTCTGTGTTTCCAGGAAGGATGTGTAGAAAGGAAAGCGGGCAGCGGGACATCCTGAGGCATGTTAGCAGGTAAGAGGTGAGACGAGACATGGAGCCAGCACAGGGATGGAGAAGGGACTGCCAGAAAAACAGAAGAATCACTCAGTGCAGTGTCACAAAGCACAAGGCAGAGTCCCAGTTAGGGAGTGAGCCGTAAGTTGTCCTAGAGATACTAAGGAGGAAAGGGACATAGAAAAATTCCTTTTGGCAAGGAGAGGTCATTGGGGAAAGTTGTGTATATCTAAATGGAAGAAACAGAACCCAAATGGTAAGTGAGCAATTAGGATAAGGAGGACAGGGTAAGGTGGAAGGGCCAGTGAGTATGAGAAGGACAGAGATAGGACAGTTGATACAGAATTGTGGTTCTGGTGTTTGCCTTTCAAAGCCCATTTTTGAAGGAGAAGGGAATAACCAGTGGATAAGCAAAAGTAACATGTTGTTTTAATAAAAACACATAATTATAGAAAAAAGGCATCAGAGAAGAGAGGGAAGAATGTGGTCCAATATGCAAATGAATGGAAATCTACTGATATTTTTGGAAATGAGAAGAGTGTGGACAATATTTCCGAGAGTCCTTAATTGGAATTCAGTGTTGTTGATCTCCGTTCAATACTGAAAATAAAATCTAGATTTAAAGTATCTAGATCTTAGATAATGCTAATAAAATAATCAATTGAATCAAACAAGGGCCACAAAATAACACCATTGGCTGGCTTCAGGGATTCAGGCATTCAAACTCTTCAATTTCTAATCTGATGACTGAAATTTGGAAGCATCCGAGGGTGGTGAGTGACATTCCTCTCACGAGAGAGGCCAGCTGAGAACCGGGCTTATGTTTCCACTTCAAGGTTGGTTCTGGGAGAAGATTCTAAAGTATCTCTCAATCACTTGTTCTAGACCCAGGAAACTTTGCAGCCAGGACATCATTCTTTATGTATGTTTCAAATTTTCCCCTGAAGCAATTTAATTCCATTTTCTTAGGGAATGTAGGAAATAAAGAGCATTTGTGGCCAGGTTGGAAGTGAGATGGATGAGTTAATATCAAAACTGGCTTTGAAATTGATGGTGTAGGGAAGTCTTCTAAGGTCTGACAGAAATAGGACAGAATTGAGGCTGGGAGAGTGTCTCTTAATTCCTAGGCATGGAGGATTGGGGGGGTTTTCCTCCACCAAGGAATCCGGGAGTAAGAGGGCCCTTTCGGGGCAGTACAAGATGGAGGTTTCAGCCTCAGCCTAAGATGAGTTCCAGCCCCTCCCGTCTGGCTCATTCTGTCCTCTCTCTCCATTTCTGTGGCAGTTGGAAGGACTTATCTGACGTCTCTGTTCTGGCAGCCTGGCAGAAGGACAGTGTGTCTGACTTCCAGTTTGGCAGTAAATACAGCTGCAGTACCTCTGGCTTTTTCAAAACTGCCAGGGCCCCGTCCGTCCCCAGTTCTCTGAGTCGTTGCACAACGATGGGTAAAACGAGGCCACCGTTCCCTTTACAGTAACTCTTACATCCTTAAAGAAGGATGGCAAGTCACCTTTCAGGTTTTTTTCCTTTCAGACTAAAATAATTCCATTGCTTCACCTTTCCCTCCAGGAGGCATGCATTCATTTTTGTTATTTCCAAAGAATTGGAACTAACTCTATAATAAGGTCTCTAATAATCTGATTAAAGTAAAAGCAACTTTCTTAGACCTTTGTGGTATAGCCCACAAATAAACAGTCTCTCTACTACTTTTTAAAACTAAATGACTGCTTTAGTAATCTGTTGACTCCATGATCCAAATGACAGATATGATTCTCACCTTACATGGCAATGTTAGTTAAGAGCAAATGTATATCGATAGGCTTTTACATCAGGCCTAAAATGAGAGAAAATAAATAAATAAAGGTTGATTTATTTAGAACTTTCAAAAGGAGAGGACCTTATTAATTATCAATGTTTTTGTGTGCATTAAATTGAGCTACCAGCTCCTTCCTTTTTACAAATAAAATTGTTCTTGTTACTCTAGTCATAATTAAATGCAAATTATTAAAATTCTCGGGTGAGGAGACTGTACAACAGGAGGAAGTATCTAAATCTGGCACAGTCCAGGGTTATATTGAGGAATAAGAAACCAATATTGAGTCATTGTTAGATAATTCTTCATTATAACATTAAAGACCACAGACCATTTCAGTTTTATATAATAAACTCAGATCATCATCAGCAAAACATTATCGAGTGTCTGGTGTTTTCAGGGCACTGGACTATGCAATCGGGAGTCTAAGAAATTAGATGATGATACCATGTCCACCCTCAGAGCCATCTGAACAGATACCAGTCTGAGACGGCAAGTGCTAAATGCTGTCACTCATGTCTGACTGAGGCATTCTGGGAAGTTAGTAGTATGGACATATAAGGAAGGGAAGAAGAAAATCTGGACAGGACGGAAACAAGGAAAACTGATCCTTGGTGGGGAACTAACTGGCCATTTTGTTGTGTGCAAAGGGGAAGGACAAAATTGGCCTGATTCATATGAACGTAAGAGTTCATGGAGATCTCATTTAGTGGGGATTTTTTGTTGTTGTTGTTCAAAAGCATGACTCATGTACCTACTGTGTGCTAGTTGCTGGGGATCCAAAGACAAGGTAAATTCCTGCCGAAGAGGAACTTTGAGCAACAGAAGTAGAAATGGCAATCAATCCCTCGGGGGGCAGTATCATCTGGGAGAGTAGTGTGTTGGGAGTGCATCTCCCAGAAGACAGGGTAATAGGAAAGCAGGCTGACAAGAGGGTTACAGAGAATGAGCTGCCATACAGAACTGAATCCTGTTTTCCAGAAGGAATTGGAGAGGTGAAGAAAAACTTAGAAATGTAAAATAGGAGTTTGCTGCTACTAGACCATGCCAACACTCTTGGGGACAGAGAAAGTTTGCAGCTCAGCGATCACATGGGTATAGAAACTCACCCACACCAGGCATCTGGTCTTTGCCAACAAAACTGACTTTAGATCTGAAGATTGTGATGCACGACCTGTCTTCGGAGTATCGGGCGGGGGGTGGGGCGCTGGGTGAAAGGCAGAGTGGGCTTGGGACACACAGAGTGACTTACCTGATTTCAGAAAGGTGGCCTCCCATATTGTTACTGAATGAGTAATGGGCCAGATTGCCCATAGAGGAGGGAGCCAGCACATTGCTTAAGTTGGAAGGAAAGATTTCAGGAAGAAATGAAATTGGAGGTGGGTCTTAAAAGAGGACTGAGATGAGGAGAAAACAATGATGAAACCTTTCAAAGCAGGGGACTCAGTAGAAGCAAGAGTACAAGAAGGTTCTGATGTCTGTAGTATGTGTGGGGAATGATAAGTACATCTGTTTGGCTGGATCTGAGGGTCTATATAAGCAAATGATAATCAAGGAGATTGGGAAAGTGGATTGGAGCCAGATTATAGCAGATATTGAAATATCAGGCCAAGTGTTTTGGACTGTATCCTATAAACACTAGAGAAAATTGATTTTATTTATTTATTTATTTTTTACTTAGGGAGTTGAAGTCCAGCAATGTTTTGTGACTATTAATCTGCTATCAATATACAAAATGGAGAAGGTAGAGTTAGCATGAGAAAGACTGATGCCATAAGATAATGGGAGCTGGAATTCAAAAGCCACGGTGGGGGAGGAAAGGGCATTTGTGAGGGATGTTACCTAGGAATACTTGGGAAAATCTGCAGAGATGGGGAAGGGTGGTGTGGAGAACGTTTCCAGTGTTTTAAATTTAGGAGGCCGAATCATGATACAGCCGTCGCCTGAAATAAGAAAATGCAGAGGAGAAGCTAGTTTGGTGAGGAAGTAATTAGGCTGCATCTTAATGTGTTAAGTTGTGGTGATGGTAAGACTTCTTTGGGAAGAAGCCTTGCAGATCATTATAAATGCCATGCCTGAAATTCAGTAAAGAGATGAGGGCTCTGGATGGATGTCTGAGAATTCCCCTGGTAGAAGTGAAAGTTTAGGGCCTGAGAATAAATCTCTGAGAGAAAGCGTAGAACGACTGTCCCCAGGCCATCTATCAAAGTCACTGGTACAATGGCAGTGGTCATTTCTGTCAACACCCCTCTTCTGCTAACAGAAGACCTCTTTGCATTTTAGAAGCTGCCTCTTTCTCTCTTTGTATGATTTGGTGACAGGGGGATGCAGTTATGGGGTCGTACTTCTCCACCCTAAGGGAGGATCACAACTGAATCTGAACAGTCAAAACATCCATCTCCCAGATGTAGTGACTAGTCCAAAGGTAGAGACAAGACGCTCTATCCTTTTAGGATTTGGCCTAGAGATTAAGGTAAAGAGGGTCAACTCTTTTCTGTGTAATCACTCACTATGTAGATAATGGAAGCCAGAAACTTCCTATAGTCCTCTTTACTACCACATAAATAGAACCTACCTGATAACTCAGTCACCCCAGAGGGAGGTAGAGACAGAGCTGTAATGTCATCATTTGAATCCTTAGAACCAGATATTGGTGAATATAGTTTTACCTCCTGTCTGCAATACACCACTTCATTTAGAGGCCACCGTACCACACAGCGAGAGGAGGGACCCAAACAAAGGCTACCTAACATGAGTGGGCTAAGTCATCTTGTTTATTTGGCCGTTTAGGTCTTTGTGATGACAGAACGGTTCTGTATCTTGATCACAATGGTAGTTTTGCACAACTGGGTAAAATGACCTAGAGCAATACACACATGTTGTACCAATGTTGGCTTCCTGGTTTTGATATTGTCCTATGGTTATGTAAGATGTAATCATTGGGAGAAACTGAGTGAAGCTAATATCTTTTAAACTGCCTACAAATCTGTAATTCTTCCTATAATATCTTTTCAACTTCCTGTATATCTATAATTCTAAAATAAAAATCATTAAAAAGGGCGCCTGGGTGGCTCAGTGGGTTAAGCTGCTGCCTTGGGCTCAGGTCATGATCTCAGGGTCCTGGGATCGAGTCCTGCATTGGGCTCTCTGCTCAGCAGGGAGCCTGCTTCCCTCTCTCTCTCTCTGCCTGCCTCTCTGCCTACTTGTGATCTCTGTCTGTCAAATAAATAAATAAAATCTTTTAAAAAAAATCATTAAAAATTGCTATTGACAAGAGCCACATTTAAATAAAGATGCAGAAAGATAGAAAGTTAAAGAGAAAAATACATTCCATGCAAGTAATAACCAAATTCAAGTTAATAGATGTATTAATATCAGAAAAAAATATACTTTAAAATAAGAGGCACTGGGGAGCCTGGGTGACTCAGTCAGTTAAGTGTCTGACTCTTGATTTGGGCTTAGGTCATGATCTTAGGGTCCTGAGATCAAGCCCTGGGATTCTGCTTGAGATTCTCTCTCTCCCACTCTCTCTGCCCCTCCCCCCAATCAATCAGTAAATCTTAAAAAAATAAAATAAGAGGCATTAATGTGAGATAATCACTCCATGGTGGTAAAAACTTTACTAGGAAGCTAACTGGTAACATAACCTCAAAACATATAAAGCAAAGATTTTAATGACTTAATTAAAAGGAGAAATAGACAAGCCCACAATCATAATAGGAGATTGTAACATACCTTTCTTAATAGGTAATAGATCAACCCATATTTTATAAAAATTAGTCATATAATAGATGTATAGCACAATAAATTGATATATGCCCAGGATTGTTATTTCCTTTCAGAGGCATTGGGAAACATTAGAATAACATATATAGACATCCAAAAAAAAAAAAAAAAAAAGAAAGAAAAAAACAAAAACAATGGAAGAAAGAAAAGGAAGTAGTTTTAGAACAAGGAAAAGCCAAAAGTGGTTCAGGAGTCTGAAATAAAAATCTAGATGATGATGGGTTTATTCATTCATTTATTATTTAAAGGGTATCAGAAAGTGCTCACCACATGTCTAGCTTTGTGCATATCGTAGGCACTCTAAAGAACAGTGATTATATGAAAATGAAAACTCCCTAGATGCTGCCATCTAACCTTTACAAGACCATGGCAGTAAAAGAGAGCCAGCAAAGGATTAAGTAGTAGCCAGCTGTGAATTCTTCACAGCCTTGGGAAGAAGAGAGTTTAAAAAAGGCAGAGAGAGGGGCACCTGGGTGGCTCAGTGGGTTGAAGCCTCTGCCTTCCGCTTGGGTTGTGATCTCGGCGTCCTGGGATCGAGCCCCGTGCCTGGCTCTCCGCTCGGTGGAGAGCCTGCTTCCTCCTCTCTCTCTGCCTGACTGTCTGCCTACTTGTGATCTCTGTCTGTCAATTAAATAAATACAATATTTAAAAAAAAATAAAAGGCAGAGAGAAAAGGTGACAGCTGGCTGAGCCAGCGCAACCCTTTTTAAGTATTCCTTCACATGGTATTATGAAAGATGGTACAAGTGTCCACATCTCTTTTTTATCTTTTTAACTGGGTCTATGGTGTTCACTCACAAGTGAAAGTGGCCAAGGAAATATCCCTTTGGCCAATGGTAACAACCTTTTTTTGAGGGTGGCATGAAGTGTGTGTATGTGTGTGTGTGTGTGTCTTTGGGATAGAGAAATGGAGAAAGAAATGGCCTCCAAGAGGCCAACATTCCTATGCTTTAAAAATTTTTTAAAAAAAATTGTTATCTTAACTAATAAGCTTGAAATTTGACCATTGGTTTATCAAAGATTTGGTTTATTTCTTTTGAGAGAGAGAGAGAGAGATCCAAGGAATATAAGAGAACTCTTTTCCATAACTTCGTATGGTTCCTTTCTCAGTTTTTGCCACTATTCCTTTCTATTAGGGTTGTCCTCTGAAATTTCTAAAATGTTGAAAACTAATAAGTAATTTGAGTCTTCCTTAAATATTAGGCCAAGAATTCACATCTAGTTCTATTTCCTATCTGAACTTATGGTCAGTAACATTGTCTAACTGAACTTACAGACAAGGATATTGACGTAGGAAACAAAAGCAAAAGAAATAATTAGATTTCCTTACAACTTACAGCCCACTGACAAATCCTCGAGACAGGCAGAGTGATCTTCCTCTAGGAACTCAACTGCCTCGATGCTGATACTTTGCTAAGGGCCAAAGGCAAACTTAGAATTATTCTGACTTCCAGGATCCTGTAAGTCTCCTTTACTATATAAAAATTCCTTCAGAAATTTCCTTTATTTCTATCCCCTACGATGCATTTTGGCAACCATCCTCCAGCATATGGCCTACTGCTATATATCTGAAGGGTCTCATGACTAAGGTTTTATTAGATAGTGATAAATGACCTTTTCCTAACAACAGCTAGCCCCCCAAGGTCCTGGAAACCTTGCTTCCAAAATCTCTTAGAGACTTACCCTATCCCTGTCCACTCCCAACTTGAAAGTGTATAATCAGCCATTCCTCATGACCTCAGTGCAGCTTTTTTTCTGCCCATGGATCCTGTCCTGGTGCTTTAATAAAATCAACTTTTTGCACCAAAGACATCAGAAGAATTCTTTCTTGACTATTTTCTCTGAACCCCAACATACCCATATCAGATGTCACCAGGTAATAGTGTAGTACAAATAATAAAAATTTAGCAGTATAAATATCCTGAAGTTTAAAATTTAAAAATATGAATTATTTTCCTATTATTAGATTCCCTTGGGTAAACTTAAACTCCTCTTCTAAGTAAATTCCCTCATCTAGTTTTTATCCTGCCACTGAAATTTGAGTAGTGTTCTTTAGTGCTCCATAAGCTAATCTTAAATCTTAAATCTCTACTCTAAGGGTCCAGATTGAAAAAAACACATTGCATTTCAGTGTAAATAAGAGATCTACCCCAAAACATATGCTCATAAAATATTTTTTAAAAGATTTTATTTATTTATTTGACAGAGATCACAAGTAGGCAGAGAGGCAGGCAGAGAGAGGAGGAAGCAGGCTCCCCAGTGAGCAGAAAGCCCGACAAGGGGCTCGAGCCCAGGACCCTGGGATCATGATCTGAGCTGAAGGCAGAGGATTTAACCCACTGAGCCACCCAGGCGCCCTTGTAAAATATTTCTAATATTAGACTAAAAAATCATAAGCACAGAGGTTAAAAAAATACCTTAATTTCAGAGTGACAAAAATCAGGCTGACCTCAGAATTCTTTTGCAATATTATGTACCAGAGGACAATGAATAAGGTCTGTAGTAATAATGAGGAAAGATTGTGTTTTCCAAATTTTATACCCAAGTTTTTACATCTGAGAGTTAAATGAAAATAGTTTATTGTCTGTAATGACCTATTTTTCTTGGTAAAATTATTGATAGATAAAGCAGAAGAACTCAAGAGTGGCAAAGTATAAAAAACAAAGCTAAGTATGATGAGTTGGCATTGATCTAGGCATATAACTAATATCGAAAGAGGCAATGTGTGGTGTTAATATAACACGATAGTAATAATCCAGACCTCAGGCCACACACACTGTTAACCAAAGCCAAGAAATACACATGCAAAAAAAAAAAAAAAAAAAAAAAAGAACTTCTATGGTATAACTACACAGTAATAATCTAGACCTCAAATCTCAGACATTGTTAAGAAAAACTGGGAATTAGAGGGGAGAAGGATGGGGGGTTAAAATGTGCTTATCACAACAATGGCACGCTTCAAAAGAGAGGGGAATTGTATTTAATGAGTTACATTGTTTAGCCTTACTAGTCATGGCAATAGTAAAAAAGCAGACCAACTTTAACTTGGTTTTATTCTTGTTTTCAAATTCTCTAATCTATTTACATTTCCTGAGTCCATTCAGCCTGTTCCCACCAACCTCTCTCTCCTATGCGATGGTCTTAACCAGGAAGAAGTGAATACATTGTTTAGCATTGCCTTTAACAGAAATCAGTGTAAGTTTAACAATGCCTTTAAAGATGAGCGCTGATAGGGGGCGCCTGGGTGGCTCGGTGGGTTAAGCCTCTGCCTTAGGCTCAGGTCATGATCTCAGGGTCCTGGGCACATCGGGCTCTCTGCTCAGCAAGGAGCCTGCTTCCTCCTTTCTCTCTCTGCCTGCCTCTCTGCCTACTTCTCTGCCTACTTGTGATCTCTGTCTGTTAAATAAATAAATAAAATCTTAAAAAAAAAAAAAAAGATGAGTGCTGATAGCATTTAAAAGAACTTACCAAAAAATTGAGAAATTTAAAGTAAAAGAGAGGAGGGGAACCTTCTAGTAAATGTGTGTGGAGTCATGTAATAATGTGAATCACACTAGAGGTAATGATGACAATAATAGCTGGATAAAATATTTTAAAATGCAATGGGTTGAAGGTACTGTGAGCCTCTGAAATAGAAGCCAGAGAAAAGTTTTCTCTTAAAAAATACTGAAGAGTTAAGAATTTCAAGGTTGTGATTTGGCTTGAGAATTGTTTGGCCTTATTCCTAACCCCCACAGCTACAGAGTTAGAAACCCACAGATATAAACCACTGCCTTACCAGCTCAAGGTGCCAGATCACACTTCATCATTGAAAAACTAGATGAAAGTATAAGGAGAAACTCTGTGGGACAGTAATAAAGAGTAAGATCAAAATCTGAGTATCAACTCTGCCTAAATTCCTGGCCAACAGCCAAACTGACTGACTCCAGGGGAGACAACAAAAAAGAGGCTTGAAAGACAGAACTTAAAAAGGCACCCATGAATTTACTGCCACTTTTTTTTTTTTTTTAAAGCAAGTACATTTTCCAATTATGTGCATTTTGGGCAAGATAAAGTTGAAAATTTAAGAATAAAACCAACTGGAGGACAGAACCTGAGGATGGCAGGTTGATTTGAAGTTGGTTAGAGGGTGGGTTGCCTAGAAGCAAGGAAACTTGAGGGTGATCTCTCAGATGTAAGTGTAATGTCAGTCCATATCCTTGGATGACTGTGAAATTACTTTCAAAACCTCCAGTAACTTCAAGAATTTCCAAAAACATTGAGGCACAGTGTGTACCACAGGCTAACATAGCAATTACTACACACTATAAGATTAGAATAGATATATCAGCAGTAGCATAACCTAGGAAAGACAAAGTTTCCAGTTTTAGTCCAGGCAAGTGAACTACCAGTAGAACAAAAAAGCAACAATCTGCAGATGAACACAACACAATTCAAAATCACTACAACATCATTATATAATGTCTAGTTTCCAACCAAATATTACTAGACATGCAAAGAAACAGGAAGGTGTGACTCATACTCAGAAAAATGGGATTCAGTAGAAAATGACTTCAAATGGGTCCAGATGTTGACTTAGCAGACCAAGACTTCAAAGCAACTATTACAAATATATTCATAGAATTAAAGGAAAATGTGTTCAAAGAACTAAAAATAAATGTTCTTGTTTGTCAAATATTTTTGGCAGTTTAGATCCTTTCCTGTTCCGTATAAATTTCAGAATCAGCTTGTCAGTTGCTGCAAAAGAGCCTGCAGGGATTTTGATATGGTTTATACTGAATCTATAGATCAGTTAGGAGAGAAATGACATTTTAATAATATTGAGTCTTCAAATCTATAAACCTGAAATACTCCTTTCCACTCAGATCTTCTGCAGTTTTCCTCAGTGTTTGTAAATTTTGATGTACAAGTCTTCCATTTTTTGGTTAACTTTATTTCTAAGTATTTTATCCTTTTAAAAATTTCCAGTTCTTTAAAAAAAATTTTTTTTACTTTTTAAAAATTTTTAAAAAAATTTTTAATTACTTCTTTTTAAGTAAGCTCCATGCCCAATGTGGGGCTTGAACCCAAAACCCTGAGACAAGAGTCACATGCTCTGTGGACCAGTCTAGACAGGTGCCCCAAAATGCATGTTTATTTAGAGGATTTAATTAATTTTAAGTAATTTCTACACCCAACAAGGAGCTCAAACTCACAAGCCCGAGATCAAGAGTCAGAAGCTCTATTGTCTGAACCAGCCAGGCACCCAATTTTTTGTATGTCTAGTAGAAATATAGTTGACATACATTGATTTCAGGTGTACAACATAATGATTCAACAATTACATACATTATGAAATCTCACCACAATAAAGCTAGTTACTTTGCATCACTGTACAAAGTTGTTACAATATTAGTGAGTATATTTCCTGTGTTGACATTTTATTCCTGTGATTTAACTGCTTTGTAACTGCAAGTTTACCTTATAATCTCCTTAAACTATTTCACCTGTCTCCCCACCTCCTTCTCTCTGCACCTACAAATTTGTTCTCTGTGTATGAGTCTGGCTTTGTTGTTGTTGATGTTTGTTTGTTTATTTATTTATTTATTTGAGATTCCACATATAAGGAAAATGATGTGATCTTTCTCTGTGTGACTTATTTCACTAGCCTAATAATCTCTGGGTTTACCAAGATTGTTACAAACAGTAAGATTTCATTCTTTTTTTATGGCTGAGTAGCATTCCCTTGAATATACAATGCCACATCTTCTTTATTCATCATCTGTTGATGGACATTTAGGTTGCTTCCATATCTTGGCTCTTCTAAATAGTGCTGGGATAAACATAGAGGTGCATCTGTCTTTTTGAACTAGTGTTTTCATTTACCTAAGGCAAATATCCCAAAGAGGACTTTTGGGTTGTATATTTTTATTTTTAATTTTTTGAGGAAACGTTACACCATTTCCACACTGGCTGCACCAATTTACATTCCCACCAATAGTGTATGTGGGTTACTTTTTCTCTACATTCTTGTCAACACTTCCTCTTTCTTCTCTTGTTGATTCTAGCCATTCTAATGGTGTGAAGCCCTATCTCATTGTGATTTTGATTTGCATTTCCTTGATGATTAGCGGTGTTGAGCACTTAATCATGTGTCTTTGGGCATCTGTATGTTGTCTTTGGAAAAATGTCTATTTAGGTCATTTCCCATTTTTAATTGGATTTGGGGGTTTTTTTGGTTTGTTTTCTGGTTTTGAGATGTTTGAGTTCTTGAAATATTCTGGGTATTAACCCCTTATGAGATAGATGATTTGCAGGTATTTTCTCCTATTCAGTAGTCTCCTTTTTCATTTGTTTAATGTAGTCCCAATTGTTGATTTTTGCTTTTGTTTCCCTTTCCTGAGGAGAAATATTCTGAAAAATATTGCTGTGGCTAATGTCCAGGAGATTACTGCTTATGTTTTCCTTTAGGAGTTTTATGGTTTTAGGTCTTACATTCGGGTCTTTAGTCCATTTTGAGTTTACTTTTGTGTAAGGAAGTGGTCCAATTTCATTGTTTTCCATGTAGCTATTGAGTTTTCCAAGCACCATTTATGAAGAGACTCTCTTTACCCCTATAGTATATTCTTGTCTCCTTTGTCATAAATTAATTGATCATTTAAGTGTGGATTGATTTCTGGGATCTCTTTTCTGTTCAGTTGATCTATGTATATATTTCATACTTTTCGGTTACTATAGCTTTGCAATATAATTTGATATATGAGATTTGATACCTCCTGCTTTGTTGTTTTTTCTCAAAATGCTTTGGCTCTCCAGGGTCTTTTGTGGTACCATACAAATTTTAGGATTACTTGTTCTAGTTTTATGAAAAATACTATTGGTATTCTGATAGGGATTGCATTGAATCTGTAGATTGCTTTGGATAGAATGGAAATTTTAATTCTTCTCATTCTTTTAATTAGAATTCTTCTAATTCTTTTAATTCTTCTAATCAATGAGCATGGTGTATCTTTCCAGTTTCTTTCATCAGTGTCTTAAAGTTTTCTGAGTATGGATCTTTCACCACCTTGGTTAAATTTATTTCTAGGTATTATATTCTTTTTGATACTATTGTAAGTGGGATTATTTTCTTACTTTCTCTTTCTCCTAGTTAATTATTAGTGTATAAAAATCTGAAGGATTTCTGTATATTGTTACTGTATCCAGCATCTTTACTGAATTCATTTATTAGTTTTAGTAGTTTTGGTGGAGTCTTTAGAGTTTTATATATGTAGTGTCATGTCATCTGCAAATAGTGACAATTTTACTTCTTTCTTACAAATTTGGAAGATTTTTTTTCTTTTCTGTTTGTTGTGGCTAGGACCTACAGTAATATGTCAAATAAAATTGGTGAGGGGGACATCCTTATCTTGTTTCTAAGCTTAGAAGAAAAGCTGCCAGCTTTTTACACTGAGTAGGGTTTTAGCTGTGAATTTTTCATATATGACACTTATATTCTGACACCTCGAGGTCTGAAATAAGTCTCAGTAAGCAACATATAGGTGAGTTTTGTTTTTCTATGCATTCAGTCACCCTCTGTGTTTTGATTGGTGCATTTAATCCATTTACATTTGAAGTGATTATTGATAGGTATGTAATTATTGATAGGTGTGTACTTACTGCCATTTTGGTAATTGTATTCTGGTTGTTTTGTGCTTCTCTGTTCTTCTCTTGTTCACTTCCCTTATGATTTCACAAGGGATTTCATTTTTTAAATTTAAATTTTAATTTTTTGTGTATCTGTCATAGATTTTTGGTTTGTGGTTACCATGAAATTGATATATAACATTCTGTGTACATAGCAATCTAGAAATACATTCTAAAAGCACTACATTTTGACTCCCTCTTACATGTTTTATATGTATGATGTCATATTCTACAACTTTTTATTTGGAATATCCCTTGAGTAGTTTTTTGTAGATAAAATTTATTTTATCACTTTTGTCTTTTAACCCTGATACTAGCTTTATAAGTGATTGATCTACTACTGCCTTCAGTGTATGTTTGATTTTACCAGTGAATTTTTTTTCTTTTATAATTGTCTGAGTTATATTTAGGATCTTTTCTGCTTAAGGAAATCCCTTTAACATTTCCTGTAAGGCCTGTGTTGTGATGGGGAACACCTTCGATTTTTGTTTTCCCGGGAAATTATTTATGTTTTCTTCAATTCTGAATGATAATCCTGCTGAGTTAAGTATTTTTGGTTTTAAGTTTTCCCATGAGAACTTTGAATATATTGTGCCACTTTCTTCTGATCTGTCAAGTTTCTGCTGAAAAATCAGCTAAGACACTTAGGGGGTTTCCATTGTATGTAACTAGTTGCTATTTTCCAGGTTCTTTCTGCACCTTTACTCTTTGGCCTTTTTATTATGTGTATTGTGGACTACTTTGGGTTTATCTTGTTTGGGGTTTTCTGTGCTTCCTCACCATAGATGTCGTTTTCCTTCTCCAGGTTACGGAAATTCTCAGCTAGTATTCTTCAAATAAGTTTTTTGCCCTCTTTCTCTCTCTTTTCCTTGTAGGACCCCTATAAAGTGAATGTTAGTAATGTTAGTACACTTGATGGTGCTGCCAAGGTGCCTTTATCCTCACCTTTTTAAATTCTTTTTTTTCCTCTCCAGCTTGGTTGCTTTTTACTACCATGTCATCCAGCTCAGACGTTTTCTTTTTCATCATTCTCTAATCTATAGTTGATTCCCTTTAGAGTATTTTCATATAAGTTACTGTATCCTTCAGTTCTGACTGGTTCTTTTAGACATTTTCTATCTCTTTGTAGAAGTTTTCACTGAGTTAATCCATTCTTTCAAGTCTGGTGACTATCTTTATGGCCATTACTTTGAGCTCTCTATTAGGTTGATTGCTTATGTGTGTTTTGCTTATCTTTTTCTGTGGTTTTGTCTTGTTCTTTTAGTTGAATTATATTCCTCTCTGTCATTGTTTTGTTTGACCGTTTGTGTTTGTTAGTATCAATTAGGTAGGTCAGCTATGTCTCTTGGTCTTGAAAGTAGTGAGTGGCCTTATGACCTCTGGTGCCCAGTACTGTTGTCCTCCTGGTCACCAGAACCCCTCTGTAAGGTAATGCACCCTCCTATTGTGGGTCAGCCACAACTGTTAAGGATGCCCACTTGGCAAGGCTAGCTCTCAGCCTGGCTGTCTGTATAGACCAGTGTAACTGCCGTGTGCTCCCTGGTGGGTAGAGTTAGCTCCTGGCCCAGCTGAGTGAGAGGCCTCGCTGTAGCTACTGTGGAGGCACTGGTAGTTGGGACTAGTTTCCCCAAACCTCAGGCAGGAATTGTTCTTAAAGGTGCTTGCTCTGGCTGGGTCTGCCAGTTGAATGTGGTGGGGTTGGAGCATCTTTGGAGGGGTGCCTGATAGAAAGGCCATTTGGGTAGGGTGGGTCCAAAGGGGATTGCATGGTGGGGCAAGCAGTGCCAGCATGGTAGATGGAGAGTGTCAGAGCTGGTTTCATGAGCATCCAGCTGGTTAGGCTGAAGGAGAACATGAAAATGGCACCCAGTAGCACTTCTCTTCCCAGGGAATGCTCCTGTAGAAGCCAGCCCTTCCAGCAGATGTCCTAAAATTAGCTAATGCATTTCCTCATGTGTACCCTATGTGGTTTTCAAACTGCTGCTTCTGTGCTGGGTCTCTGGCTAAGTGATACAGCATGCTGGCCCTTTAAGAGCAGAGACTCCGTTTCCTATAGCCCCCTGGTCCTCCTAGAATTAAGCCACACTGATTTTCAAAGGCATATGTCATGGGAGCTTGTCTTCCCATTGCAGGTGCTCAGAGCCAACCCCACTTGGGCTTGATCCCTTTGCTTCTCATGTTGTGCCTCCACACCTGTGATATACTTCCTGATTGTGGGTTGCCACTGTGCTGGAGGTTTGTTTCCCTACTTGCCTCTTTCCTTCCTGCTTTCTCAATGGAGCTTTCTCTTTATGCCTGTAGCTGTGAGAGGTCTGCTGCGTCAGTCTCAGGTCGTTTTCGTAGTGAATTGCCTTACAGGTAGCTGTTGCCTCTGTGCATCCCTGGGAGGAGGTGAGCTCAGGATCTTTCTGCTCCACCAACTGCCATGTCAGAATTTTGTTATTTTTGATGTTATTGTGCATGGAATTCCTTTCTGAATAGTTTGATTATTTGTGGTATATAGAAATAAGATCAGTTTTTGTAAACTGATCTTGTGTTCTTTGCTTTCGCCAACCTTTATGAGTTCATATAGCCATTTTGTATGTGGCTTTATTAGGAATTTTTTAACAATTTCACATTGTATGTAATTAAAGAATTTTACTTCTTTCTTTACAATCTGGGTGTCTTTTAGTTCAGTTTCTTGACTGATTATATTGTCTAGAACATCCATGAATGCTGAATCAAAGTGTTCAAAGTGGATATCCATGCATTGTTCTTAATCTCAGGGAGTGAAAATTTAGACTCTTAACATTAAGTACAATACTAACTATAGGTTTTACAGAGAGGCTCTTTATCAAGTTGGGGAAGTTCATTTCTGTTTCTCATTTTTGAGAAATGGGCACTGGATTTGGTCCAGTGATTTTTTTGTGTCTGTTGAGGGGATCATGTAGGTTGTGTCACTCATTCTCATATCTGCTATATTGAGTTAATTATTTTCTCCCTTGCATTCTTTTTCTTTTGCTGTCTCTCTCCTTTTTTTTTTTTTTAATATATATAATGTCTTACAGGACCTTTAATAATCTGTCAATCAATGTTGGTCATGGGGTCACCTTTGTCTTATTTATGATCTTATCAGGAACATATTTAGAGTAAGTTTACTATGTAATGTTTTGTTGTTGGTTCACCAGGCTGAAAAACGTGCCTTAATTTCTTAGATACTTATGAATTTTTCATGGTAGGTACCACTTACTTTAATAGAATTGCCCCCCTCATTGTTTGCCATAATGATTTCAGTTCTATATTTCAGCATATTACTATGGTGAATAACATTGATAGATTTTTTTTCTGGTGACAAATCATACCTACATTCTTAGGAATGTACGAACTCTAAAAAATGTAATTTTGAAAAGTACTATTGTATTTTGTTACTTTTGAAATAATTTTAAAACCACATTCATAAATAAAATGAGCATACATATTTTTCTTCATTTACTGTTATTATCTGACTTTGGCATCATAATTACACTGGCCTCGTGCAAAAAGCTGAACAGCTTTGTACGACTCATCTGTTAAACATTCTTGGCTTTTTGGAAGGGGGGATATTTGGCCATCACTTCAATTTCTTTAATGTTTACTTATTTATTCAAGCTTTATTTTGCCTATTTTATCAAATTTGGCACTTTGTATTCTTCTAGATGTATCCATTTAACCCAGATTCAATTGAACGAATGACCAACTGGCAATATTCCAAGGCCTTGCAGTACTCTGGGAGTACTTACTGATTAACTGGGATTCCATCTGTAAAATAGAATTCGATACAAGCATTAGTTTTCCCTTCAGCCTGTTCTCACAGAGAATGTCAGAGCCCACACCACAAGAGAAGACAGGATTCCTGAGTTGTAGTATTAGATGTGATTGAAAACCACTCCTGAAGGATCACGTGGTTAATCAGAAAACAAAGTGTGGAGTGTCTAGATTTTAAGTAAAAGTGGAAAAAATAAAGGCTCTTTACAATTATAGTAGAGGCAGAAAGGGGCCACCAGGATTGTGGCGAAGCCTGGAAAAAATGGGATGGGGGGAGGTGAAGGCATCCAGTGTAATCTTCTTTAGAACAGAAGCTGTATGGATATGTGTATGATTTTATTTAATTTTTTTAAGATTTTATTTATTTGATAGCTAAAGAGCACAAGTAGGCAGAGCGGCAGGCAGGGAGAGAGAGAAGCAGGCTCTCTGCTGAGCAGGGAGCCCGACTCAGGGCTCCATCCCAGGACCCCAGGATCATGACCTGAGCTGAAGGCAGACAGTCAACCAACTGAGCCACCCAGGCACCCAGAAGCTGTATTTATGATGCTAGTTTTATCCTCAGCCCCACACCTGCATGAAATAATGGTATTTAATTATGGTGAATTAACTATCAAAATGAAGGACCCTTTAGATGAAGCATAATCTGGGAAATGGATACCAAGAGTGTTTTACTGAAAGAGTTCTTGACTAACAGGCTGTTTTCCTGTAAAGAGGGCAAAATCCTTACAGAGGAGAGGTGTGAGGCTCCTAGACAAAAATATTTGCCCAGTAGTATTTTAATGCAATGAGCTTTGACAGCACTCTGTGAACCCAGAGCTTGCTAGTTTGCAAACTGTTTCACACATCCCAGGAAGAGAAGACTTAGGGGGATCTGTGTTACTGTTAAGCCATCAAGGTCCCCACAGCCCCTTGGCCAGGCCTCTCTAAACTGGGATTGGTCCAGTGGTGTCTGGTGACTGGGGCCTGCTCAGTGAGCTGGGCTGCCAACGCTGAGAATGCCTGGGAGGTCACCGCTAGGTCCTTTACTGAGAAATGGAGGCCCCTAGGGAGGTTCCACAGGTCACTGCCTTTGCCTTAAGAGCTGCAGGCTGAGCCCTCTCCGATGATCTAGGGGGCAGTGCGGGAGACATTGGTCTCACAACTCCATCTTTCTTTTCAATGACCTTCACAATGTGGACTGAAACCTGCAGCAGCCTGTGGGAGACACCACTATTGTTGGCTACCATCCACCCTGCCCAGTCCTGGAGGGGAAATGGGGGTGGTGAGTCTGGGAACCTGGTGAAGAAGTCTTGGAAGCTGTGAGGGCTTCTCCCACACAGACCAGGGATGCCCTGTTAGCTCCTGTAATCCTGGTAGTAATGGTCCTGGCGAATATGTCACCATGGTTTTCCAGGCTGGTCGTTAGAGGCAAGCCTAAGAAAGGGAAAAAGCAGGTAGTGGTGTCTGCACATGTTAATAAGGGAATAAAAACCTTTTATTGACATGTGAGCAAAGGGAAATGCCAGTAATATATTTAATCCAAACCTGGGTTCAAATTCAGCTTTTCCACCAATGGTTTGTGTGATCTTAGACAAGGGCTTATGCTTCTTAGATCTTTTCCATCATTTGTGAAAAGAATTGTTTTTTTCCTCTGCAAGATTAAGTGAGGAAATTTATGCAAAGAATTGATCCCTGTGTCTAGCTTGTGTGAGCATCTACTGTCAGTTAATTTTTTTTTGTATTCTAAAATTGCCAGGAGTGAGTGAGACATCTAAAACTACTAATAGTGAGCTACTAAATTTTGTCAGCATATCTTTTCTTTCTCCTTTGCTAAGACTGTTAAAAACTAGTACACCTGAAATTATCAGATATTTGACTAGAACTTAAAGGTAGGACGTGGAAGTGGAGCTGGGAAACATTTCAGGATTAGCATTTATGGGACCTACGTTTGGATTTCTGTTTGTTTTCGCCTCCTATGCTGGGGCAGGGCAAGGTGTTTGAACTTCTGAGTTTATTTGCCTTTTTGTAAAGTTAGGAGGTTGGATATCATCTGACATTGCTCTAGATGGAACATATTAGGAAATGGAGAGATATAGTGGGTATCATGTAGTGGAGTAGTGGGGTATAAAACTTGGAGTGGTAGAAAACATTGGATGCTGGGCTGGCAGTTGGGAAACTTGTCCAGGTTTTTGAGAATGATCAGAAAATTGTGACATGACTTCCCAGGTGTTTTAGCAATATGAAGGGTAGTTTTTTTGTGGAAAATTTTGGATTGGGGAAAACATGTTAAGAGAAGAAAATACTAGCCAACAGGATCCAACAGAACATTAAAAGGACTATTTACCATGACCAAGTGGGATTTATTCCTGGGCTGCAAGGTTGGTTCAACATCTGCAAATCGATCAGTGTGATACACTACATAAATAAAAGAAGGAACAAGCACCATATGATTCAACAGATGCAGAAAAAGCATTTGACAAAGTACAGCATCTTTTCTTGATTAAAACTTTTCACAGTGTAGGGATAGAGGGAACATACCTCAATATCATAAAAGTCATCTATGAAAAGCCCACAAAAAATATTCTCAATGGGAAAAAAACTGAGAGCTTTCCCCCCAAGATTAGAAACACGACACTATCACCACTGCTGTTCAACAGAGTACTAAAAGTCCTAGCCTTGGCAATCAGACAACAAAAAGAAATAAAAGGCATCTGAATAGGCAAAGAAGAAGTCAAACTCTCACTCTTTAAAGATGATGTGATACTTTATGTAGACAACCCAAAGAGTCCACTCCAAAATTGCTAGAACTCATACAGGAAGTGAAGTGGCAGGATATAAAATCAATGCATAGAAATCATTTGCATTTCTATACACCAACAGCAAGACAGAAGAAAAAGATTAAGGTGTAAATCCCATTTACAATTGCGCCCAATGCCAAAAGATACCTAGCCAAAGAAGCAAAGGATCTGTATACTCAGAAAACCATAGATTATTCATAAAAGAAATTGAGGAAGATGCAAAGAAATGGAAAAACAATTTGTGCTTCTGGATTAGATGAACAAATATTGTTAAAATGTGCTACCTAGTGCGATCTATATATTCGATGCAATCCCTATTAAAATACCATTGGCATTTTTCAAAGAGCTGGAAGAAACAATCCTAAAATTTGTACGGAATTAGAAAAGACTGTGAATAGCCAAAGGAATGTTGAAAAAGAAAACCAAAGCTGGTGGCATCACAATTCCAGACTTCAAGCTCTACTACAAAGCTGTAATCATCAAGGAAGTATGGTACTGGCACAGAGAAAGACACACAGATCAACGGAACAGAATAGAGAACCCTAAAATGGACCCTCAACTCTGTGGTCAACTAATCTTCAACAAAGCAGGAGAGAATGTCCAATGCAGAGAAAGACAGTCTCTTCAAGAAATGGTGTTGGGAAAAATTGAACAGCCACATGCAGAAGAATGAAATTGGACCACTTTCTTATACCATATACACAAAAATAGACTCAAAATGGATGAAAGACCTCAATGTGAGATAGGAGTCCATCAAAATCCTTGAGGAGAACACAGGCAACCATCTCTTTGACTTTGACCACAGCAATTTCTTGCTGGACACATCTCCAAAGCCAAGGGAAACAAAGGCAAAAATGAACTATTGGGACTTCATCAAGATAGAATCTTTTGCACAGCAAAGGAAACAGTTGACAAAATCAAAAGAGAACTGAGAGAATGGGAGAAGATACTTGGAAATGACATATGAGATAAAGGGCTAGTATCCAAAATCTATAAAGAACTTAACAAACTCAACACCCAGGGACACCTCGGTGGCTCAGTTGGTTAAGTGACTGCCTTCGGCTCAGGTCATGATCCTGGAGTCCTGGGAACAAGTCCTGCATTGGGCTCCCTGCTTGGCAGGGAGTCTGCTTCTTCCTCTGACCCTCCCTCTTCTCATGCTCTCTCTTTCTCTCTTATTCTCTCTCTCAAATAAATAAATAAAATCTTAAAAAACAAAACAAAACAAAAAAACAAACTCAGCACCCAAAGCACAAATAATCCAATCGAGAAATGGGCAGAAGACATGAACAGACACTTCTCCAAAGAAGACATAATATTGCTAACAGACATAGGGAAAAAGGCTCAACATCACTCGGCATCAGGAAAATACAGATCAAGGGCGCCTGGGTGGCTCAGTTGGTTAAGCCGCTGCCTTCGGCTCAGGTCATGATCTCAGGGTCCTGGGATCGAGTCCCGCATTGGGCTCTCTGCTCAGCAGGGAGCCTGCTTCCCTCTCTCTCTCTCTCTCTCTGCCTGCCTCTCTGTCTACTTGTGATCTCTCTCTGTCAAATAAATAAATAAAAAATCTTTAAAAAAAGAAAAAAGGAAAATACAGATCAAAACCAGGGTGAGATACTACTTCATACCAGTCAGAATGGCTAAAATGAACAAGTCAGGTTATGACAGATGTTGGCAAGGATGTGGAGAAAGAGGAACTTCCCTCCTACACTGTTGGTGGGAATGCAAGCTGGTGTAGCCACTCTGGAAAAAAGTATGGAGATTCCTCAAAAAATTGAAAATAGAGCTACCCTGTGACCCAGCAATCACACTACTGTGAATTTACCCTAAAGATACAAATATAGTGATCTGAAGGGGCATGTACACCTGAATGTTTATAGCAGCAATGTCCACAGTAGCCAAACTATGGGAGGAGCCTAGATGGATAAAGAAGAGGTGGTGTGTATTTGTGTATATATATGCGCATGCAATGGAATACTATGCAGCCATCAAAAATGGAATCTTGCCATTTGCATTGACATGGATGGAACTAGAGGATATTATGCTAAGCACAATAAGTCAGTGAGAGAACGACAGTTATCATATGATTTCACTGATATGTGGGATTTAAGAAATGAGGAAGAAGATCATAGGGGAAGAGAGGGATGAAATAAGATGAAACTAGAAAGGAAGACAAACCATTAAGAGACTCTTAATCATAGGAAACAAACTGAGGGTTGTCCAAGGGAAGGGAGTGAGAGGGATGGGGTAACTGGGTGATGGACATTGGGAAGGGTATATGTTGTAATGAGCACTGGGTATTATGTAGGACTTATGAATCACAGACCTGTACCTCGAAACAATACATTATATGTTAATTAATTGAATTTAAATAAAAAGGGAAAAAAGAGAAATTGATGGGTGCTTTTGTGGGGCAGTAAGAACTGAAAGGAATGGGTAGATTTGAGAGAGTGCAGGCACAGTGAATAAGACATCGTTGCTCATTCAGTGATGTGTGTACCAGTGTACGAAATGGAAAAGGGAGGGGGTCTCCAGTTACTCTTTTGTCTTACTGGGTAGCAAGAGCATTGAACTACTTCTGGCAGAGTAGCTGGTGTGATGGGAATTGGTGTTGGAAACGTAAGTTGAATTTAAGGTGTGCATTTACTTTGCGGATAGAAGTAAATAGCAAATAATTAGGCAAAATGCATATCTCAACCATCCTTTTTCTTTTTTAGTATTTTAATTCTTTTTTTTTTTTCTCTACAAGCTCTTTTGTACATGTATAGCTCTTCTGTAAATTGAGGGGGAAAATCCTTAAATTCTGTGGCTTCTATAAGGAAAAGACCATTTGTTCTGTACTGGCCTTATTGGGAACTACCAAGTTCCCCATATTAGGAGTGGGCTAATTTGCCTAGATGTTTTCACTGAAGACTGTCTAGTCGTGGATCTTCCGGGTTGTGTACTTGGAATTGTATGTTGGGGATCATATAGGAACCTGCATACATCTTTGACTGTGTGTAAGAACTGCAGTGTGTTCACATCAGAATGTAAACTATTCCAAGCAGGAATTTGATTTTAGCCATTATTTAATTCTTAGCACCCAAAATATTGTCTGCTATGGTACATAATGTGTACTGAATACATACTTTTTTGAATGGTAAAATATGGGAAGTGTGGTACAATTAGAACTAGATAGAATGGCTCTGAATGTTGACTTCATAATTTAATCTGCATTGGTAGTAGTGGTGAGCTAAATTCTAGTGATTCTTTTTTTTTTTTTTTTTTTTAATTCTAGTGATTCTTGGCCATTGCTGTCTTTTTAATAAACTTTATCTTAAACTTTTTTTTCTCTAGGCTTTCTTTGTGTTTTTTTCTTTTATTTATTTATTTATTTATTTATTTGACAGAGATTGAGATCACAAGTAGGAGGAGAGGCAGGCAGAGAGAGAGAGAGGAGGAAGCAGTCTCCCCGCTGAGCAGAGAGCCTGATGTGGGGCTCGATCCCAGGACCCTGAGATCATGACCTGAGCCAAAGGCAGAGGCTTAAGCCACTGAGCCACCCAGGCACCCCTAGGCTTTCTTTGTTTAACCAACTGAGCCACCCAGGCGTCCCAAGGCTTTCTTTGTTTTTGATGATCTTGACACTTTATTGGAGTACTAGTCAGGTATTTTGTAGAATGTCCTTGCAATCTTTTGGATCATTTTCTTATGATTAGACTAGGGTTATGAGTTTTTGGAAGGAAGACCATAGGGGTAAAGTGCCATTTTCATCACATCATTGTTGCATTTTTATCCACAGGACTTTTGACTGTCGATATTGACCTTGGTTGGGTTTCTATACTGTAAAGCTAATCTCCACAACACTGCTCTTTCATACTGTACTCTTTGGAAGGAAGTCACTGTGTGCAGCCTATACTTCCATGAGAGTGGGGAGTTCTGCTCTACTTCCTTGAGGGTGAAGTAGCTACATAAATTATTTGGAGTACTTTGGCATGAGAGATTACTTCTTCTTTCCTATTTTATACTTTTGTGACAAAAGTACCACCAACTTGGTTGCTGAACACAGTAGAAATTTATTCTTTTACAGTTTTGGAGGCTAGAAGTCTGAAATCAAGATGTTGGCAGGGCTGGCTCCTTCCAAGGGCTCTGAGGATGAATCTGTTCCATGCCTCTCTCCTAGCTTCTGGTGATGGCTGCCAATCCCTGGGGTTCTTTGGTTTGTACATGTATTATTACAATCTCTGTCTCTTGCTTCACATGGCGTTGTCCCTCTGTGTGTTTCTGTGTCAAAATTTTTTTCATCTTTTATGGATACCAGTCATTGAATTAGGGCTTACCTTAATGACCTTTCCTTAATTTAATTACATCTTCAAAGACCCTATTTCCAAATAAGGTAACCTTTACAGATCTGAGTGAAATGAGGTAGTATGAGACATGTGGTAAGCTATGAGGAAAGTGTTTCAGGCTGAGGAAGTTACAAAATCAAAGATTTTGAAGTAGGGCTGTGCTTAGAGGGTTCCGTGAACATCAGGAGGTGACAGGGGCTGGACGAGAGGAAGCAGAGGGAAGTTTGGTAGAAGATGAACTCGGAGAGGTAGCATGGATCAGAATATACAGAGCTGTGTACACCACGTTGACAATTTTGGGTTTTGCCAAATATTCTCAAAGAATGGTTTGGGGATCCTTGGAAGTCTCCATGAGATCCTCTGAAGGTCCTCAAAGCCAAACTATTTTAATAACAGTCTTAATAGATGTTATCTGCCTTGTTCACTCTAATTTTCTCCTGTCTGTGGAGTTTGAAAAGTTTGCTCATTTGGTTTCAGATATCACATTGCAAGTAATTGTTAAGAAACTGTCTCTGGTTGAGTTTTGAGGTATATTAAAGAAAAATATCCACCATTATCTGTGAAATTTATTGAAATACTTTTCCAGTTACCTGTCTGTGGGAGACCAGATTTGCTTCACATACTTTAGCCAAAGCATTCTCTTCCAGTAGATTAAATGCAACAGCAAATATGAGACTCCATCTATTCCTCTTAAGCTAGACATGAAAGAGATTTGCAGAAATCCACATTATTCATAGATTTTTTTTTTTTTTTTTTTGCTTTCGGAAAGAAATTCATCATAAAAATACATGTGGGGGTTTATTATTTAAATGAATTAATAGGTACATATTTTAATTTCTCAATTTTGATTTTAATATAGTAAATATTGCTAGATGTAACCCATATAAGAAGCTTTTTGGGGTCCTTAGTAACTTTAAGAGTGAAAAGAGTCTTGATATTTAAAATAAAGAGCCTCTGATGTAGATTATATATTGTTGGCAATAATGGTAGAGTCTTTCGGTTCATCTTTGTATCCCTAGGAACTAGCAATGTGTAGCAATTTATAAATTTGGAATTAGTTGCTTTGTACATTCTAGTCCTATATCAAACACCTAGCCCTGACCTGTTTTTTTAAAGCTCTAATTTAAATTCCTTGTAGTTAAAATAGTTTAATATTAGTTTCTGGTGTACAGTATTGTAGTTCAGTACTTCTATTACAACACTTATCACAAGTACACTTTTAGTACTCATCACCTGTTTCACCCATCCCCCCACCCACCTCCCCTCTGGTAATCATCAGTTTGTTCTCCATTGTGAAGAGTCTGTTTCTTCATTTACCTCTCTCTTCTCTTTTTTTTTTCCTTGCTCATTTGTTTCTTAAATTGCACCGATGAGTGAAATCCTATAGTTTTTGAATTTTTAACAAATTGGTAGCTGGTGTTGATGTTGCTGGTCTGAGGACATAATTTAGAAACCGCTCATCTGTATTATTTTACTGGAAATACTCATCAATTACATATGACTTATGTTTACTCACTGTATAATTTACTCATACACTCACTCTCCGTGCTTATTTCGTTCCTGTCTATGCAAGAGTCAGTCCAGATCTTATGGCTTTACTTTCCATTTTAGATTTAACTGTCCTGAGAGTCCTCTGATCTCTTGTATCACTCGCTTTTTGTATTTTTTTTTACTACTTTGCATAGTGTGTCTGTGTTATTTTCAATTTGTTTTTTGTTCATTTTCTTAAAAAAATGTATTTATTTATTTGAAAGAGAGAGAGAGCGAGGATGAGCAGGGGAGCCCAATGCAGAGTTCCATCCCAGGACCCTGGGATCTTGACCTGAGCTGAAAGCAGACTCTTTTTTTTTTTTTTTAAATTAACATATAATATATTATTTGCCCCAGGGGTACAGGTCTGTGAATCATCAGGCTTACACATTTCACAGCACTCACCCTCCCCAATGGCCATCACCCAGACACCCTATCCCTCCCACCCTTCTCGCCTCCAGCAACCCTCAGTTTGTCTCCTGAGATTAAGAGTCTCTTATGGTTTGTCTCCCTCCTGAAGGCAGACTCTAAACCAACTGAGCCACCCAGGTATCTCGGTTTTTTGTTTGTTTTTAAAAAAATGATGTATTACTCTGAATTACCCAGATCCTAGTGGGAAGCTCCATGATTTTTTCCTAATGTAATTATCATCCAAACAAAAATATGTAGTGTTTCTAACACCCTCCATGTCTTCCTCATGCCCTTCCCAAGTACATACCACTATTCTTTCATTTATCATGAGAGTCTACAAACTGTACTATGTCGTGTATGGCTTCTTTTGCTCAACATTGTTTATTTGGATTCACTTTATTGTTGCATTTGTCAGTAATTTGTTTTTATTGCTGAATTATATTCTAATGTGTGAATATATCATAATTGACTTATCTGTTCTACTGTTGAAGGACATTTGGATTATTTCCAGTATCTGAGGTTATGAAATTATTACTCTCAACATTCTTGCATAATTTTTTTAGTGGACAGAAGGACTCATTTCTGTTGGGTGTATGCCCAGGAGTGGAACTTGTGTGTCACATACAGGTATATGTATAGCTTCAAAGATGCTGCCAAGCATTTTCCCAAAATAGTTTTACCAGCAATATATTCATGAATAATGCTTGAGAGTTTTAATTGCTCCACATTCTTGCCATTTGGTATTGTCTACTTAGTTTTACCATTGTGGGTTTAATGTGTATTTCCCATTGAAAAATTGTATTGAGGGGCGCCTGGGTGGCTCAGTGGGTTAAAGCCTCTGCCTTCAGCTCAGGTCATGATCCCGGGGTCCTGGGATCGAGCCCCGCATCGGGCTCTCTGCTCAGCGGGGAGCCTGCTTCTTCCTCTCTCTCTGCCTGCCTCTCTGCCTACTTGTGATTTCTGTCTGTCAAATAAAAAACAAAAACAAAAACAAAAAACCTCAGTGTACTGACAGCCTTTTCTGAACTCAGGAGTGTTTTGCTCTCCTTTCTGAGAAATGTATAGATTTGCTGAAAGAGATGTTTATTTCCAGTTTGTTTGACATTCTGTTTATGCCATAAATCTATATATGATTGACTTAAGTTTTCTTTTGATAGGCCTTTTAGGGGTGGGTTCTGCTACTGGAAGAAGGTAATCACAAATAGTCACTCTCTGTGAGTTGTATTCATCTTATCAGTTTTGATAAGTATAATATTGAATTTTTGTTTTGACGTTTAAAATTCTCTTTTATGGGGGTGCCTGGGTGGCTCAGTGGGTTAAAGCCTTTGCTTTCAGCTCAGGTCATGATCCCAGGGTCCTGGGATCGAGCCCCGCATTGGGCTCTCTGCTCAGCAGGGAGCCTGCTTCCCCCTCTCCCTCTGCCTGCCTCTCTGCCTACTTGTAATCTCTGTCTGTCAAATAAATAAATAAAATCTTTAAAAAAAATAAATAAAATTCTCTTTTATGAATTTCATACAATTTGAAGAGTATAGTAAAGAATCAAGAAAAAGAAAATGCTGGCAATTTCATTATTTTAGGTAAACATTTTGGGCTACTTCCTTACAGTTTCTTTTATGTGCATTTTTCATGTAGTTGAGATTGAACTGTAATTGTGTAATCCCTGGCACTACTTTTTCTTAACCATTATATCAAGCTTTTCCCTATGTATATCATTTTCATTCTGACAGAATATAGATGATACACACTTGTGGGTAATCTGAGGAGAGTTGTTTTTTAATTTCAATTCTGTTTGGTCGCCATACACTGTATTATTAATTTCAGACGTTCTTGTGCTCTTTACATCATGTGCCCTCCTTAATGCCTGTCGTCCAGTTACCCACCTCTCCCACCCTCCCTCCAGCAACCCTCAGTTTGTTCCCTAGAGTTAACAGTCTCTTATGTCTTGGCTCTCTCTCTGTTTTTATCATAGTTTTATTGACGAGAGTTTAATAAAAGGACTATTTACAAAGTTGTGGAAGAGAAAGGGGAAACATAAGTAAAGGATAATATGGTATTGAGGACTTAAAATGTGGCTAGTCTGAATTCAGGGGTGCTATAAGTTTAATATATACACTGGATTTCTAAGAGTTAGTATGAAAATAGAAGAATGTAAAATACCTCATTAATCATTTTTTCATATTGGTTCCATATTGCAACAATAATATTTTGGATGCCTTGTGATAAATAAATGACATACATTGACAATAATTATATCTCTTTCTGTAAAAAATGTGGCTAGTAGAAAAATTAAAATTATATGCATTACTTGGATTATATTTCTCTGAGATAATACTAGTATGGAGTACACTTCAAAGATAAGCTGATAAAAACCATGATCCTCAGTAGAGGGTTGTAACCAATGCGTACATGGACCCAGAAAGGAAAAGAGTCTGGCCGATAAATACTTTGCCTCTGTTCTTTTTTCCAGGCCCTTTCTCAAATTCCTGGCTGTATCTACCATGGGTTAAACCCAATAGGGAGTCAGTTCATATAGTCCATGGGTTTGGCCTACTTAAGCCCAAAGCAGGGCAGAGACAGAGAATGAATCTGGAAAAGCCTTCTGAAGATGTGAAGTATAATAACTCATTAAAAGGCTTTGCAAATATAAGTTTCAAGGACTACACATTCCACTTAATGTATGACATTGTACTGTGGAAGTATTGGGTAAAGTTATGATGTAATTGGATTATGGGAATTATTTTGGATATATAGTTTGATTTTATATAAATGATAAACTGAGTTTTTGAATTAGAATAGCAATCATGCAATTTATGGATAAGAGATTTTTAAAGTGTACTCAAGAATTTGAAAATTTTGTACCTAGGTGGCTCAGTCAGTTAAGTGCCTGCCTTTGGCTCAGGTCACAATCCCAGGGTCCTGGGACTGAGTCCCCATATCAGGCTCCCCGATCAATGGTGAGTCTGCTTCTCCTTCTACCCCTCCCCCCGCTCATGATCTTGCTCTCAAATAAATAAATAAAATCTTTTTTAAAATTTTAAAAAGTATTTGCAAACAGAATTTTTATATTGCCTACTTTATTTCCATTATTAAAAGTAACTTTTTATGTAGGATTAGTCTTTGTCTATCGTTGATAGTAGGGCACACAACTTGGATTAAGTCCATTGAATTTCTTTCATTTGTTTACATTTATTGCTTTAAATCTGAGAGATTAATTGATAACAGTTCATCTTAATGGAACTTGATATTGCCAAAATGGTGAAATTAAGTAGTAAATTTCATTTTGAAATGGGAGAGCATTTAAAAACGTAATTCTACTCATTAAAAGTGTACCTAGTTGGGATGCCTGGGTGGCTCAGTCAGTTGAGCAGCTGCCTTTGGCTCAGGTCATGATCCTGGGGTCCTGGGATCGAGTCCCGCATTGGGCTCCTTTCTCAGCGGGAGCCTGCTTCCCTCTCTGCCTCTGCCTGCTGCTCTGCCTGCTTGTGATCGCTCTCTCTCTCTCTCTCTCTGGCAAATAAATAAATAAATAAATAAATCTTTAAAAAAAAAAGTGCACCTAGTATGAGGCATTTGTTGATAAACTTTTGATAGATGGGAAACTTACAAGGTTATGTAGGACGTTTTCTTTCACTAACTTATACAAGAAATGAATGTCTGTTAAAAATGGTGTAAGCGTATTATGATATCTGACTTCAAGGCATATGTACTAGCATGATCAAAATCCTTAATTTTGTTCTCAGTTTGAGCTATTCTTCTTAAAATATATGGTTTGCTTTGTACTTTTATCACAGAGCTAAATCATAAACATCTCTTCGGTTCTTAAATCCAGTACACATTCCAAATTAGAATCCAAATTAGAATCAATTATTTTTATAGTAATGTATTTCAGAATTAAATATAGCATATGAAGGTTTCAGTGGATGATTATTCTCATTACTGATCTCTGTAGAAAGACAAAATTCAACTGTAGTTCCTTTTAGGTTTAGTAGTGACTACCTATAGTGTATAGTTTAATAACAGGACTATTTACAAAGTTATGGGGAGAGAAAGAGAAATGATAAGGAAAGGATAATTTACTATTGAAGACTCAAAACATACTCTTTGGGTAAATACCAGTAGTGAAATTATAGAATTATTTGGTAGTTCTATTTTTAATTTTTTGAGGAGTCTCCATACTGTTTTTCAGAGTGGCTGTACCAGCTGGCATTCCCACCAACAGTGTAAGAGGGTTCCATTCCGCTTTCTCCATATCCTCACAGACACTTGTTACTTCTTTTTGATTCTAGCCATTCTGGCGGGTGTAAGGTAATAACTCAAGTTTAAAACCAACATAGCATATGTCCTCTTCTATCACCATAAATAAATGATGGTGTTTACTTCATTGGACCTTAATTTTCATGATCAGTTTATCAATTCATTTTGGTTTTATAAGCAACACAGATTTATACATAATTTAATATTTGAACTCATTTTAACTACCATTATGACAATATTTTTCAACACTCCAAATTATGAAAGAATTTATATCTTTCGTAAAGGGATTGCCACTCAAATTTAAGCAGCACTAAATTAATGAAAGAGCAGGTGAATTTAAATCAGTTTGTAATGAAAAGTATCTCCCTCCTCTTTTGTTCCTTATAGAAGTGCCTCAAACTATGAGTGGTTTATAATCAGTCTACATTAACTTTTAAATGTCCTTGAGGCCTTGAGTCTTGTCTTTTGTTCCAGATCTTGTCTTCTGCAAAATTGTGCCCTAGGGGTGTGTTTGTGTTACATTTGCAAGAGCTTGAGGGGAAGTATGGTCTGGGTTCTGTTTACATCTGTACATGCATTATCTCATATACCCCTCTGGTAGCTAGATTCCTTCAATAGGAAAGGAGCTATCTGTTCTGATTTTGGTCTAGTGTTAATGGATGACTTTATGTTCAGATCAGCTTGCCATCAGGGATGTTAAATATTTTTGTAAACAGTTTCCTGGCTCTAGAATTTATTGAAACATGCTCCTAAAATTTATGATAACTTAGCCCCTTAAATGAATCTGAGAAGTTAATGATTGTTGAAATACACAGTAATTTGATGTCTCTTTAATACTTTGATATTTAGAGGGAGGCGTGGGTGGCTCAGTGGGTTAAGCCTCTGCCTTCGGCTTTTTACTGTCTTCTTGCCCTTAGCATGTTTTCAAGTTTCATCCATCCAACTGGTTTTTGGTATGTTGAGTAAATTACATTTTAACATCAAACCGATCTGATGCTAACATGGAGAATAAACTCAAGAAACTTAAGGTAATGTAACTGGCTATCTGTGTGTACAGTTGAAGGTGAAGTGCATAGGAAAGGTTGTAAGTACCTTTTCCCCCAAAGTTAGAAATGCTTATTTCCCACAGTAAGTGCAGTTAAGACTGAGCTATAGCCAGTAGTGTTTTTTTTCCTTGTAAGTAGTTCACCTCTTGATTTTAAGTGTTGTTAGGTACATCCACAAGGGGATTTCACACATGATTTTAATTGGGCCTAGATTTTGCCCTTACTTTATTTAGATTATTGGTTTTTCTTCAACCTATAGTTGTATTACTTGACCTAGTAGGCTCTTATCCAGTGTTCTCCTTTTGGGTTGGTCATTTGCTTCAGAAAAATCCTACAGATGGGTGGAAATAGATTCTGTGAGATTCCCATGTATATTCTGATCTATGAGGCAACTTTCCTTTCTTTCAGAGTTCTCCTAGTATAAAGTCACTCCGTGTCATTTCCCTTTTTGAGTATACCCAAAACAGTATCTTGCACCCAGTAAGGCATTTTAGACATTCTTCATTAATTTTATAGGCTAGTATGAAATGAGGAGTAGACAGGAATTAATCATATTTTGACTTATTTCCCTAGAATAAGGGCCTGGTGGTGGGGTAGGGGAGGGGCACATCGCAGGAGCAGAATGAATGTTTGAAGTCAGAACTAAAAATGTAAAAATTATTTTAGGGTATTTTAGACTTTACCATGGTTAACTGGGTTTTAGCTGAATACTGACATGTTGAATAGATAGGGTGAAGATGATAGGAGGAAGGATGAAGCTGTGAAAAAGAGATAATTACGAATACATAGAGATGCTTTTCATTTCCTTCTTAGGGATCTGGTTAGTGGGTGTTGTAGCAGGGAAACGACCCTGAAAGAGTTGAGCAGCACTGTTGTTTGCCTGGAGGTCAGCTCATTTAAAAAGGCTTTCTTGCTGGGTGCCTGGGTGGCTCAGTTGGTTAAGTGTCTGCCTTTGGGCGCAGGTCATCTTCCCAGGGTCCTGGGATTGAGTTCCGCATTGGGCTTCCTGCTTGTCGGGAAGCCTGCTTCTCCTTCTGGCTCTGCCTGCCTCTCTGCCTATTGCTCTCTAGCTGTCTGTCACGTAAATAAATAAAATCTTAAAAATAAAAAAAAGCTTTCTGGCTGTCAGCATTAGTTGGGCTGGCAAATAAGAAGACTGAGTCAAATGCCAAAATCAACCCAGCTTCAGGCTAAGGGCGGTGCTGTATCAGCTTTTCTTCAATGAATAACTATTGGACAAACATTCCCATGTGCCCTGTCTTGGGCAATCAAGAAATTTCCATGTTCACAAGTTCTTGTATTCTTCTGTGTTAAATATTATTAGATTTTAGGGAAATCCTCAATTATCACATCCCAGGTCTGCTAGGAGGAAAAGATGGATTTTTCCAGCTGAGAGTTAATATCAGAACAGAAATTTCATCATTTTGGATGAAAACTTAGTAAAATGTTCCATAAAGTACTGTGTGCTTTTCTGCCTTCAAATTTATTGCTAAAGTTGACCCTGTTGAATGACTCAAGGTCATCCTCATTAACCTTGAGGAATGTGCAGGAGATATTAGGTGTAAAGGCAGATACCACAGAAAGAATTGACTTGGGTTGGAAAAGGGTACCCATTTAGACTGAGTCTTCTTGATAAAGTTCCATACATCACTTAAAAAAATTTAATAGCTTTATCGAATTAGAATTCCTATAGCAGGCAATTCACCCACGTAAAGTACACGACTGATTTTTAGTGCTGTGTGATCATCACGATAGTCAATTTTCAAACCTCTTCATCCTCCCAAGAAGAAACCCTGTGCACATTAGCAGTCATTTCTGGTTTTCCCTCAAAACCTGCAGTCCGAGGTGACCACCCATGTGCTTCTTTATAGATTTGTCTAGTACAGATCTTTTGTATAAATGGAATCATGGAATATGTGTCATTTCACAGCAAATGTTTTCAGGACACATCACATTCGCGTGCACCCTTACTTCGTTCCTTTTTATTGTGGACTTAGGTTTTAATTTCTCTTGGGTGTGTGTT
The DNA here is from genome assembly GCF_002288905.1 of Enhydra lutris kenyoni. NCBI lineage: Eukaryota > Metazoa > Chordata > Mammalia > Carnivora > Mustelidae > Enhydra > Enhydra lutris. The sequence continues at coordinate 14,445,912 of NW_019154134.1, read as the reverse complement.
TCTTGGGTATATATTTCCCTTGGGAGTGAATAAATGTTTCATTGTTGCTGTTTGTGTTTTTTCTCACCAAGGGGGAGTGAGGCACGCATGGTCATAAGACATGTTGGGAGTTGGAATAAAGCAGTTCTTTGTACATGGAAGAACAGTACACCCTGCGTGTGAGATAGCGGTATGAGTTTTGAAAGGCAAGGTGGGGCCAGCCTTGGGAAGGTGTGTCCTAAATATTTGAGACCTTTCACTGCGGGTTAAGGGGAACTGTCATTTAATATTAAGCAGGGGAGCAATATCTGATTTATATTTTAGAAAAATAACCAGTGGCAGTGACAGGGTGGAAAATAAGCTGTTGGGGGGATGAGAGGATATATGTGGGAGATATTTCCCAGGTATAATCAACACCCGTTAAAATTTGATTTGATGGGGCGCCTGGCTGGCTCAGTGTTAAAGCCTCTGCCTTCGGCTCAGGTCATGATCTCAGGGTCCTGGGATGGAGCCCCGCATCGGGCTCTCTGCTCAGCAGGGAGCCTGCTTCCTCCTCTCTCTCTGCCTGCTTCTCTGCCTACTTGTGATCTCCGTCTGTCAAATAAATAAATAAAATCTTTAAAAAAATTGATTTGATTTGAATGTAGTGATGTCAGAAATCTGAGTCGATTTGGATGCAGAGATAGTGTCAGATACCTTTAAATTGCTTTGAGGCAAGAAAGACGGTATTTGGGGGCCAATTAAATCAGTCTTTAGTTATGGATTCCATTATTCTGCAGGATGTGTTACTAGTCTTAAGCTTACTTTACACGTCTATGGACTGACATTCATGGCATTTCCTGGATTAGATACTGTACCCTTTCCTTCGCAGTCGACCACTTTTCTTGAAAAATAATTTCCCCGTTTCTGTTTAAAATTAGACTAAAAATTACTATCTGATGAATGAATTTGCACACGTGCAGACAAGAGAAGTCTGTGCCACTCCAACGGCAAGAGAGAGGATCGAGTTGAAGACGAGCGCCTTTGTCGCGGTAAATCCTATGGCCTGTAAGGGAGACAAGAGACACTGAAAGAGGAACAGGGTGAACAAAAAACATAATCAGTGGTGGACGGTTGTGTAGAACTGTTGGTTATGCTAACATGTTCTGCCTGGAAGGCTTTCACTTCTCAGGACTGCATAGCATGAGCCTGAGGAAGAAGAGTCAACCTGTTTCGAACTTGGAAGGACTTGACTTAGTGGTGCTTGCCGGACTAGAAGTTGTAAACCTTTGAGCAAATAGATCTATATCCTCAGGGTCATAAAGCTGTCAAAGGTGTGATCTGTGGTGAGTCTTCTTGCCATGGAAGTTAGATCAGATCATTTCTCTGCCTCAAGGTCTCCGATGTTTTCCCACCGCATTCAGAGTAAATGCCAGAATCCTCTCACGCCTTGTTCTCTCTCCACTTGCTGATGCCATCTTTTACTATGCTCTTCCTGACTATTTATTTTGTTCCAGTGACACAGGCCTTTTTGTCAGTGTGATTCCTTGAATAAGAAATTCCTTTTACCTCAGGGCATTTGCATTTCCTGGATTCCTGCTTCCAATACTCTTCTCCAGATATTTAGAAGGCTTATTCTCTCACTTTTTCCAAGTGTTTACTCCAAAGTTACCTTTTCAGTGAGTCCTTGATTGGTCTCCCCTGTACAAAATACAACTCTAGCATTTCATACCCCGTTCCTCCTCCCTAGCATTTATCACTGTCCGACATGCGGTATGTTTAATGTATTTATTTTATTGTATATCTCCCCCACTGTTGTGGAAACTCTATGTGGGCAAAGATTTTTATTTCTTTTCTATTTCCAGCTCCTGTAATAACACTGGGTATACACATTAGGTGTTCCTGTAAGGGCCTATTTAGCCAGAGTGATTCCATCATGGATTAAACAGTGATTTTGTTGTTTATGCAGTAAAACTTAAACTGACCCTACCCCTCCCTTTTAGACTTTTGGAAGTAGATATAATAAAATAGAGATTAAAAATAAAGAGGTTAGGAAGTAAAGAAGAAAGGGATTTCCTTTTCCTTTTATTCTGTCCCATGCAAGTGTGAGATGTACTGGTATTGGAGATAATGTATACTGGTGACAATTAGAGCACACTGATGCTTTGTACTACACAGAATTGAGACACCAATATAAATCACCTACGTGGGACTCAGGCTTTGTAAGTTGGGAAGAGGGAAAATCACAAATGTTCATTGAAACATGGGTAGATAGGAGCAGAAGGTAAGCCCAGTGATAAATTCCCAAATAAAGTATCTGTCATCTGACTGTATATTTGTGTAGCATATGCTTTATTCTCACATATGGTTTATGGTTAGTGGTGATAAATGCTTATATATTTTCTGAAGAAATCTGTGCACTTCAGATAAGCAGTGGAAGGGCCAGCCAGGAGTGGAGGAGTAGCTCCCCAGCCCTGCCCTCAGCACCTGCTCTCCTGGCTGTGCTGCTCTGTGCTCTGAGGCCCAGTCCTCCTTTCCAGAGCCGCAGGGGGTGGGCAAGTCCAAGGCCCTAAAGAGGAGGTTCTAAAATATTTTTTGTTTTCCTTTTTTCCCCACATGGAGCTTGTCTGGTGATATGAAGGGAAGCATTCTTACTTTTCCAGTGTAGCAAAATAAAATGTGTTCATTTAAATTTTCATACCTGATCTTACCTCTCACTAGTCTATATTTTGTAGAATTATCCAAGCATAGATTTTTCCATCGAGTGGATGGAATGGGATTTGGGTTGGATCCAGATGCAGTGCTAGGACACCAAATTGTAAAGAGATACTATCAAAGTTCAAGGACAGTTCTTAGGGAGAAAAAAATGCGTATCTTCTTGCTGTTAAGGAGTACATTGCAAAAGTGAGATTGATTTCCTTTGAAAATGTTTTAAATAAATTCCTTGTTTTGTGTTAACAGGTGCATTCATGCACATGCCCACATCCACACCTAAGTTTTCTTTTGAATGTTTCAGATCCTTGGTGGTTTATATAAATGTTTTCCATTGTATTTTTTTTATTCATGAATTTGACTAATCTATTATGTGCAGTTCTAATTTCATTGTTGCTCTTTGTCATGGTATTAGATTTTAAGGTATAGAACATCCAGAATTTATGCTTATTAATATGGTTCTATAAATGCTTGGCAAACATAGCCAGAGGTGGCTGAAGAGCTGTAAAATACAATAGTGGACTTCTAAGCTTTACATTTAGTGGAAAGCTAAAAGAACACATTTAATGTTCATATTTTTAATATATCTTCATTGTTAATGCCATTCTTAATTATGTACAATAAAACGTGGGTCACTAAAATCTGTGAGGACTATTAGGTTTAGCCCCATGCGTTCTGGAATATGCAAGCCAAGAGCCGTGTTAGGGTAGTGGCAGGAAGCTGGTTAAAAGTGCGAGGTGTAATCTCAGGAAACAAACTGAGGGTTGCTGGAGGGGAGGGGGGTGAGAAGGATGGGGTGGCTGGGTGATGGACATGGGGGAGGTTATATGCTATGGTGAGTGCTGTGAATTGTGTAAGACTGGTGACTCACAGAGCTGTACCCCTGAAACAAATAATACATTATATGTTAATTTAAAAATATATAACATATATAATTATATGTAATATATATTTTATATTATATATAATATATATTATATAATAAAATATGTTAATTAATATATATAATATGTTATGTATAATATATATAATTATATAAAAATATATAATAAAATATGTTAATTTTAAAAAGATGAGCACAAGAAAATAGGGGCAAAAAAAAAAAGTACAGGGTGTGGAGTCCCAAGGCTGAGAGCCGTGTAGTAGAATTCAGATGATGTTCAGTCTAAACAGATCTCCCAACCATTTTCCTTGTGTAGCCATATCTAAGGATTCTGGTAGCCTCTTCCTAAAGCTAGTAGGCAGTAGGGACAAGAACAACAGGGTCAAGGTTACCATGTTTAAATCGAGATAGGAGGACAGGAATTGAAAAGGTTGATTCACCCATATGGAAACGTATGTCTTCTTTGTATGAAATTGCATGTCAGTGCCTACTCATATATATATAGAGAGAGACAGAGAGAGAGAGAGAGAGATTGAACACGAGCAGGGGGAGTGGCAGGCAAAGGGAGAAGCAGGTTTCCCGCTGAGCAGGGAGCCTGATACAGGGCTCGATTCCAGGACCCTAGGATCATGACCTGAGCCGAAGGCAGATGCTTAACTGTGAGCTGTCCAGACATCCCCAGTACTGAAAGCCTTTGAAGAAGATTCGGATAGACCATTGGCAGTAATTGTGGTACCTGGCATAGAAGGACAAACTTGCCATATTTCTCAGGAAATAACACTTGCACCAATAGAACTATCAGAAAACAAGGCTTAAGAATTTTTCTCATTATAGGGATGCCTGGGTGTCTCAGTTGTTGCGTGTCTGCCTTTGGCTTAGGTCATGATCCTAGGGTCCTGGGATTGAGTCCCGCATATCGGCTCCTTACTCAGTGGGGACCCTGCTTCTCCCTCTGCCTGCCTCTCTCTCTCTCTCTGACAAGTAAATAAATAAAAAAAAGTTAAAGAATTTTTCTCATTATTAATAATGTGTGTAAAATTTCCAATTCTGTGGGGCACCTGGGTGGCTCAGTGGATTAAAACCTCTGCCTTTGGCTCAGGTCATGATCTCAGGGTCCTGGGATTGAGCCCCTCACTGGGCTCTCTGCTCAGCAGGAAACCTGCTTCCTCCTCTCTCTGTCTGCATCTCTGCCTACTTGTGATCTCTGTCAAATAAATAAAATCCTAAAAAAAAAAAAAGTTCCAATTCTGATTTAAATACTCTGTAGGTCATGTGGTTTGTTGTCAAGGCCCAAATAGATCTGACAACATTTTGGTATTGTTAAGCATATTAGACGATTTTGATTATTTTTTATTATTCTAGAATTAATTTTAATTCTAGGTATATTGCTCTAAAACTTTCTTTGCATTTGATTCTTTTTTTTTTTTTTTAAAGATTTTATTTATTTATTTGACAGAGAGATCACAAGCAGGCAGAGAGGCAGGCAGAGAGAGAGGAGGAAGCAGGCTCCCCTAGAGAGCAGAGAGCCCGATGGGGGGCTCGATCCCAGGACCCCGAGATCATGACCTGAGCCGAAGGCAGCGGCTTAACCCACTGAGCCACCCAGGCGCCCCTCTTTGCATTTGATTCTTATCAAGTCATGTAACTTTTGACTCTTCAGTGTGTTATGTAGAAAGCAATACATGTACATTTGTAAACATGTTGTGACTTAAATATATGCCTTGCTCCTTGTTTCCAGATTAAATGAGTTCTGTGCTCACCTTTTCGCAGTACTTACTGATACCTGATCTTTTTCCTCTTAGTCTTTGCTTATTTTTCCTGTCTGAATGTAATACACATGTCCTTTTCCTTCCGTTGTTGCTTTAAAGACCACTCTAACTTCACTCCCCTTTATGAATCTGACTTGATTCAGAATAGGAAAAAGTAGATAAGTGTATATAACTGTGACCATTAATATTTATTTTTCTAGAAAATTTGATGATAAAGTTGTAAGATGTGGGAATGAGATCGGATATAAAGTACTATATTTTTAGAAGACCTGAGTTTTTTTCCTTTTTTAAAAGATTTATTTAATTTTTGAGACAGAGAGAGAGAGAGATGGAGACAGAGACAGAGAAGAGGGAGAGGGGTAGAGGGTGAAGAAGAGAGAGGGAAGCAGACTTTTTGCTGTGCACGGAGCCCAAGACAGGGCTCTATCCCAGGACCTGAGATCATGTCCTGAGCAGAAATCAAGAGATGGCTGCTTAACTGAAGCCACCCAACCACTCCATGAGTTTTTCATCTTAATACACAGTTTATGTATTTTTTAAATGCAGTCTGTTACTTATTACTTTTGGTCCAGTTAAGACATTTTTTGTTCCTCCTTCCAGGAAGAAAGGAGGGATTATTGCCGAATTCATCAATGAACTATGTCCAAAAATTCACCTTGCAATAGTTAAAAATGAGATTGGGCCAAATTTATAAAGGGCTTATAATAGACTAGTTGATAAAATCATTTTCCTAAACTATGTGATAGTTTTAAGTTTATAATTTATGAAAGTAAAACGTAACTCCTGCTTTTTCTTAGCTATAAGCTGTACATATGTATGTGATTCCAGGAAAGAGACATTTTTTCCCCAGGGAGATCATGTGTGTGTCTTTGTAGTTTGTAGAAGGAAAAAGACACACACAGTTACTACCTGGATTAGGAATAGTGACTGGCAATGACCACCAGCTCTGCACGGTAGCGTCAAAACCTGGGTGGGGCTTTATCTGGTAGAGGTGGTACAACTTTCACTTAATTTCCTTCTGCTTTTAGCCCACAAAAGCCAAAATGCATGTGATGATATACATAGATACTGATGGTATCGTATCAATTCATGAAAACAGAAAGCAGAGAGGAGTGGAAAACTTGGTAGCAATGGTTTTAGCCTTTACATGAATAATCAGATACCAGGTAGATTTCCGAACTCTATTTTTAAATTAGATAGAATAGATAGACTCCTATGTAATAAGAATTGGTTCTGAAATTCTCAAGCTATGTGATGAGCATTTAAGTGGAGTTCAAATCATGGACAAACCTGAACACTGTTTACAGAACAAGTGGGCATTTATTCATTAAGTAGTGATTGAGCATATTTGGTTTTTGTTGAGTCAAGAAGTGAATAACCAGATCTTATATCTAGGTGTTATCATTGAGTTTTGCTGTGTGAATATGTACTACTTTATATGAAAGCTTTAAGAGTAGAGGGAAATGCAATCCAGGAGGTTAAAACCAGAGGGAACTAATTCACAGAGACAAAGTAGAACAAGAGCATCAGAAAGGATAAAGACGAAAGGTAGCAGGTAATAAAAAATGGAATATTAGCTGGCTACCCTCTAGCTTAGTATTTTTCTTCGATAATTTATTGATATGAACTCTGAACATCTACCTTATATGTTACAGATCACTTAATTTTACTCAGTAAACATGGCAAATATAAAATAACTTTTCAGATTGTGTTCAAGTTTTTATAGTTAAAATGACATGCTTAGAAAGGCAGCATGTTGGCTGCTTTAAAAAGTATTAATTTAAATGCATATTAATTTAGACAGGGCTGATCAAGAATGTAGAAGTTTCTTTGGAAACCCTTTATAATGAAAATATATAGTATAAAAATACAAGAGTTTAAAATACGAGAACATTTTAAGCCAGCTTCTTAAGCCATTTATATATTGACATGCTGATTATAAATCTTCAGTCTTTAAAACAGAACTCAACTAGCTGAGGCCTCTTAGGGTTTCCTCCAATTAACTTGAATTGATGAGGTTTATGGTAATTTATCATTTTTATAGCCTTGGAATTTGCCACTATACTTACCTCAAGGTTTTTGTGTTTTCCTTTTTTTCCCCAAGCAACCTACTTATTTTCTATCGGCCCTCCTTTCAGCATCTAATTTGGTTTTATTTCACTGACAAATAATGTCCATAGGGGGCAGGCTTCCTACTGGGAGCAAGGGTGTGCTGATGAAATCATTTATTTTTGGTTGTTGTCCTTTAATTAGATAGTCAGGCTTTGCACTGAAGTGAAAAAGACCTTTATTAAGTAAGTCATTCAGATGTATTGAAAAAGATTTAATGACCAAAATGTACAAGGGATACAAATAGAAAATGATCAAGATGATTAGTTCTCACATTTTACCATCTATTAGATTCAACCCAGGGAACTTTTGAGAATCCCTATTGCTATACCAATTAAATCAGAACATTTAGGAAGGAATAGGACCTAGGTAAGACGATTTTTTTTTTTTAAGATTTTATTTGAGAGAGAGAGAGAGAGAGAGAGAGAATAAGCCAGGGGAGGGGCAGAGAAGCAGGCTCCTCCCTGAGCAGAGAGCCCAGTGTGGGGACTTGATCCCAGGACTCTGGGATCATGACCTGAGCTGAAGGCAGACACTTAACCTACTAAGCTACCCAGGCGCCCTAGGTACGAGTATTTTTAAACACCCTCCCAAGTGAGTCTACTCTGTGGCCAAATTTGAAAACCAGTGACCTGTACCAGCTTGAAAGGGCTCTTGGGTTTGTTTTGTTTTTTAATATGTGATAGCTGTTACATGTGGCCCCAAAGCCTAAAATATTTACTGTACAGCCGTTGACAGAAAAAGTCATTTGGCCCACAATATAGATTATCATGTTTTCTCAGACAAAGGCTTCGGATCACATGAGAACTTGTTAGGAATGCAGGATGTGAGGGGCGCCTAGGTGGCTCAGTGGGTTAAAGCCTCTACCTTCAGCTGATCCCAGAACCCTGATTCCAGGGTTCTGGGATCGAGCCCCGAATCGGGCTCTCTGCTCAGCGGGGAGCCTGCTTCCCTTCCTCTCTCTGCCTGCCTCTCTGCCTACTTGTGATCTCTGTCAAATAAATAAATAAAATCTTTAATTAAAAAAAAAAAAAAGAAATGCTGGATCTGAAGCCCTGCCTCAGACGGATCCCTAGGGGATTCACGGGGATAGTAAAGTGGGAGAAGCACCGACACATGTCATGTTGATGACAGTAAGTATTAAGCTCCCTGATAATTTCCTTTACTGACTTAGATTTTATACTCCTTTTACCAAGGATTATTTTCCTATTTTTCTTAACCCTGCACAGTGATTTCCCGGGGTGATAGATTTATGCCGTTCTGTTGAGAATCTTAGTTCTCTTGCCTTGAATCTGCACTGGCCTAAGTGACGTTCTTGATGAATGGAAAGCCCCCAAAATACCATCCCAGGACTTGTGGTGATCAGCTGGTGATGAGCAGCTGTGTGGTTTCTGCCTGGCTTTCATGAGCGTGCCTTGTGGGAGTTGCGAACCGCCGTGGAAGGTGTCTGACCGCTCTGAGCCTGCCAGGCTAGAGAGACAGATGTCGGTACTCCATTTGACTGTTGTACCTGAGCCCACCTTTCAGTCATCCCTGCATGTCCCCCCCCACCCCAAAAGACTCTAGCCCTCTGGAAGAGTCTCCTGCCCCAGAGTTGTCACCAGCTGACCTCTGCTGTTGCCACGTGCAGCAGAAGAATCATACAGCTGAGCCCTGTCTGAAGCTCTGATCCGCAAAGTTGTGACAGATAATACAATGATTGTTTTCTTGAGCCACTGCATTTGGGATAGTTTGTTGTCCAGCCATAGATAATCAGGCCATCTGTAGGACATTTAAACACTTCTACGGTACCAGAGAATTATTATTAGAATGATGCAATAAACTTGTGAGTTAGTCCTCATTTTAAGGTTGGTCATTTTCTCTAAATAGGCCAGAGATAAAATTTAGTGGAAGGGCAGTTAGTTGAGCATACTCTTTGTGATGGCTTTGTGGTATGTCAGTGTAGCTAGACTAAACTGCATTCCCTAGAATTGTCTTTCCAGTATGTTTCTGGATAAAGAATAAGAGCTATTCTTCATAGGAGTTGGGAGATGGAAGGGAAATAGCAGCTATTTGTAACATATACACACTTACTCCTAGTTATTCAGTAAAACATTAAATTTACTGTAAAGAGACTTTGCAGATATGAAGTCCATAATCAGTCATTAGGAAAATTACTAGGGTGGGCCTGACTTAATCAGTTGAAAGTTCTTAAAAGACAGCAGCTTCGACCAGTGTCATTGCAATTCCAGCCTTCTTGTGATCTTCCATTTCTGACTACCTGCCCTATGGACTCTGGATTGTCTGACCAGGTCCCAAAAGTGTATAAGCCGTTTCAGTTCCTCGCTATGCATATGTGTACACACACACACGCACATCTGTACTGGATGTATAGATACATACATAGCTATGTCTGCAGGAATGGGGAGATTCTTCCTGCTGGGTTTGCTTGTTGGGTTGGCGTGGACACAGATTTTGATTCCAGCAGTGCTTCCTGGAGAATGGAGCTTAAGGATGAGTCCTCTGAGTGGGTTCTGATTTTCTGGAATTGTTTCTTGAATCTGATATTTATTTTATTTTATTTATTTATTTATTTATTTATTTTGAATCTGATAATATTTAAAGGCACAAATGGGCCTCTTCCCAGGAGCGAAAAAGGACGTTGAATGTTCCTGGCATGATGTGGGTCAAGAACTGCTCAAAGTCTCACCTTTAGCTACATGGCACTGAGCACCCGTAGAAGGTGGGGTGCTTACATATGAGCTACTCGGGAACATTTCTGTCAAAATAAGGTGCACGATGGTGTTGGTTAGTTACTTCCTCCTGTCCAGGGCGAAGTGGGGGATGAAAAAGATGAGCTGAAAACATCTATATCTGTCCTCCAAGAAACGCTTTTCTGCGGCGGACCACTGTATTTGGTCTGGCCAGAGCTACAGGGTTTCTGAGAACCAAGGTTAGAAGGTCCTCCTGGGCGTGGCTCATTCACAATGCAAATTTGATTCTCAGCCAGCGATTTTAAATTTTGGTTTCTGACTGTGAAGGAATAGGTTCCTAAAACTGAAGTGAAAACTTACGGGTAGATTCTGATAAAGCTGAGGATCTGAACTTCCTTAATAAAACTGAATCGTCTTTGCCAGTAGATGTAACCCTTTTGCCTCTACCTGGGGAAGTGTAGCGGCTTGTTCTGTGTGTCACCTTGACTGGGCCATGGGCTTCTTGGATATTGGATCCAACATTATTCTAGGTGTTTCTGTGAAGATGTTTTTGGGTGAGATTAAGATTTAAACTAGCAGAATGAGTAAGCAGGTCGCCCTTCCTGGGGCCAGTGGGTCTCCTCCAGTCGGGTGAGGGCCTAACTAGATCAAAAGGCTGACCTTCATCTGAGTCAGAGCCTTCTCTTGCCTGAGAGCCTTGGAACTGGGACATCACCTCTTCATGTTTCTACAGCAGCCTGCTGGCCTTCAGACTTGACCTCGACATTGGCTCTTCCTGCTGCGACAGCAGCTTCTGGACCTGGGACTCAAGCTGGGACAATGGCCATGCAGATTTAGGACTCACAAGCCTCCACAATCACGTGAGCCAATTCCGTATAAAGCCATTTGTATTTATCCTGATGGTCTGTATTCTCGGGAGAATGCTGAGTCATACAGGAAGATAGCCCCCTTTGACCTGAACAGCCTGGAATGGCCTCAGCAGAAGTAGTTACCGACAGGGAACGCCTGACCATTCTCAGGACCTACAACCCAGCAGCCCTTTTCATGTCTAGATCTACAACTAGATTGAAATCACAGCAACTCTCAAAAATGAAGTGCTAGTTGTGGCTCAGGAGGAGGGGTGAAACACACCAAAAAGAACTGAAAGATTTGAAAAACTTTTATAGACAGAAAGCCAGAGGGTGTATGTGAGAATGGGTATTATAGGTGCATCATCAAGGTGGAAGGGATATAAAGTTAGATCATGCTCACTTTGTTGACACGGGCTGACTCATCAGGGATTCTGGGCTCAGTGTTTAAGCTGAAAGAGTTATGAAGGGTTCTAAATGGTTGGGCAGTTGGTCAGCTGGCTGGACCCAAAGTGTGACCTATGTTAAATGAAGTCAAAATGCCTTATTATATTGTAGAGGATGGTATCCAAAGGCTTAAGGAGATGGTAATGGTACAATATATATATTCTATAAGAATTGCTTTCCAACCATGGAAGGACACACCTTTCACAACAGCTGTGAAAACAAAAAAGTCGTGGGGGGAACCTCAGCCTCTTCAAAAAACTCCGTGGTCTCTCTTCTTGATAGGTCAGAAATTAGAAAGGAGACCACTACCATTGAACTAGGATCACTAAACACAGTGGCGGTAACCAGATCCTGGGATGGCAGGAGCCACACGGTGGCAAGTCATTGCCAAAGACACAGTCGGCATGGTTAATATAACAAACAGTGCGGTCAAAATGGTAATCAGATTAGTCCGATTTACAGAGATTTATGCGGTTGGCCAATTATCAAGATATTTCCAGAGCAGAAATAGATGATCAGTCTATTGAATTCTTACTTTATCTGTATAAGCAGAGGAGTTCTAAGTCTACTGAACAGAAGTCTGACTTAAATTACTGAAACACAGAGTGCCTTCTATAAATTCCGGGTTTGAGCTGGTTACAAACCCAGGCTCCCCCACACCCTGCTACGCTGCCAAAAATATATTTAGTGTTAATCTGTCTCCCAGTCTTCCCCTAAAGGGATCCGTAGCCCTTTGCCAGGTTGACCGTACATTGGAGAAAGAGCTTTCTGGGATGTGATTTAGCCTAGCCATGTTGACACCCCTCAAAGCCATCACACCTTGCCTCCCCGTTGTCACCTGGGTAAACTGATCTCCTTAAACCATACTGCCTGACATGATAAAGCTGTTTCTATTGCAAACATGCCAGTTCTTTCCAGAACAGGATACAAAGTCCTGGGGTGATGTTCCCCTACTCCTTTGTAATGTAAATCCTGAGATTAATTAGCATCAGTACATCTTGTGATATAAAATTAGCTATTATGAACACAACTTATGCTAGATGATAGTAGGATAAGGCAAAGATAAAAATATTCGGTAATATTTATATCCACAATCACAAATCACACACTATTAATCAGTATAGACTTTTAGCTTCTTACAGGAAAAATGGACAGCCTAGGGGACTGCTAGAACTTTGGCACCCTGGGAGATTCCCCCTTACCATTGTCTTTCAGGGATGACCAGAGTAAGGCTGTAGAGTTTTAGGTGTCCACCCTTGGATGGTACCTGCAGATCATGCCGAACCCTGGGCCCATCATGCCCGAGTCTTTTGGTCAGTCAGTGCGGCTTAGGAAGACGGAGTTATGAGCTGAAAGAAATGCTGCTGTGCGCGCCTGACGTTATGGCTTGGTGATGGATCAGACAATACCCAGTTCATAATGGGTAGCTCAGGGATTATGGCCCATGGGCACAACTTCAGTCTCTAAGAAGGCCCGAAAGCTGTTTCTCAAAAGGAGAACAGTTACCTCCAGAGGATGGCGTGGCTTTGGTCTAAAACTGTAGGGCTCTGTTTTGTGATCTACCTATGGAAGCTTGCCAGAAGCTTCAAACGGCAGTCCCATCTACCTCTGACCGTTCAGACGCCTTCAGAAGTGCGGGATCTTGTGGCTCAAATGACAGAGCAGTTTGTGTGGTAGCGTGGACCTGTTGAAGAACCCTCTCTTATTCTAGTACTGCTCAGTACTGGAAGGGGTATTTTGACATGCTACAAACACTGGACTCTTAAAAATGTCACTGAGGAGGGATGCCTCTGAATTGTTTTATTACTGGTAAAGTCTATATATTAGGAACTGGACTTCTTAGGGGTAGTGAAAAGAATACAGCCTCAAGAAATAGGCATGTCTAGGTTTGACTTCTGGCTGTAGCACTTGGTAGCTGTGTGACACTGGAAAAGTTACCTAACCTCTTATAGCTCTAATTTTCTTGTCTATAAAATGGACATAGTAACAGAAGTCTTCTAGGGTTGTTGTGAGAAATACGATACCATATACAAAACACCTTGATAGTACGGGGTACACATTTATCACTGAAGATGTTAGTTCCTCCTTCTGCCATGCAGAATCACCCATACAAATGTTTGGGTAACAGGTGATTTCCAGTCTGCAGCTGACTCTGCCATCAGTTAGACCTAGTTGGCTGTGGGAGTTTTTACTGTGTCGACTTGGCTCACCTCCTATTATATTGCCCAGAGTCCTTTTTCTGTCTGGTCTTATCATAGTGGTTTTGTACTTTGCCTGGTAAGCTCAGCTCATGATACTTTTCCAAGAATTCCTTTCCTATATGGTGTCAGGTATAGTTGGCCGAAAGAGAGATTTTCAGGAGACCTGAAAAGCAGAAGCACGACCTGCCATTACACTCTGAAGGTCTTTGAGGTCTGAGGCAATGAGAGGCTGATGGAGATGGCCAGTAGGTTACAGTTTGTGCTTGTTTTCTCCTGATCTGCATTCATCTCGTCTTGACTGGTGGTACTCTGACCAGGAGGCCCTGGCTCACCGCCCCCATTCTTGGGCTAGGTGTTCACAGAAGTCAGTGCATGGAGCTAGTGGCTCTACAGAGACCAGCTTCTTTTTGTGGCCCCACTTTAAGGGCCGGATTGGTTGAGCTACCACACTTTCCTGAAACTTGCCTTTTCTAATGTTTAGGAAGATTTCTCTCTGATTTTGAACTCTCCTTTTTAGACCTTTACTTTCCCAGCTCTTCCAGCGTTTGTGTAAGGTCTCTTCCTAAATAGGGTCCTTATTCCTTAATGTAATATATATCTTGAGTTTTCTTCCCTGACTGAAAGACTCTGCTGTCCAGTACAGTGGCCAGCTGTTAGCCGCACGTGCCTATTGAGCCCCTGAGGTGGGGCTAGTCTGAATTGAGACACACTGTGTGGAATAAATACCAGATTTTAAAGACTTAATACAGAAAACACAGTATCTATTATTCTAAAACTGAATTGATATTAATTCTATATTAAAATGGTAACATGAGGGGCATCTGGGTGGCTCAGTGGGTTAAAGCCTCTGCCTTCAGCTCAGGTCAAAATCTCAGGATCCTGGGATGGAGCCTCACATCGAACTCTCTGCTTCCCCACCCCCCTGCCTGCCTCTCTGCCTACTTGTGATCTCTGTCTGTCAAATAAATAAATAAAATCTTTAAAATAAAAGATAACATGTTGAATGTAATCAGGTTAAGCACATTATTAAAATGTGTTTCTTGTCACTTTTACATGTAGCTGTTAGAATATTTAAAATTACATACAGAGCTCACATTATAAATTTCTCTGACAGCACAAATCTAAGTCTTTTTATTATATAGAGATGCTTTTTATGTGCTGGTGGCTACAAGGAGGATTTTCCTTTCTTTATCCATCATCTTATTATATCCGGGGTAGGTGTTGCTGTGGAATGAAATAAACATCTTCCAGGCATCTAGAGCTAGATGGAAGGACTCAAGGTTTGGTGGTGGTTAGGTGGAGTTGAAAAGCCATGTGAGTGCTTTGCCTCTAATATATAGGTTTGTATGAAATTTTGTGGATTAATGTGGGAATCCAAATATTACTATAATTCTTTTTTTCTATGATGAAACATATTCTAATTCCCAAGAAAAATAAACATAGAAGGAAGATTTAGTGAAAACAACTTGTTCTTGGTTGAAGACTGTTACTATATTAGGAGACCAAACACGGAAGAATATGTTATAAAATATTTAGTGCCTGTAAAATATGAGCTTTGGACTGCCAAATATTTAAAAATTGCTCTTATTATTCTATCAAGAATAGCCTATGTAAAGAATATTTTAATTATAGTTGAAAATTATATATATGTAGTCTATAACTCCTTTCTTGTCTTACAGTAATTGTCTAAAATATTTTAGAAACAAATCCAGTAGGAGATGTTTGAGCTTAAGGATAATTTGATAGGATAGTCTCAGGTTTATGATCAAAGGTAGAGCTCAGTAATGTACTGAGTGAATGTTACGATTTACTGGCGAGATTATTAACTTTATAGTACTATTATACAGAGCCATAACTGTTAGGAAAAGGAGGCCCCATTTTCCCTGGATTGGTATGGAATGGCATGCTGCTTCTAAATTGTAGGAGTGCAAAAAAATGATTCAGAGCACTCCCTGAGGTACTTATTATGTTACATGCTTTTAAGAAATAACACTGTAATTCCAATTGTAGGGAGGTATCATCAATAGAATTTTAAATGTTAAGAAAACAAATGCCAAAAACGGTATTTATTTTATCAAACGTAAAACTTCCTGGAGAACATCGAAAATGGGAACTCCATTGAGAATTGGGAATTCCATTGAGGAATACCTCAACTTTCTGAATAGTCTTATAAATACAGCAGAAAGCATTTGCTTTAGGTTCTCAGTAGGATGCTTTTCTCAGTGTGGCCATGTGCCAGGAGCCAAGTGCCACGATGCTACTAAATCTTGGGTTCAAACGAACTGGGACCCATGAAAGAAGAGAAGCGACTCTTCATCCTGTTGGCTAGAACACTTGACTTACAATTCGGTGTTGCCTAATGGCCCACTTAATTTTTTGCTATACTATGGCTTGTCAGCTTCAGGCAAAGTAAAATTTAGTTGTTTGTAATTAAGAACTCTACTCGTGCATGAACAATAATAAGGTGTTTGTGCCTTATTAATATCTTTAAAAAAAATAAGACCTTTCCTATGGCCTTTTTGAAAGTAAGATTTTAAAGAGCGGAGAAGAAAAAGAAGAACACATTTACTAACAGCTTGCTTTCACTAGCATTGTCTTTTAATCCACAAATACTATTTTTTCCTTTTCCTTTTTACAAAAGAAGAAACAAAAGTAGAGAGGTTAAGCAACTTGGCTGTTGCTAAATAATTGGTAAATACTGCTTTGTCTTTGCATAAATTGTTTGTCAAAGAACTTTTAGATCTGTTTCATCATTTTCTTGTGAACTGAATTTTACCCCAGAGAAATCCTCTGAAGAGTTGTTTTATGGAGCATAGTTTTACAGGTGAGGAAAATGAGGAAAGAAAGGTTAAGTAAAGTTTAGTCCTGTAACTAAGGATGGTAAAGAGTTCTCTTGATTCTTGCAGTTGTAATGAATAGTAAGAATTTGAGGTAAGAAGAAATGTCACAGTATATTTTATTATATATCTCCAGAAGTGGTGAGATTAGTGATAAGGATGATCTCACATTTGTTCTCTTCAGATAGATTCTAGATAAAGATATCAAGGCCAAAGTTTGGGTACTGGGGGAAAAAATAGGGAAAAGAGGAGAAATAGTTTTTTCCTTAAAAAAGGGGTGGGAGGGGTGCCTGGGTGGCTCAGTGGATTAGGCCTCTGCCTTCGGCTCAGGTCACGATCTCAGGGTCCTGGGATCGAGCCCCATACCAGGCTCTCTGCTCAGCAGGAAGCTTGCTTCCTCCTCTCTCTCTGCCTGCCTCTCTGCCTACTTGTGATCTCTGTCTGTCAAATAAATACATAAAATCTTTTAAAAGGGGGGGGGGGAGTCTGATTTGTGGATTTTAAATACTTACATACTGCTGCCACCAAGTAATTTCAGAAGCTTATTCAATAGATTTATATAAAATTATAGCATAACTCATTGTAATTCCCATATATTGGATAATATATGGTAAATATATGATATATATAATATATAAATACTGGTATAGTACTGTATAGTACTATATACTATAGTATAGTACAATTCTCAAGTGCTAAAACAATGAGAAATTTATCTTTTGGGAACAGTTACTGTAATGACAGGGATGCAAGATCCATTTGAGGTTTTTGAGTTCCTGGTTTTTCTAAGTGTGGCTCATGGGCCAGGAGATCCATACCACCTGATAGCTTATCAGCAATGAGGAGACTCAAGCCTACCCCATCCCTTCTGAAAAATATGCGTTTTAACAAGACTTAATGTGGGCATATGAAGGTTTAAGAAGTAATGCTGAGGTTCACTTTTGACCGAGGTTGATTTTAACACTATATATACTTACCTACAAATATTGGGATCAGAAGAGATAATACCAGTGGCATCCATTTAGTCCTGCAGAATTTGTGAAACAGGACTACATACTTTTTTTTTTTTTTGACATGTTAAAATTTTTTTAAATGAGAAAATTAAATTGCATTGTAGCTACACTGTTATGTTTTAAAAATCTTCTATGGAATTCACAACTAGGTACCTATTAATCTTCTGTTGTAAGGGAAATGAAAAGTCAAGGACTGTAGCTTACTCTTAGTTACATCTCATACCTACATTAATATCTATCATGGTGTTATTAATTATAGTCACTTAATTGCCCTTCTGTTTTCCTTCAACAAATGGTAAGACCTGCTTCCAAAACCAGAATGCTTTTCTGCACTTTTTTTTTAAATTTTTATTTTTTTTTTTATAGAGATAGAAAGTGAGAGAGAGCATGAGCGAGGAGAAGGTCAGAGAGAGAAGCAGACTCCCGGTGGAGCTGGGAGCCTGATGCGGGACTCAATCCCAGGACTCCAGGATCATGACCTGAGCCAAAGGCAGTCGCTTAACCAACTGAGCCACCCAGGTGCCTGCTTTTCTGCACTCTTATCTAAATACCTTCCTCATCAGTCTCCTTCCCCCATATTTGAGGGACATCACCAGTGGACCAGAGCACTTTTCTTCTTGGAGCCAAGATGGAACCTCAGAATCCTTCTCAATAAAGGTAGCCACAACAAATCAATCTAAGTTTGCAAACAGAATGGAAGCTCTTATCAAATGTAGTATTGCGTATTACACCATGTCCTGCAGATACTGTTTTTCATTGGTATAAGCAATGAAAATTGTTACAAAGTGTAAGTAGTTAATTCCTGCATTCTTGATTCAGATCATCTCTTACATTCCCAAAGCTCCTTTAGCAGTATTACGACCAGTCTTTAGTGAATGTCCCAGCTTCATCAAATTTTATCAGATGCCACAGAGAGTAAAATCACAGGTCTTGAAATCCCTCATAAATGAAGATAAATCAATCACTTTTAACTTTGTGTGACTTTGGTCACATCACTTCTCATCCTCACCAGTAACATGAGGTTAACATCATCTTATTCCAAGTGTACTGAGGAGATTAAATTAGTTAATATGTTAATGGGACCAGCTAAATATCTAAGATAGAACAGTTATGTAAATAAGCGTTATCCTTTCTCACTTCCCTTTTCCTCTTAATGGTTTTGTTGGTAGACGAGGTGACACATGTAAAGCAATGAAAATATTAACCTAGTTCTTACAAGAGCAATAACCTCTCTCACTCTGCTGTCAATAATAAAAATGGAACTTACTGGGCAGTCCGTGTACTTAGTAGGTACTCTTTGGGTGAGGCTCACAGGCTTATAAGTGTGAGAGAGTAAGAGAAACAGGACTGTGTCTTAGCAGCACTTAAATTTATTGACGGGTATGTAAGGAGAGGGAACCATAAACTTGGTGATAACAGTCCAAAAACTATCTTGAGAAGTGTTGAAATAAGAAAAATGATTCTCACAGGATGTTAATACCATGGCCTGAAGATACTTAATGATGTTTCTCATAAGATCTGTGTAAAAACTAAAAATGTATAAAAGCGATTCTTACTATAGGTGTTGTCTTCAATAAAAAAGGAAAACCAAGGCATCCTGGAGAAAAGGATACACTGATAGAACTTACTAAACGCATACAGTGAGAATTACTGAAAGTCAGAAACTACATGAAAGTCAAAGTTGAATGTGTAGGGGCCCCTGGGTGGCTCAGTGGGTTAAGCCGCTGCTTTCAGCTCAGGTCATGATCTCAGGGTCCTGGGATCGAGCCCCACAGCGGGCTCTCTGCTCAGTGGGGAGCCTGCTTCCCCCTCTCTCTTTGCCTGCCTCTCTGCCTACTTGTAATCTCTCTGTCAAATAAATAATTTTTTTTTAAATAGTTGAATGTGTTAAAATCTTTAGACTCTTAGGCCCACTGTGCTGTCTGATGGTGTCCTCTGCATTCAACTGCAGCATCTGTGAAGAGTTGAAGACTAACTGTCATTGCATTTAATCTGTATTCCCTTTTCTAAGGCATTCCTTAACAAATGATCCAGAGAAAAACCAAGTGTTTAAAAATCTCTATCTTCATTTAGCCACAGAGAAGGCATTTAAGTGATAACTTATTATTAATTGGCCTTTTTTTGGGGTCATATCATTTTAACTACCTTGGAGGCAAGATTCCAAGGCAGAAAGAACAGTAATAGTGGCTTTGCTGTTACATTGAGTGTTTATTACCAGAGTGACATTAGTAATAGAGCAGACTGAGAAATATTAAGCGCTTTTTTTTCATGCTTGATTTTGGTGATTCTTTGTACAACAAATTCTGATTCTTTCTATGTTTTGTCTAATTTAGATTCCCCTAGCTTCTACTGAGAGTAAAATGAATTGATTTCAGTTTGTGAAATTGTTTTTTTACAATCAAGAAATCACCTGCTGAAAGAATTCAGAAATGTAACTTGGGGCGTTTTTTTAAATGCATGTGTGAGAGTATTTAACCTTCACAGTAATTAAGCTCTGGAGAAATAGAAATTGTTGATAGAGATAGCCTAGAAAATTAAACCTTATTAAATAATACTAATTAGGGCATATCTCGGACTTCATCAGTTTCAGGATTTTTCTTTTTTTCCTTTGTTCTTTATTGGAAAATGAGTTTTTATGTGGTGGATCTGTGAAAAACACTAAACAAGAACAGCATACAATTTGTTTTACTCTAAAGCTCATTCATGTATTTATACATTTATTTTTATTCATAAATTTATTATCTATTGAATGGTGACTGCATGACAGATTCCAGAAGAAAATGGTTTCTTCTTATCTCAGGTTTTCTCTGGCTTCTAATAAATTGGGAGCTCTAGGAAATGCTGTACTTCTTAATATTTGGCAGCTTGTAGCTCCATTTGCATATAATTTAAATATTTTAAAGTAAAATTAGAAATTTATATTTCTAAAGTTACTTTTAATATGCCAAATGATGTTATTCTCAGACTAAGACTCATATAGCCCATCTAGAATGTTCCTTCAGACTATGCTTTCTTTTTTTTTTTTAAAGGGTATTTAAGGGTATTATTTTTATTTGTACTTAGTTTGTAGATACAGATCTATAAACTGATATTATCACTGAGCTACTATAATCATATTGGGAATCAAATCTGTTTCTCTGAGAACTCTCTTATCTGTTATACTACCAAGTTTGCTTCATGTATAGTTAGAATCAATTATTTATTTATTTATTTATTTACGTAGGCTCCATGCCCAGTGTAGGGACTGAACTCACCGAGATCAAGACCAGAGCTGAGCTCAAGAGTTGGACGCTTAATTGACTGAGCCATCCAGGTGCCCCTTTAATCAACTTTTTAATTTAGTAATGAGTAAAAGCACATTTGCTAGAGACGATAAACCAGGAATTGCTTGGGAAATGGCTGCAGTTCATTTTAAAGTTATTAAGATATTGCCCCCCCCCCAATCTGTGTTTTGTTAATTTTTCAGTCCTGACACGTATTACCCCCACTTGGAGCAATAAATTATAAATACCCATTTTTATTTCTGTAAGATAATACTGAGGTTTGTAAAAAATATTGTTTTACCACGATATTAGTTATATGCCACTAGACTAAGCATAATTTGTCTATTTTGATACATGAGCAAAAACTGATGCTTCTAAAATGTATTTAGTTTTCTGCTTTCTAGATTTGATAGGGTCTAGTGGACACTGCTGTTTCCTTTCACAGACATAATTTTAAAAACAGTAACAGTGTAGAATAAAAATCTGTTATTCTATGAACATCACATATAGGTGCTTTTATTCAAATACACTTAGTTGTAATTAGGCCAAATTTGGACTTTTCCTAGACTGAACTCTTGAGGCCTCGACAGTGACAATTTGTTTGATGGTGATATTTTTAGTGCCATGACAGTTTCACTTTCCTTGTGTAAAAGTATGTTCACTGCTTTATCAGATATATGATAGCACAGTGTAGGAATGTTGTTCATAATCAAAACACTCCTCATAGGTTACACAAAGACCATCTTAATTACTGAAATAAGCTACTTCTTTGTGCCTTAGTTTTCTCACTTGTGAAAGTGGGGTACTAGTGTTGTTTCCTATTCTGGAATAATTTAGATTTCCTTATTATTTTTTTTCAAATTAAGGGAAAAACCAATTCCAAGGCTTATAATACTGTAATAATAAAAAGAAATGCCAGGTTTTTTTTTGTATATACTCATAAGCCTATTTCCAAAAATTCCTTATTCCAGATATTAAATTACTTAATAAGAAAGAAAAAATGTAAAAGCCACTCTTTATTGCACATGTACAATATATTTAACAATCTCTGGGTTAAACAAATCACTAAAGTAGTTACATTTTGGACATGCATTGTTCTTTAAACTACTGAAAGTAAGTATTTTAATTCTTCAGGTGAGTAATCCTGTAATTTGGAAAGGATTAACACATCTCTTTCTATTGGGGGTCTTTCACATTTACTATTCTGTTCTTACAATAAATAAAAATGTTGCATTAATGCTATTATTAGGTCTGTTTAAAGAATAGCCAGCTTTTTTGATAATAGAACAGAAAATAAGTAGAGATAACTGGAAACCAAAACTGAATATACCCTGCTAGATTAATTCCCAGAAAGTATAATTTATATTTAATGCACATAATTTGCCTAAGAATAAGTGGTGATTGACTATTTTTTCAGCAAAGATACTATCTACCCAGATTATCATTTCATTTTGTATTTTTCCTACTTTTCAGTGGAGGGAAAACCTCAGTCTTTACAATTAAGTATAAAAGCAGTATTGTAAAATTAGAGCCCATAAATCCTAAACCAGGGGGAATTATGAAATTAATAGTGCATTGTTGCTAAGTGCTAGACAAACTAGCTTCTCAGTAAACTGTAGTTCATTGCATGAAAAACATTAATAAATAAGTCCATTATTCTCATACTTTCTATAAGCACCAACAATTTATATAATGCAACATTATAAAAACTTCAAAACACATTTTTAAAAAGGTTTAATTGCTATCTACATCATTTGTGATAGTTCAACTGTAGTAAGATATGAAAATTCCTAAAACGGAAAGAAAAAATAGCAAAGAAAGCAGAAAACAATGAATCCAATGACCCAGTTCACTGAATAAATATAGATGATCACCATATCCATGTCAAACCACCATCCACGGCTATCATCCTCAAAGTGC
This sequence comes from Enhydra lutris kenyoni, assembly GCF_002288905.1. NCBI lineage: Eukaryota > Metazoa > Chordata > Mammalia > Carnivora > Mustelidae > Enhydra > Enhydra lutris. The sequence continues at coordinate 14,423,259 of NW_019154134.1, read as the reverse complement.
AGATAATCCATCCTGTGTGCACCATGTGGGAATTGCCTTCTTGTAACTGGAGCTGCACGTCTATGGAAACCTACAAGATGCATCAACACGTTACTGTAAAGCGCATGGAATTCAGGTATGTGCTCAGAAAGGAAGCTGTGTTACAAACACTGGGACCGTGAATAGAGCATATCTTGATGTCACTGAGTGATATATTGTATTCCTGACAGTCCCCCCCCCCAATGATAAACAATAGAGTCTCTTTTAGTTATGGGTTTTAAGGGCAGATCAGTAAAATTAGCAAAGAGTATGGGGTATGGAGTCAGGAGACCTATTCTTGTTCTGTCACTCTCTTTGGGTCTCTGACTGCTCATTTATACCATCTAATGACTTAATCACAACGGATCCTCACAAATTTTTAAATTATTTTCACAGGCGAGCAATTTCTACATTTGAACTCGATTCAGGTTGTATTGTCACAACCGCTCTTTGTAACTAGTGATCACCAACTTAACCTTTTATCTCATTTTCATTCTCTGGAGAATTTTATTGGTATTTGAATAAAATTCTATGAAGAAAATATCTCGTTTTAGCACTGAACAAACTGGACATACAAAATGGTACACCTTTGAAGAAATTTAGGTTTAATTTTTATAAATTTTAAAGCATGGGCTTACTTAAGGAGATTGGTATGTAAAAAGCCAATCTCAAAATCTCTAGCAACAACCTTGAAGAAAATGCACGGGGTATGTGAACGTAGAATGTTAGCAGTAAGTCAAGGTGCTACAGAGGTACTTCTGCAATGGACATAATTCTATTCCCAACCTGATTATGATTTCAGGCCTCTCTAGTTTTCGTATACAGAAAGTTTTTTTTCTGTTATATTCTGTCATATGGTGTTTAGATTGGCTCTAGCTGGTTTTTCATGCCCTTGTCTGCTCTTTGCTGGTGATGTCAAGAGAGACATGAAGCTCTAAAACGAAAGCACTGCTTAAGAACATAGGAGAAGAAGAAACTATAACAGGAACACAGGAATACATAAAATCACTTAAATTGAAAACAACATAGAACTTGAACCTGCCAATTGATATTTCACTATGAGATGTTAGTTTGTAAAAACCCCTCTTGCTATGGTAAAAGTCACATCAGTGGTTGAAAGGATATGAGAAATGCAACCAGTCAGTCATTTGATTGGACTCCAAGTGCCAGAAAATTATAAAACCAACCAACCAACCAGCCATCAAACAAACAAAAATACAAACAGACTAAAAATGACCTACTGTATCCTTTGGCTACTCAGGGCTCTGAAACTCAACTAGTATACTACAGAAGACAACTAGATCTGATCAGAAGTGTTTAGTAAAGGGACTAATTTTACCAGAAATTAATGCACTCAGTATTTAATAGTAGTAGGTGTGAAATTTTTTGTATGTGAGTGTGTACTTGTCAGTGCTTATGTTTTGGTACCAGAAAAACTACCAGAAAAAGCTAAAGAAAACATCATCTATATGGATAAAGGGAACATCTAGTGGAAACACCACCATGGGATCCTTCCCAGGCAGCTGGTGGCTCTTTGATCTCAGTTTTTAGCTGAATTGTTTGAGAGCTGCCTTACAGCACAGGAACACATGTGCAGGGAGGAACTTTCCTGGTGGGGGTTCCTAAATGCAGAGCATTTCAGGAAACCATAAAACCGCCACAATGGTCCTGATTTTAGCTGGTCGGGCCAAATGGCCACTTGCATTGCTATGTGTTTGTGGATTTTTTGGTCCCTATAGTGAAGGTAATCACCAGTCGGTGCCTGAAGGTGACCAAGATCAGAGGCAGCGACAAGTCCCAAGCTGATATCTTGTAGACATTAGGATCCTGGTGCCCAATTCTCAGGCCAGGGTGATCAGAGGGTGATAGGATCATTTTTTTGGACCCCAGTGGCTGTACAGTTGGGTGAGGATATCCTTGCCGATCAAAGCCTCTAGGGCTTCACCCTCACTATTACCAGCAACCCATCGCTGCACCAGCTTCCACATGGATACCCTCTCTGACAGGTTAGTGGCTATTGTTCACACAGAAGCCAGTGCCCCCAAAAGCTCACAGTTGTGTATTGCACAGGCCACTCACTGACAGTATAGACTCCTGGACTTGAGACTCCTTGGGGGTGACTGGTGTTGGACTCCAATGTGGCTGCTGCAGCCCCAACTTAGCTCTAGTGTGTAATGTGTGCACAGGTGCCACCCCCAAGGGTATAGAGGCCTTCCAAACACTCTGACACAACCTTCCTCCCACCTTATTAAGGGAGCCATTCTTCCTATGGCTTCCCTGGACAAAGCTAAAATCCCATCTGTCCTGAGACTGACCTTGCTAGTCATGTTTCAGACGTTCTAGCCCTCAATTTCAGGCAGTGAAGTAGACCCTTCCACTCTGTCTACAGCTATGGGTAGATCTATACATACAGCAATCTGGAAGAAAGACAGAGTACAGCAGGAGAGAGATGGAGGAATTTAGGACCAGATACATGTATCTACAGAAAGAGACATAAGATAGAACCTATGGAGGCAGATGCAGATGGAGATACAGGTGTATCTGTGTATATATCTAACTGGCAAATAGAATTCTTTTCTGATTTGCAGACTCTGAACATAAAGGTGTTGGAAAGTGGGCCTTAAATGAAGAAATTCAAAATCTCTCATCTCCCGGGGTAAAATGTTAATATTTTGAGGCAGAATTAAAAAAACAAGGAAATAAACTGCTGGCACCCACATTAAAAAAAAAAAAGTGGTAGTTCTTGTATGACTAAATGAAAGTATTACTGAGAAATATTACATCTCCTTGTGAAATAACTGCACTTTTTTTCGGTAATATGTACCTGCTAATTATTTAGAGCTTGAACATAAGCTTGCCCAATGGCAACATCTCTTGGTTGACCAATATATAGTTTCAGAGTCTTCTAAAAAAAAAAAATCAAATTTCAAAGGACTGATAATCTGATCGTAATCTTTGGTTTTTACTTACTAATGCCTACTTTAAGTATTTCTGTCCTTATTAGTCTTAGTGGGGACAATAGAATAAATTATGGAAAGGCTATAATTTTGGTAGCTGCTAGTAACTCTGGTGATAAAAGTTCTGTGAGGCTCAAGCTTTAAGCAGATTCTCGTTCATCCATTTTAACAATGGAAGAACACTAAACATGCTTCAGATCAAGCTGCTTATTCTGATGGCAAGGTTACACTCACTTGGGTAGTAGTATTTAAAGTCAAACTTCTTTGATCAAAGATAATTCTAGGTAACTGTTTATAGGATTAATATTTAAGAAAAGTACATAGCATCTTAATTTTTGTAATCAATGAACATGCAATAACTTTCCATTTAGTTGTGTCTTTTCCGACTACTTTCATCAATATTTTATAATTTTAATTATATTTACTTACATTATGTAGATGTAAAACATGAAATTAAAAAGGATGAGATAAAGGGGAAATGGTAAATTAGAGGGCCATATTTCAAATAGGTTTGTAATAATTCATAATGTTTTTGGCTGACTTCCTATCACATTTTATTTTGAAATTATTAATTTTTATTGCTTATAAAACGTTTACAATAGGATGATGTTTCTTCCTGTCTTTTTTGGTTGCTTTGTTAGTATTAAGTCTCTTGTGTACTTTGCACTAATATTTATCTAAAACTAGATAATATAATGTAAAATCCATTTAACTGGGCATATGCAGACTTCAACATATTTTAACAGATAGAAAACACACCAACGAAGTCCATCCTTCTGTTATTTGACTTCCAGTTTTCCTCAGCCAACATTACATACCATCATAACCTCTAAGTAAGAATGCCACTGTTAGTCTTCACTCAATATTATTAAAGCTTAACTTCTGTTTAGATAAGTAGAATATATTCTTTTATGTTCTCTTCCCACATTCCAGTGGGTTGCTTTGTACCCACCTGGGGGGGGTGTTCTTTTTTGGAGAGCATATTAAGAGAATTTCATCCCAACGGGTTTTTACGACTATCTAACCACCATTCTCTAAACTGCAGCCATTATTTTAAGAGAAAAGGGGGTCTTTCTGTTAGTATAGGAGGGAGGGGAAGTGGGAAAAGTTTTTGGCACATTCAAAGATTAGCCTAATACATAAACACAAATATTTCCAAAGTAGCTGATATTCTTTTTCCAAAGCTTCTTCACAAATAGAGGCTGGAGAATAGGTAGCACTATTATTGGAAATTATTATTATATAACAAAGTGATTTTTCTGACCTAAAGGATTATTTATAAATCTTAGATGTTTCAGATTTAAGTTTCAGTTGGTTGGGTCAAAGGAACGATGGTATTAATGGAATAGCCCTAGAAAAAAGTAGGGCTAAGAGAAGACATGGTACAAAAAGACGAAGCATTATGTATGGGTGGGGAGATCATATGTGCTGGTTTCCCCAGGACAGTCTCAGTTTACTTTTGTTGTCCTGGTAGAAGTACTAATAGAGTGCCTCTCATTCTGAAAGTGTTCTCATTAATGCTAATTTTCAGCTCTGAACACCACAAAGACTCAGGCAGTAAGTTTTTATAGGTAAGGTGGATAAGGATCATTGCTTAATATTAATTTCTTTTTCAAGAAAAAGAGAGAGAGAGGGGAGAGAGAGGGAGGGTCAGAGGGAGAGAAGATCTTAAGCAGTATCCATGCCCAGAGTGGAGCCTGATGAGGGGCTTGATCTCATGATCCGAGCTGAAATCAAGATAGCCACTTAACCCCCTGAGCCACCCAGGTACCCCTTAAATTTTTTCTAGGTGGGGAGTTAGTAAGTAGGTTTTTGTAAATATTTTGGGATTTTCAAAGCTATACATTGGATGGGATGATTGTAATTTCTCAATCAAAATCTGATGAAAGGAAAATCACCTCACAGATATTGTTACTTGGTACGTATTAGATTATGACATCAGAAGAATTGCAAGAATACTAACCAGTGATTAATTCCAGTAATCAGTAACTGATTCCCCTGTAAAATGATCACAATGAAAGGACCTAATCACTGGGCTACCATGAGGATTAGATGAATTAATACATATAAAGCACAGGCCTGGTCCATTATAAAGGTTCAGTGCATGTCAGATTTTTCTTCTTACATTATTATTACTATTGTTACTATTAATATGTGGAAGAAGCTACCTTTTCTTGCCAGAGCTTGTTCTTCATATTATGTCTATCTTTTCTGGATAAATCAATGAGTTGACCATTGATGGTTCAAACAAAATGGTTTCTAACTGTTTAAGTATGAGTTGATTTCTTCAAGGCAGTGGGTAATTTTAAGTACACTCTCAGGGTATAGACACTGAAACTATGAGATCTACTTAACATTTATAGAGGGCATATTTACGATCTGTTAGTTGCTGAGGATTTTAAGGTATTTTAGGAAACTATTAGGAAACATTATTATATATTATATATATAATATATATTAAGAAATGAAGGTATTTTAGGAAACTAGGAGTCTAGAGCAGTGTTTCTCAATCTTTTTTTTTTAAATTAAATTTAAATTTTTTTTAAAAATTAAATTTTTTTAAATTAGCACCCCCATAAGGGGAAAATAAGTTAAATTTAAATTTATGTATTCTAATCAATAAATTAACTTAAACCTACTTTCTTCCTAATGAGAGACAATAAATAGGAAAGAATAAGATTTTGTCAGGTACAGTTAAGCTTTTGAGGGCCACAAACCAAAGTATTGCCTAGGATTTTTTGGTGGCCCCCCAAACCAATCTTTGCCCCCAAAAATCCTAGGATGGCCTAGGAGACAGTATGCCTAAAACCATCATAGTGAAATATATACATATATATATAGTGATATAGGTAACTACTTTATTCCAAGAGCATTTGGATTGGAATTAATGGAGTGAAAACTTCTGCACCAGGAATTCACTTTTACATGGACTTAACCACAACCTATTACTGGTGAAAACCAATAATAGTCTGGTATTCAGACATGGCTTAAAGAGTATCTAATAATATTAGTACTTCTACCTGTGCTATTTTAAAGTAAAAAAAAAAAAAAAAAAAAAAAATCTCTCCCCCCCCCCCCCCCCCCATATATTACAGGGGAAAAAAAGCACTGTGCAGGGAAAATCATCTTCATCAAGAGATCAGAAAATTTGGATTCTTGTGCCAATATTAAACATAACCATTCGGTCAAGTCAAAATAGTGTCTCTGTATTTTGCAAGATGTTCATATGGTTTTCCTCCTTTAATCTGTTAAGGTGATGAATTCACACAGATTTTTAAAAAAATGTTGAATAATTTAAATCTATTAAAGTGACAGATTTTCCAATGTTTTATCATTCCTTCATACCTAGGACAAATTACATGTATTCATGATACTCATTTTCATATACCAATGAATTCAGCTTTATATATTTTATATGGAATTTTTATGCCTATGTTTGTAAGGAAGATTGGTGTATAATTTTCTGTTTTATGTTATTTTTGCCTGGTTTATCATTTTACTGGCTTTTTAAAATATGTTGGCAAATGGGTGACAATTCTACATGGGTCTCTGTGTGTCTATGTATCTTGTAAACAGAAGTAATGACTGCTTCTATTCTGTACTGTTTCTTGAAAGATATTCCTATAGCATACAATCTTGGCAGACAGGATGTTCCCCTTTGGGAACATACTATATTTGAAATATATAAAATAATTATAAAATAATTGAATTTTGGGGCACCTGGATGGCTCAGATGGTTGAGTATCTGACTTGATTTAGGCTCAGGTCATGATCTCAGTGTCGTGAGGTTAAGCCCCGCATTGGGCTCCGTGCTGAGCATGGAGCTTGCTGAAGACTTTTCTCTCTGCCCCCACCTCCTGCTTGCACTCTCTCTCTTAAAAAAAAAAAAAAATTAGAAAAAGAACTAAATTTTATGAGCTCAGAGCTCTCCAGGTAATACAACCCAGTGTGTGTGTGTAGGTATCATCTGGCCCTATCTGTAATGTCCTAGGAGAAAAAGGGATCAGGTATCCATCATCAATTCTGCTGTTTTGACTAATGTTGTGAGTAACAGACCATCCTTTGTTTCTGCCCCAGGAATCTTACACTTTTTGCAAACATCCATGAAAGTGGAAGACTAATTTGTTAGCTTGCTAATAGGGTAAAATCTCAGACCCTTGAGAGTTCTCAACATTTACAGTCTTGTGTCCTTTTTACTCTATGAAACAATGTGCATAAAATTACAATCCTTGATGGTTTGGTGAATCTAGCCTATAAAACCATTTGGCCCTGTTGTCTTTTCAAGTCTGGGGGTAAATTTTTAAATTCCAATTCTTTACTAGTTGTATCAGTTTCTTTATTAACCGCCAGTCTGTTAATGTTTTCTAAGGTTTTCTTAAGTTGTTTTTCCATTTTTATATATTATCCATTCAATCCAAGTTTTTAAACATATTGGACTAAAATTTGCATAATTGTGGTACATTTAGTGCTCCACGCAAATAATCTGGTCTTCTGAGTACATCGTTTATTTTGCACTTCTCTGCTGCTGAGAAGGTTAGGCATGGCCATGAGACTTGACCAATGAAAATGTCTGTTCAAACAAAATATTTTGCATTGTCTGGGTAGAGCATTTATCAGTTTGAAAGGCTGCAGCAGTCTTTTCCCTTCCTCCCTAGCAACTACCAAAATACCAGACAGACTGCTCAGTCAGCTTTGGTCATAAAGCTTAAGATGATGTGGCACAGAGGACTCAGGAGTTAAGGGAAAATTATTTCAACATCACTAGGCATTCTGATTGAGAATCACAAAATAATCTATAAAGCTATTCAAGAAAAGGATGATAATCCCTAAAGTTGAATCTGACTTTTTTTTCCCCCTCTCTTTTTTTTTCTTCATGTGTGAAAGTACTCTTGGAGAAATTTCATTGTGTGAAATTGAAGAGTAACAAAGGACTGTGGAGAAAATCTCCAAGTCAGAGTTAGGTTGAGAAAAAATACAAAGAAGAAACCACATTCTAGAATCTCAAACAGGTACTTCTGCCATTTTATAGATTCTATTTTCTAAAAATATCTCTGAAGGATTTTTCTCCTATCCTAGAAGATAAAGGCCATCACTCCCTGCCCCTCCGTATGGTTTAAGTTTACATTCACCATCAGAGACTATAAATAAGGTAGTCTCCATTATTTTGAAGACTCTTTCAGAGACATAAAGGTTGTGCACAATTATCTCATATATTTTTTCAATTTTAGCAACTTTCACAGTGCTTATACTGGATACTAAATGTGTTTGCTGAATGGATGGATGAGTGAGTGCCTGTATATAAGGAAAGACATCAGAAAATAGAATGAATAATTAGCCTGTTTTTCCAGAATGTTTCAAATCAGGCCTCCCAAATATATTTTTAGCAGGAACGGAATATTATTATGAATGTATTTGAGATGCATTTTGTAGCTCTTAAGAAAAAATATTCTTTAGAAGTTAGTTCAGAGAGCACTGAAATTAGTATTAAAAGGGAAAGAGTCGTCTGTCAAATGCCAAGCATTGGGCAAAGCCTCAGATATATCACTGAACAAGATAGACACACTGCATGCTCAGAGCTTAAACTCTGGTTTCGGAATGAACAACGATGACAGACTACTACTGATTGATTCTTATTTTACAGTCATTGCAATAAGTATCAAATTCATCAACACTTTGTAAATAAGGGAATTAGTTAAGGCTTATGGAGGTAAGGTAACTTCTACTAAGATTTGAAGCTATTTCTTTTTCTCTCATCTGGGGACCATTTGATTCCCAATTCTGCTAGTTAACAACTGTGTGATCCTGAGCAAGTTACTTCACCTTTCTTACTGAGTTTCTGGAGATAATGAATGAGGACAGTAAGATCTTTCCAGCCTTACCCATCTTACATGTAGTTAGGTGCTTTAAAAAAAGGAAGTATGCGATATCCTTCATGTGTGATGAGACAGACAAAAGGTTGAAGCACAGTATTTTACTGCTGTCTTTTTCGTATTACATAAGACATTTATAGTGCCAAGTTGATTGATCTAAGTAGGCCTTAGCAGAGGTGGAGTGATATTTTTATAGTCAAAAGTAGGTATAGAGTTACTCTGTTAATATACTTGAAAAGCTAATACAAAATGAATTTTAAATGTCATCTTTTTCTCCTGTATTTTTAGGATACCAGAGTCAAATGTATAAGTCCTATAAAATTAATTTTTTTTCTAATGAATACATTAAAGTATGTGTGGATTACATATAATTCTATAACACCTGTTTAATTTTCAGTATACAGTTGAACCATGAACAATATGGATTTGAGCTGTGCGGGGTCACTTACAAGTGGATTCTTTTTTTTTTTTAAAGATTTATTTACTTTAGAGAGAAAGAGAATGTGAGCTGGGGAGGGGCAGAGGGAGGGAACGAATCTCAAGCAGACTCCCCCCTGAGCACGGAGTCCCATGCAGGGGCTCCATCTCACCACCCTGAGATCATGACTTGAGTTGAAGAGTCGGGGGGTTAAACAACTAAGCCACCCAGGTGCCCCACAAGTGGATTTTTTCCCAATAAATACATACACAGTAATGTAAATGTATTCTCTTTTCCTTATGATTTTCTTAACATTTTTCTCTTGCTTTATAGTAAGAATACAGTATGTAATACATATACAAGTAGACTGTATATCTTATCAGCCAGGCTTCTGGTCAGCAGTTGGTTATAAGTAGCTTTGAAGGAGTCAAAATTTAAGTGTGGATTTTTAATTATGGAGGGGTATTGGCAACCTTAACATCTGTATTGTTCAAGGGTCAACTGCAGTTTATAAAGTTGTCAGGCAAAATCACAAAAAATTCTGTTTTGTTTCTGTTAACAAGGTAAAAAATGAATATCATGATTTCTTTCAAAGATATTTTTGTGGGGGCGCCTGGGTGGCTCAGTGGGTTAAGCCGCTGCCTTCGGCTCAGGTCATGATCTCAGGGTCCTGGGATCGAGTCCCGCATCAGGCTCTCTGCTCGGCGGGGAGCCTGCTTCCCTCTCTCTCTCTCTCTGCCTGCCTCTCTGTCTACTTGTGATCTCTCTCTGTCAAATAAATAAATAAAATCTTTAAAAAAAAATATTTTTGTGGCAAAAATATATAACACAAAATCTGCCATTTTAACAATTTTTTGGTGTACAACTCAATAGCATTAATTACATTTACAAAGTTGTACAACCATTATCACAAAGACAACCTTTGTCGCCATTAAGGAGTAATTTCCCATTCTCCTCAGTCTCTGGTAACCTCTAATCAATGAATTTGTCTATTCCGGGTATCGCATAGGAGTCAGATTATAAAATATTCATCCTTTGGGGTCTGGTTATTTCACCCAGTGTAACATTTTCAAGGTTCACTGATACTGTAAGCAGGATTCATAAATTCATTTCTTTTCATGGCTAAATAATATCCCATTGTATGTACATACCACATTTCTGTTTATCCATTGATTTGTTTATGGCTACCTGGATTGCTTCCATTTGTTGTCTATGATGAATAATGCTGCAGTAAACATTGGGATACAAGTATCTCTTCGAGTCCCTGTTTTCAGTTCTTTGGGGTATATATCCAGGAGAAGATCTGTTAAGTCATGGTAATTCTATATTTAGCTTTTTGAGGAAACTCCAAAATATTTTTGCAGTGGGATGCATCATTTTACTTCACTACCAGCAATCTTTGAGGATTCCTATTTCTCCACATTCTTGTAAATACTTGTTTTCTGTTAAAAATTTTTGTTAGAGCTGTTCTAGTAGGTGTGATCTCATTGTGGTTTTCATTCCCTTAATGACTAATGATGTTGAGCCTTTTAAAATATCCTTATTGGGGGCGCCTGGGTGGCTCAGTGGGTTAAAGCCTCTGCCTTCGGCTCAGGTCATGATCCCAGGGTACTGGGATCGAGCCCCGCATCGGGCTCTCTGCTCTGCAGGGAGCCTGCTTCCTCCTCTCTCTCTGCCTGCCTCTCTGCCTACTTGTGATTTCTCTCAAATAAATAAAATCTTAAAAAAAAAAAAAGAATTTAAAATATCCTTATTGGTTATTTGTATATCTTTGGAGAAATGTCTATTCAAGTCTGTTGCTCATTTTTTAATTGGGTTGTCTTACTGAGTTCTTTATATATATTCTGGGTATTAAGCCCTTATGAAATATGATTTGTAAATGTTTTCTCGTATGGAGGCTGCATTTAATGAAGTTCAGTTTTTTAATTTTAGTGTTCATGTTTTTGATATCATGCCCAAGAATCCAGTGGTCATGAAGACTTGCCCCTGTATTTTCTTCAAAAGAGTTTTACGGTTTTCTGTTAGAATGGCTAAAATTAACACAGCAAACAACAGGTGTTGGCAAGGATGCAGAGAAGGGGCAACCTCTTGTACTGTTGGTGGGAATGCAAACTGGGGCAGCCACTCTGGAGAACAGTATGGAGGTTCCTCAAAAAATTAAAAATAGAACTACCTGTAATCCAGCAATTTCACTAATACGTATTTACCCAAAGGATACAAAAATACTGATTCGAAGGGGCATATGCACCCCATTTTTTATAGCAGCAATGTCCACAACAGCCAAACTATAGAGAGTCCAGATGCCTATCAACAGATGAATGGATAAAGAAGATGTGGCATGCATACAACACACACACACACAAATAGAATATTACTTAGCCATCACAAAGAATGAATGCTTGCCATTTGCAATGATGTGGATGGGGCTAGAGTGTATTATGCTAAGTGAAATATATCAGTCAGAGAAAGACAAATACCATATGATCTCACCCATATATGGAATCTAAGAAAAAAAGAGATCAACATAAAGAGGAAAACAAAGGAGAGAGGGAAACCCTAAGAGACTCTTGAGGATACAGAACAAACTGAGGGCTGATGGAGGGAAGAGAGTGGGAGAACGGGCTAGATGAGTGATGGATATTAAAGAGAGCACTTGTGATGAGCACTGGATATTGTATGTCAGTGAGGAATCACTGAAATCTATTCCTAAAACCAACATTGCACTGTATGTTAAGTAAGTGCAATTTAAATTAAGAATAATGAACTAGTAACCTTATTATTTTCTGTTCTGTGTGAACTCTTAGGACATACCACATAAGCAATGTAGAATAAAATATAAATGACTAGAAACTTCGAGTTTCTAGAAACATGTAATCAGTCCTTTTAAGTTCTGCTTGGTATGTTTTGAGAAATTATCCTTAAGTCTTTCATTTTCCCAGATTAGAGAAAGCAACGAAAGAAAAAGCAGTTTCTGTGCCATTATTACTGTATTCGCTCTTTTCAATTTTAAGAAAAAGGAAATTTAAATGTAATAATGAAAAAAAAATGGGATAGAAATTAAATGGTGTTAGATTATATTATCATATTCTACTATAACATCTATGTATATAGCCTTGCATTATATCTAGTGTAGCTATAAAATATTTCAGCTATTTCAATACTGGTACAATTGTGATGTTTTTCTGTTTTAAGTATCTCAGGATGTTTTGGTTAACTCTAACACAAGCCTAATTAAGGAAAGGTAAAAATTTGAAGTTTTATCTGTTCAGGCATTTGAAAGTTTTCAGTGCCAAATTATAAATCTGGAAACATGAAAATATCTTCATATTATCCTATTAACTTTAGTGAGCTAATACTCTAATGCTATTAAAATTTGTAGGTATACATCTCATTTAATATTAATCTATTTTAAGCCATAATAAGTAAGTCCTTCTACTTCATGTGCACTGCAAAAATAAAAGACGCAGCTACAGCTATGGTATAGTTAATCATAGTCTTTCTGCCAGTTGACAAGAAGGATCTGGAACTTCTAAACATATCTTCAGATTATTAGCATACTCTTCATGTCCCCAAAGGAAACAAGCTGGGACTTTCTTAGACACTTACTACTTTTTAATTCTTTTTAGAATTTATCTCTTGAGATTACCTTGATAGCCAATTCAATCCAATTTCCTCTTTTAACATATATTTTTTAACATATATGTATTTACAGATGAACAGACAAATACTTAGTGCCTTGGATACAATACCACTTTATGGTCTCCCCAAATGTCCTGGCATTTTGCTCAGAGAAGTGTTCACAGCATATTGGCTAAACTTTAGTTTGTGCAATTACTTGTAGATTTCATAAATTTGCACTGTAGTTTCAGTTGTTTGTATTTGCTATCCAAAACAAATGGACAACTGTCACACACTATTAAACTATCACTACACTAAGCCAGGGTTAATTTCATTTTAGTGTAAAACAAACACCATCTCCTTTATTTATAGCGTTGCATTCCATCTAATTAATCTGCTCTTCATAATATTATGAATATGTTACTGCCTGGAAGTCAGAGAATTAAATAAAAGGGTTTTTTAAGGTCTTTCCATTCTGAGTCCACAGTTCTGTATTGCTGTATAACTACAAGTCCTAGCAGCTTCTAGAGTGATGTACCTCACCTTTGGTACTTTGGCTGCACATTGGAATCTCTGGAGGAGCTCTAAATACTGACATCTGGGATCCATCTCCAGAGATTCTGATTTAATTGGTCTGGGATATGGCTAGGGCACCAGGATTCATTCATGGTCACAGTGTGAAATAACAAATTAATACCCAGAAACTGTTTTGCTTCAAAAAACAAAATAAAACCTTAGCTCTTTCCTTCCTTAATACAGAAAAAAAAATTATTTTCCATCTGTTAAAGTCAGTTGAGGACCTGGAAATTTTCCGAGATGAGAAGTTCTGTTTCATAATAATTGTCTTATTTTGTAGTTGCTCTATTTTAGGAAGGCTAATTCCTGAAATTCTGGATTAAGATTATGAATGCTGATGATTATCTCTCTTGGAAGTTCTTTATCTTTTTATTAGTGTGATCAAGCTAACTGCTCACCTGAGTGGAGTGAAAAGAGTATGAGTAGTTTACATTTTACTTGCTATGAGGGATACATGATGCAAACCAAATTCCTTAGAAGCTGGTTATGTCATTTTGAAAAAAATGGTTTTTACTATGCAAGTTTAATAATACTCTAAAAAAAGAAAAAAAAACCCAAATTCCTTCCATAACGTCACAATTTTTGTTAGTCTAAAATATTTTTTAAGATTTATATATACTTAACTTACTAACAATTGGAAGGCTTCTGGTCAGTAAATATGAGTAATGTTCGATTGTATAACTATCTTATGTGAGGAAATGCAAACTATAACTTGTTCTACTTTGTATCTGTCATGACAGGTGGTATGAGTGTTTTTGGTTGGACATGTCCCTATTTTAAAGAGAAATTCTAGTTTTCAAATCATTTGTATCTGAGCACTGAGCATCATTTCATTAAGAAACTGTTGGATTATAGATTCCATCTCTTCACCTATAATTAATACATTTTATTTAATGAGCACTTCCTTGTTACTTTATTTTTCTCTTAGATGAATGTTGAGGTTATTATGGTGCTTTCTAATAAAGTTATGGATGGAGGCATGAGTATATAAAGATATAAGAGGCATGAAACACTCTTGTGGATAGTTATCTTTTCATTGGAGAGATTGTCCTAAGGGTGAAGCAGCCACACCTGTAAATATAAACCCTATTTATCATGAAAAGAAATAAGATTTGGAGTGATTACATGTGTTCACTTATGCTGTGCATTGCATAACTCCAGAGAGCACCTTTCAAAAACATGACAATTTTAAAGGTCCTTTCAGGACTACAATGTGGCAGTCCTGACTTCAAAGCTCTGACTGCTTTTAGAAGAGTCTAGGAGGTAAACTCAGGTAGATAATTCTCTATGATGAGGTAGCCTAGAATAAGCTAAGGAAGAGTAAGCTATACTGTGTAAAATATATTATCTAGATTCTGGTGAATGCAAGGCACCCATTATACTTGAGTTCAGGAAGTAGAAGTGGGAGGCATGTCAATTCAAGGCAATGGCTGTGAACCCAGAGACCTGAGCCACTGATAATATAGGGCTCAGTGACTGTTAATTCCCAGTGTCCTTTTTGTTGTTTTTAACAGCTTCCATTTTCTATTGACATTATCCACTCTTTTACCTATGTTGCCCATCTTTTTCTCTTTTCATTAGTATTTGTTTAAATAGCTATTTTAATATCCTAGTCTTATAACTCCAACATCTAGATCACTGGGGATCTACTCCTATTTTTTGCTTCCTCTTGATTATTGGTCACATTTTCCTAACCTTTGCTTGTCTCATAATTCTTTATTATATGAATGATTCATGCAAATAGAAGTAGATATTATTTCCTCCCAAGAGAGGGCTGACTCTTTTGTCAGACAGATAGGGTGAGCGCCTGATCACCTGAACCTGATAATAAGCTGGGGTAGAGGTAAAGTAAGGCTGCAGATTTCACTACACTCAGTCTACTGCACTCTACAGCCTATCCTATGTTTTTTTGCAGTCCTTTAATGGGACTTTATCTCTGTAGCCCTATGGAGTTCACTATGGGACCACAGGAGATTTGTACTCTGTTTTTCAGGTCTTGACTCCTCCTTGAGCACTGTCCTTTGGGTTTTTAGTTAAGAGTTTAGTAGGTCTCTATCTCCTCTAATCTGAAAGGTCTGCTTTTCAGAGGTTGTAAATGGAAGTCTATCCTTTCATCCTATAAGGTTTAAAATAGAGGAAATGTCAGACTTTTGCAGAAGGTGGTGGAGTAGGAGGATCCTAAGCTTACTTCATCCCACAAATACAACTCGATAACACTGACATCAGTGCAAATAACTCAGAAAAAAACCTGAAGACTGGCAGAACAGGCTGTCCACAGGTAAATGTAGAGAAGAGGCACATCAAAGAAGGTAGGAAGGGTGGAGATATGGTGGAAAGCTGAACAGACCCATGGGGCTGTCTGTGGGAGGGGAGGATGCTGCAGGCTTAGAGAGTGGAGAGAAACAGACCCTCACACCAGACACCCCATATACGGGGAAACTGCATAGGGAGAACGAATCCCTTAACATTTGGCTTTGAAAACCAGAGGGGCATAATTTCTTGCATTTTTATAATCAGTAGGGCTTAATACCTGGGACTTCAAAAATCAGTGGGCTCGGCTCTCAGAAACCTGGGAGGACTCAAGGAAAATGAGTCCCCACCCTTAAAGAGACAGCAAAACAAACAGCCCCACTGAGATTTGGCATAGAAGCAGGAGTTTGGAAAACACATGGGGTGTATGAGAAGGGCGTTTGTTTACTAAACTCAGAGTAGTCTGTGCTGGAGGGGCAGGGATCTTTGGGAGACTTCTCTAAGAACAAAAGACCTGGTGGGTGCTGTTTCCCTCCCCCAGCCTAGATACACGGACACCTGCGGGAACTAGCACAGTGACAACATTCTCCACCTACCTTACTAATAGAGTGGCCTGCCCTTGTGCATGTCTGCAGATCCACTCCCTCCAATGCAGCTGGCTTCAGCAGAATGTCTGGGCAGCTGCAGGTCCCCTCCCAAGCAGACCTTGCTGGCACTGTATGCCCTGCCCCGCAACTCTCCTGCAGACTTGCCCTCTCCATCTTACCAGAGGAGTTTGCTAAAGCAAATTCAAATCCCCTCCCATAGCAGACATGCACAAACCTCACTAACACCACAGGCCCTGTCTCTTTGTCCTCTTGTGGACTTGCCAGACTCTCATACTCACTTGGCCAGAACCCATCCAAAGCAATGCTACAAACCTGGCAGTATGCAAGCAGAACTGACAGAAGCCAGCACCACTCCAAAGTGACTCTTTTCCTGGGGAGTAGGGGAGACAACCACACACACTAATTTGACTATGGCCCCAGGAGGGGGTTGGGGGCAGACATCTGGTCAGACTGCAGGTCTCACCAACCAATGGAAGCTTCTTAGGGGACAACACAGGGAAAGTGCTCTGCAGTTGGGTGCTACCATATCTCCGGCAAACATGTGTTCTGACTCAAGCCTAGTGTGGCTCCAGATTAGCCCACTAACAACACAGGGACCAAATGCTCCCCCAAACAGGCAGAGAGAACCAGACTGAAGATAAAGGCAGCTCAGCCACAACACTAGGACAGAGCAGACACCTCTCATGTGCCAGGTTCTGGTGAACAGGGGACATGGTACTGCAGGGCACTAAATGACCTCTTCTTCATAAGACTACTACTTTCAAGAGCAAGAGATGTAGCTGACTTTCTTAAAAACAAACACAGATAATTAGACAAAATAAGAAGACAAATATGTGTGAAATGAACCATAGCAATAAAGCTAAATAAAAGAGATAAGTAATACACCTGATAGAGAATTTAAAGTAATGGTGAGAATGTCTGTAAGACCCTAAGCAAAGAGAAAACAATAAAGAACAAATCAGAGATGAAGAACTCAATAACTGAAATTAGAGGAAGCAGAAGAATGGCTAAATGACCTAGAGAACAGAGTAAAGGAAAGAAACCAAGCTGAACAGGAGACAGAAAAAATATGGGGAACTCAGTGACACCATCAAGCTTAATAATATTCACATTATAGAGATCCCACAATGAGAAGTGAGAGAAAAGGGGGCAGAAAATTTATCTGAAGAAATAATAGCTAAAAGTTTGAGTCTAGAGAAACAGAAATCCAGTTCCAGGAGGAACAGAGAGCCCCCAACAAAAATCAACCCACGTAGTTCCACACTAAGACACACAGTAATTAAAACAGCAACAAGTTCTTAAAAGTGACAAGAGAAAATTTAAAAAATTACATACATGGGAAAGCCCATAAAACACACAGTGATTTTTCAGCAGAAACTCTGCAAGGCAGAAGGGACTGACATGATAAATCCAAAATTCTGAAAGAAAACCTGCAACCGAGAATACTCCAGCAAAGCTATGATTCAGCATAGAAAGAGAGATAGAGTTTCCCAAACAAAAGTTAAAGGAATTCATCGCCACTAAATCTGCTCTATCAGAATTGTTAAATGGGACTCTCTGAGCAGAAAGGAAAGACCATAAAAGTAGGAGTAAGAAGAGCAGGAAGGAGAAAAACAGTAAAATTAAGTCTATTTTTAAAAGTTCATGGAGCCACAAAATGAAAAGATGTAAAGTATGACACCATATACCTAGAATGTTGGAGAGAAGTAAAAGAATGAGTTCAAACTTAAGCGACCATCAACTTAATACAGACTTTTAATAAGATATTACATACAAACTTAATGGTAACCATAAAAGAAAAATAGATATGCAAATAATGAAGAAAAAGAAATCCAGGTACATCACTAAATAAAGCTAGCAGAGAATGAGGGAAAAGACATATATATGGAGACAAATAAAATGAAAACACAATGGTCCAAAAAGTCTTTGGATTCAGCAAAAGCTGTCCTAAGAGGGAAGTCTATAGCAATACAGGCCTATCGCAAAAATAGTACAAAGGTTAAAAACCACATTATCATTTTAAGAGATATTAAAAAGGCATTTGACAAATTAGAACATCCATTCATGATAGAAACCATAACAAAGTGGATTTAGAGGGAACATACGTCAACATAATAAAGACCTTGTATGAAAAACCCAAAGGTAACATCATACTCAATGGTAAAATACTAAGAGCTTTTCCCCTGTGATCAGCAACAAGACAAGGATTTCCACTCACTTCTATTTAACATAGTACTGGGAATGGGAAAAAGTCTCTTCAACAAATGGTGTTGAGGAAAATGAACAGCTCTATCCAAAAGAACAAAATTGGATACCTATACCATACACAAAAAATTCAAAATGGATTAAAGACCTAAATGTGAGATCAAACCATTAAAATGCTAGAAAAGAGCACAGGCAGTAATTTCTCACATAGGCCATAGCAATGTTTTTCTGGATATGTCTCCTGAGGCAAGGGAAACAAAAGCAAAAGTAAACTACTGGGACTACATTGAAATAAAAAACTTCTGCACAGCAAAGGAAACTGTTAACTAAAAGATAACCTATTGAATGGGAGAAGCTATTGGCAAATGACTTATCTGATAAAGGGTTAGTATCCAAAATACATCAAGAACTGATAAAACTCAACACCCTGAAAACAAAAATCCAATTAAAAAGGGGACAGAAAACATGAATAGACATTTCTCCACAGAAGATACACAGCTGGCTAACAGACACATGCAAAGATGCTCAACATCACTCACCATTAGAGAAATGCAAATCAAAACCACAATAAGATATACCTTACACTGTCAGAATGGCTACAATAACCAACAAGGAAATAGCAACGGTTGGCAAGGATGCACAGAAAAAAGAACACTTGTGCACTACTGGTGGGAATAGAAATTGGTACAGCTACTGTGGCAAACAATATGGAGGTTCCTTCAAAAACCGTAAGCAGCATTACATTTTGACCCAGAAATTCCACTACCAGGTATTTACCTAAAGGATATGAAAACACTAATTTGAAAAACTATATGGACCCCTGTTTATTGCAGAATTATTTACAATAGCTAAATTATGGAAGCAGCCCAAGTGTCCATTGATAGATGCCTGGATAAGAAGATATGGTGTATGTGTGTGTGTGTGTGTGTAATGGGATATTACTCAGCCATAAAAAGGAATGAAATCTTGACATTTACAACAAAGTGGATGGAGCTAGAGAATATAAATCTAAGTGAAATAAGACAAAGAGAAATACCATATGATTTCACTCATACATGGAATTTAAAAAACAACAGAAATGAACAAAGGAAAAAGAGACAAACTAAAAAACAGACTTGTTACTATAGGGAACAAACTGACAGTTACCAGAGAGAAGGTGGGAGAGGGGTGGATCAAGAGTACATGTACCATGGCACTGAGTGTTATATAGTATTGTACAATTACTGTATTATATACCTGAAATGAACACTGTGTGTTAACTATACTGAAATTAAAGTTAAAATAAGGGAAATTTCTTAAGGAGAATTCTTACTATATATTTGTTGTAGGCCTCTTTCTATATTATGACTTGATAGTTAAACTCAGTAAGACTGCAGGAAATTCCTTTTTTGGCACCAACTACTTAATCTCTAGTTTTGCCACAGCTCTTAGCAGATGTCTTAGAGGGGAAATTTGCCATGTTTGGATTACTCTTCCAATCTGACATGCCAGTCCATATGGTTATTGAAACCTCTGCTCATTTCTCGTACTCCGACTTCTCTCCCTATGGCAAGAATGATCCTGAGATAATTCCCAGCCTTAGAAAATACTCCCAAAGAAGCACATAGCTGGCAATATTAGCTTTCCTCGGGGACTTTCCCCACAATGGAATTTTAATTCAGTTTACATTTTAAAATTTCCATATCTCCTTATTACTATGATTTTTGTAATTTATTATTTCCTCCTAAGACAGGGGCATTGATACTGATTCTTCCCATCATTTATTATATTTTACTATATCTTATATATCCTAGAGGAAGAACTCTCCACTGTTACTCCCAGAAATAGTAGCTTGACATGTGCTTATTCCTGCTGTTTTTCAGCGTTCTTTGGCTATTTTCTCATTGTTGTGGTCTGAATCAGGCCCCATGTACCCCTCTAATCTGGTTCCCTCATCCAGCACATCCATTTTTTGTTTTTTGTTTTTGTTTTTTTGCTGATGAGCAAATGAGATTGCTGGACCAAGAAAGAACAGCCCTGCATCCCATTTTATCGCTGTATCTCAAATATGTAATAAGTCTACAACACAGTGGAGGTCTACTAAAATTGTTCATATTTTCTGATCATTTGGGATAAAAGGTGTAATATAACAAAAACAATAGTCTGCAACCACTGCACAGATCCAGAATCCTCGTCAGAGAACCTTTATGCTCCCTGTTTACCTGTCATTACTCATAAGAGTATGCCACACACCTTGATCATAGAATAGGTTAAAATGATTACTAGGTGTCTCAGTGGTGGATTAAGTTTTCCATTTCTTCTCTTAAGGTCCATCTCCTTAATCTTCATTTTTCATTCCAAAATTGACCACAGTTTTCCAGGATGATTCATAATCAATACATGTATTGCCCACTGCACGAACATAGTGGTCAGACATTAGAACAAATTAACACTGCTGAAATACTTTTTTTAAAAAAATTAAATAACACCATTTACTAGACATTGACAGTCCAGTTTGAGTTTGGCTGTGCTGAGTTTCTTTATTCTTTCAAAATATTCAATGTCCATCCAGTACCAGAGTTATCTTACATTTTTCAGCAAGTTTAACTGTGTCATCTATTGTACAGAGTAGTTAGGGAATGCACTGGTATTAGGGAAAGCAATTAAAATCATCAGCTCAGGGCCAATGTCAGATGCAGCCACTCTCTCTCACCCTAAGAATTTGTCTCCAGTGCTAATTTCAGATGCCAATGGTCAGTGGGTGGGTTTTAAATATATGTGCATACGTATACATTTATGCTTCATATCCAAGTGTCTGGAAATGTATTTTCGGCCAACATCCAACTTCATATGGAATTAATAAAGCAACTTCTATATATGCAAAATAATAAAGGGGATGAGTTTGTGTGAGTCTGTAAGTGTGTATGTGAGAGACAGAGTGGGAGAGAATGAAAGTGCTGGTAGTTTTTAAGAGCTTTGGAATGGTGATGTTTGCAAAAATGTACAATTTGTATTAGAATTCATCTGGATCATAAACTTAAGAAAAGGCGTTCTAATTTTGAGTCCAATGCCTAACGGAACTATTCTGCCTTAGATAGCATGGATTCAGTGACCCAACACCAGATTAACATGGGGTCACATGAATGGGATGGACATATTCTAAATTAATGTGAGCTAGCACTTTAAACCTCTTGTCAGGTACTAGTTGCAGCTATGACTCTGTCAATCTTAGTTCTTTTCCCTTAAGTAACTGCTATTTCTAGACATTTCATCCTCAATTTATTAGTATCCAATTTCCAATTGACATGGTTCCCAGCCCTGTTACTATCTCTGAAACAGGACCTAGATACCAGATTCTATAAGGAACGGTTGAAGGAATGTGAATATTTCATGTGTGGAATGAAGACTTGCAAAGAACATCAAATGTGTCTTTGTATATTCTAAGAAAAATCTCTGTATAATCTAGGAAGATAAAGACATACCAATAAAAGAAAACTGTGAGAAGGCAGATTTTATTCAACAGAGATTTGTCTGATAGAATTGTTAAAATGTACAAACTTCCTTTTTTAGGTAGTGAACTCCCTAACATTGCATGTGATAAGCAGAGTATAGAAGTCCTTCTCTGAGTGGGATCATTGAGGCTGTTCGTGTACTTGTTGGAGCAGTTACATTATGTATCCTCTCTAGCTCCTTATAATCTATACCCTATATTTTAGTGGGAACGCATCTAACTACTTGTTTTTAAAGTAGTTTATGATACTCTCAGGCTTTGATACTTGGTTGGCTTCTGAAAAAATATTTTAAACTCCTAAGTAAATCCTACAGCAAAAATAAAGTCTGATTTCTGCCACTGGAAAATAAATAGAAAGGAAAAGGTACTATGGAATTTGTAAGCCCTTTCAAAAAATTATCTTGTGAATAAAATTGCTCCAGTTTCAGAGGAAATGTAAAGGTTAATGCACTCTCTGCTAAGAGGCACCATGAAGTTTGTAGCATATTTGAAAATTTCTCTGACTTACTTCCAGCTCTGTGAGAAGGCAAATTTCTGGTTTATATTCAGACTCCTGCTGTTTGAGCATGTATTGTTTTGTTTTCTATTAGAGATAAGCATTCTTTTCCATGTGGATATTCCTTCATTTATATTGAGCATGTATAAACTTGCAGAATTATTCTAACACCTTCAGATAATACTATGTCCAAATAAAACAATTCCCCAGGCTTTCACAAGAAATGAATGAATTTGTCATAAATAGTTCTCAGATGCCTGAAAATCAGCTCCATGCTTTTTATTACTGTCAGAAAAATTAAGACATGGAGTTTTAAATCATGACCTTTTTTTTTTTTAAATTTCCTTGACTTGAGAGTATAGTCAGAAAAAAATTCAACATGGAACTTTTTTTTTTCCTGCAAAAGATCTTGGTAAAACTTCTTAGCTAGTTAGCTTCACATGCATAATTATGTAAAAGTGTTTTCTTCAAGAACCAACCAACATGACATGAGTGGAAATCATGTCAACTGGATACTGATAAACTGAGGATACAATGCCTGGAAATGGTGGACACTTCAGGTAAGAGAACAAAGACTGACAGAGTCATCAGTGCAAATAGTACCTGATAACAAATTAGCTCATGTTTATCTAGAATATTTCCATCCCTTTCCACATCACCCATTTTATGTATAAAATATGAATTTATAAGAAGAAAAGCATTTAAAACATGTCAGCTTTGATCTGTCCACAGAAGCTTGGCAGCCAGAAGAGAGTGGAATGATACATTCAATGTGTTGAATGGTAAAAATATGCAGTCAAGAATACTTTATCCAGCAAGGCTGTTATTCAGAAAAGGAGAGAAAAAGAGTTTCCCAGACAAACAGAAACTGAAGAAATTCATGACCACTAAACCACCCCTGCAAGATATAATGAAGGGGACTCTTTGGGGGGAAATAAGACCAAAAGCAACCAAGACTAGAAGAAGGAGCATCACAAGAACACCAACTTTGCAGGGAACACAATAGTACTAAATTCATATCTATCAATCACTCTGAATGTAAATGGACTAATTGTTCCAATCAAAAGACAAAGGTTATCAGAATTGATTTAAAAAAAATTAGACCCTACAAGAGACTCATTTTAGAACTAAAGACACCTGCAGATTGAAAGTGAGGGGATGGAGAACCTGTCATTCTAATGGATGTCAAAAGATAGATAGCCATACTCATATCAGATAAGCTAGGTTTCAGACCATAGACTATGATGAGATGAAGAAGGGCATTATAGTATGATTAAGGGGTTCATCGATCAAGAAGATCTAACAATTAATATTTATGCTCCCAACTTGGGAGCACCCAAAAGATAAATCAATTAATAACACACTAAAGGAGGGGCACCTGGGTAGCTCAGTGGGTTAAACCTCTGCCTTCGGCTCAGGTCATGACCTCAGGGTCCTGGGATCGAGCCCCGCATCGGGCTCTCTGCTCAGCAGGGAGCCTGCTTCTCTGCCTACTTGTGATTTCTCTCTCTCTCTCTCTCTCTGTCAAATAAATAAATATATATTTTTTAAATAACGCACTAAAGGAACACAGTGATGATAATAATAGTAGGGAACTTTAACACCCTATTTATATCAATGGAGAGATCATCAAAGCAGAAAATAAACAAGGAAATAATGGCTCTGAATGACACACTGGACCAGATGGATTTAACAGGTATAATAAGAACATTTCATCCTAAAGTAGCAGAATATACATTCTTCTCAAGTGCTTATGGAACATTCTCCAGAAAAGATCACTTGTGGGTCAAAAATCAGCCCTCAACAAGTACTAAAAGACAAGTCATACCATACATATTTCAGACCTTGATACTATGAAACTTGAGGTCAACCACAAGAAAAAAATTGGGAAGACCACAGATATACAGAGGTTAAAGAATGAATGGGTTAACCAAGAAATTAAATAAATAAAAAAATACATAGAATCAAATGCAAATGAAAATAAGACAGTCTAAAACCTTTGGAATGCAGCAAAGGCAGTCCTAAAAGGGACATAAATTGCAATACAGGTCTACCTCAAAGAAGCAAGAAAAGCCTCAAATACACCTAAAAGAGCTAGAAAAAGAAAGCAAATAAAGCCCACATACAGCAAAAGAAGGGAAATAAAGATTAGAGCAGGAAAAAAACCAATACAGAAACCAATACAGAAAAAAAAAAAAAAAACCCAAAACCCAGCAGAACAGATCAATGAAACTAAGAGCTGGCTCTTTGAAAGAATTACTAAAATTGATATACCCCTAGCCAGATTAATCAAAAAGAAAAGAGAAAGGACCCAAATAAATAAAATCATGAATGAAAGAGGAGAGATCACAACCAACACCACAGAAATATGAACAATTATGAGAGTATTATGAAAAATTATATGCCAACAAACAGTATTTTGGAAGAAATGGACAAATTCTAGAAACATACAAACTACCAAAGCTGAAACAGGAAGAAATAGAAAATTTGAATAGACCCATAACCAGCAAAGAAATTGAAACAGTAATCAAAAATCTCCAACAAACAGAGAAGGCCAGATGGCTTCCCAGGGGAATTCTACCAGACATCTAAAGAAGAGTTAATACCTATTCTTTCCAAACTGTTTAAAAAAAAAAAAAGAAGGAAAACTTCCAGACTCATTCTACAAGACCAGTATTACCTTGAATTCAAAACCAGATAAAGACCCCACTAAAAAGGAGAATTCTAGTCCAATATTCTTTTTTTTTTTTTTTAAAGATTTTATTTATTTGACAGAGAGAAATCACAAGTAGGCAGAGAGGCAGGCAGAGAGAGGAGGAAGCAAGCTTCCCGCTGAGCAGAGAGCCCGATGCGGGGCTCAATCCCAGGACCCTGAGATCATGACCCGCGCTGAAGGCAGAGGCTTTAACCCACTGAGCCACCCAGGCGCCCCTCTAGTCCAATATTCTTAATGAACAAGGATGCAAAAATTCTCAAGATACTAGCAAATCAAATTCAATGCTACATTAAAAGAATTATTCACCCCAAACAAGTAGAATCTATTCCTGGGCTGCAAGGCTGGTTCAGTATTTGCAAGTCAACATAATATACCACATTAATAAAAAAAAAAAGGATAAGAACCGTATGATCCTCTCAACAGATGCAGAAGAAGCATCTGACAAAATAAAGCCTGCCCTCATCCTAAAACCTCAACAAGGTAGGGATACAGACAACATATCTCAACATCATAAGGCCATATACAAAAGATCCACATCTAATAACCTCCTCAATGGGAAAAAACTGAGAGCTTTTCCTCTATGATCAGGGGCAAGACAGAGATGTCCACTCTCACCATTGCTATTTAACATAATACTCCAAGTCTTAGCCTCAGCAATCAGTCAACAAAAGGCATCCAAACTGAGAAGGAAGAAGTCACACTTCACCATCTGGAAGATGATACTCTATGTAGAACATCTGATGTCCACAAAAAAATTGCTAGAACTAATACATGAAGTCAGTAAAATCACAGGGTACAAAATCAACATACAGAAATATGTTCCACTCTATACACCAATAATGAAGTAGTAGAAAAAGAAACCAAGGAATCAATCCCATTTACAATTGCACCAAAACCCACAAGATACCTAGGAATAAACCTAACCAAAGAGGGAGAAGATCTATACTCTGAAAAGTGTCACGAAAAAAATTGAAGAGGACACAATGAAAGGGAAAAACGTTCCATGATCAAGAATTCTAAGAACAAACATTGTTAAAATGTCTGTACTACCCAAAGCGAACTACACATTTAATGCAATCCCTGTAAATATACCACCAGCATTTTTCACAGAGCTAGAACAAACAATCCTAAAATCTGTATGGAACCACAAAGACCCTGAACAGCCAAAGTAATCCTGAAAAAAAGGCAAAGCTGCGGACATCATGATTCCAGACTTCAAGCTGTATTACAAAGCTGTGATCACTAAGACAATATGGTACTGGCACAAAACACACATATCAATGAAACAGAATAGAAAACCCAGAAATGGACCCAGAAGTGTACGATCAACTAATCTTCAACAAAGCAGTAAAGAATATCCAATGGAAAAAAAGACAATTTCTTCAACAAATGGTGCTGGGGAAAACTGGACCACTTTCTTATACCATACACAAAAATAAATGAAAAATGGATGAGACCTAAATGTGAGACAGGAAACCATCAAAATCCCAAAGAACAGAGGCGGCACCCTTTTTGACCTTGGCTGCAGCAACTTCTTACTAGACACATTGCCAGAGGCAAGGGAAACAAAAGCAAAAATCAACTACGGGTCTTCACCAAGCTAAAAAGTTTCTGCACAATGAAGGAAACATCCACAAAACTAAAAGACAGCCTATGGAATGGGAGAAGATATTTGCAAATAACATACCTGATAAAGGGTTAGTACCCAGAATCTGTAAAGAACTTATCAAACTCAACACCCCAAAACCAAATGATCCAGTTAAGAAATGGGCAGAAGACATGAATAGACACTTTTCCAAAGAAGACATCCAGACGGAAAACAGAATTATGAAAAGACTCTGAATGTCTCTCATCAACAGGGAAATACAAATCAAAATCCCAATGAGATACCACTTCACACCTGTCAGAATGTCTAAAATCAATAACACAGGAATCCAGAGATGTTGGCGAGGATGACGAGAAAGGGGAACCTTCCTGCACTGTTGTTGGGAATGCAGACTGGTATAGCCACTGGAAAACAGTATGGAGGCTCCTCAAAAAGTTAAAAATAGAACTACCCTTTGACTCAACAATTGCACTACTAGTATTTATCCGAAGTATACGAAAATATGGATTTGACATGCACCCTGATGTTTATAGCAGCATTGTGAACAGTACCAAAACTATGGAAAGAGCCCAAATGTCCATTGGCTCATGAATGGATAAGGAAGATGTAGTATGTATTTATGTATATTTATATATAAATATACGGATACATATACATAAATATATACATGTACACACACATATTTTTACACAAAGTAAAATATTACTCAGCCATCATAAAGAATGAAATCTTGCCATTTGTAGTGATGTGAATGGAGCTAGAGGGGATTATGCTAAGCAAAGTAAGTTAATCAGAGAAAGACAAATACCATATGATTTCACTCGTATGTGGAATTTAAGAAACAAAACAGATGAACCCATTGGAACACAAAGAAGAGGGAGGGAAGCCAATCCTAAGAGACTCAATGACAGAGAACAAACTGAGGGTTAATGGAGGGAAGAGGGAAGGGGAATGGGCTATATGGGTGATGAGTATTAAGGAGGGTACTTGTTAGGATGAACACTGGGTGTTGTGTATAAGTAATGAATCACTAAATTCTACTTCTGAAACCAGTATTACACTATATATATTAACTAGAATTTAAAAAGAATTTGAAAAGAAAGAGAAAACATGTCTGCTTGACTCTTCAATATTTCCAAGATACTACTTAGTAAAAGAAATAGGTCTATTCTAGTGTGAGTGAGCTATATGGCTAAATGAATTCTCTAAGAGTTTATATAAACTTTATTGATTTGGAAATCTAAAACTATGTTAAAATGTTTTGTTTCTGTAGAACACTAATTTTGTGGATCCAAAGGCAGCTATGGGAATGTCCATTCTGTTTCATACAACATCCCCTTTCTCACCTTACTTCCTCCTACCAACCACAGAAAACTAGGCTGTAAAGAATATTTTCTTAGGAAAACAATTAACATGGCAAAGGTGGCATGGTATGTTGAGTATGGTAGTAAAACTATGGGAATCACAGACCCCAATTTTCAAATATGACCTCATTTCCTGCAACTGTATTATCTTTTAGGAAGATAATTCAATCAATATCTTATTAAATGTGGTTTATTTTTTTTTAAAGATTTTATTTATTTATTTGACAGACAGAAATCACCAAGTAGGCAGAGAGGCAGGCAGAGAGAGAGGAGGAAGCAGGCTCCCTGCTGAGCAGAGAGCCCGATGTGGGGCTTGATCCCAGGATCCTGGGATCATGACCTGAGCCGAAGGCAGAGGCTTTAACCCACTGAGCCACCCAGGTGCCCCCCCCCTTTTTTGTCTTTTTAAGATTTTATTTATTTATTTGACAGAGAGAGATCACAAGTAGGCAGAGAGGCAGGCAGAGAGAGAGGAGGGGAAACAGGCTCCCCACTGAGCAGAGAGCCCGATGCGGGGCTCGATCCCAGGACTCTGGGATCATGACCTGAGCCAAAGGCAGAGCTGAGCCACCCAGGTGCCCTAAATGTGGTTTATTTCTTATAAAAATATTAAGAAATGAAGAAAAATACTACATGTAACGTATAGGATTGCCAAGAAGGAAATTTATGACCTTAACTATTAATTTTTAATAAGTAAAAAGGATAAAAATTAATGACCTAAAAAGCCACGTTAATATGGCATAAAAAGGATAGAATAAACCCAAGGAGTGTAGCAATAAGGATTTAATAAAGCACAGAAATTAATGAAGTGGAAAGTAAAGATATAATAGAGTCAATTTCAAAATTTTGTTTATGTTTTTTGTTTAAAAATTTTGTTTTTATTTTTTGATTAAAAAGAATAAAATTGAGAAGTATCTAGCAAGATCAGAAAAAAAAAAAAAAAAAACAAACCACCCAGAGTATGAGTAAATAATAAGAATACAAAGAAACATAACTTTAGATATGGGATAGATTAAAAGATATAAACAACTTTTTGTTAACAAATTTGAAAACAAAAAAAATGGACAAATTTCTAGCAAAAAGATATATAAACCAACTCAAGAAGAAATTGATAAAACAAATATATTCTAAAAAAGGAAATGGAGGCAATTTTACTCATATATACATATATTTTGAGACATATGTATATATGTCTCAAAATATTAGCAAACCAAATCTAGCAGGGCACAAAAATGATCAAATTGAGTTTATCTCAGGAATATAACAGTAGTTTCACATGAGAAAATCTATTACAACCTATTAATGCAATTCAGTACATTAACAGATTCATGAAGTAGAACTATTAAGATCTCAAGAAATGCTGAAAAAAAATCACAAAATTAAAAATCTATTCAAGAAAAAATTATTAGCAAATTGGGAACAGATGGTAACTTTCTTAAAACCTGATATAGAGTATCCACTGAAAACACAGAGCAACAGTCTACTCAATGGTAAATATTAAGTGTATATTTTAATATCAGGTATGCTATCACTTTTCCAATTCAAAATCAAATAGAAGCCCTCGCTCAGAAAGTATGGTAAGATAAAATAGAAAAAAGTATATTACACTGAAAGATATAAAACTGTCTTAATTTCAGATAAGATAGATATGATGGTCTTCACTGAAAGCTCTCCAAACTCTATAATTAGAGTGAATATAATTTATTAAAGTTGCTAAATATGAGACCACTATCCCACACAATTACATGTCCATACAACAATAATTATAGAATATTTTTTAAAACCTAGCATCACTGCATAATAAATATTCAGAAGAGTAGGCTATTATTTAAAGAAAGATAGAAACTTCTGTAACTTAAGAGAGAGATTCTAGATAAAGACCTAAATGAGAAGGTAAAACTATGAAGTTAATATAAAAAAAAAATCTAAGAGGAAATTTTTGGATTTGGGAATTTCTTAAAACTTCAAAACATAGTAGGGCAAAAGTAAGGTGGATTTAATTACATCAAAGTTAAGGATCTCTTTCAATGAAGGACAACATAAACAATATACAGATGATAAAGTGGGATAAGAAATCTGTAATGTCTAAAGTTGGTCAGGGATTAATACAGAGACTATATAAGAAATGTGGAAAGAATGATAAAGGCAAAAACCCTTTTAGAAAAATGAGTAAAGGATTTAAAAAATAAGCATCCAAAAGACTAATAAGCATTTGAAAGAATCTCAACCTGTTAAAGATCAGATATATGCAAATTAAAATAATGGAGGTTCCTAAGTCTTATTCTCTAACACATGTCAATTTCCAAAATTCTAATTCTTCCCAACCTTCAAGAACTGTTAATAGGTACCTACATCAGTCTTTTGGGAGAACTGCTGGCACTAATTTAGTCAAGTTAGGTGTATGCATATTCTATGATGTAGACATTGCTCTTAAGTCTACACACTAAATATATATTCACGTGGTTCACATTAAGATATTCATTAGTGTTATGTATGGTGTCAGGGACTGGAAGACATCCTGCATTCCAGTCAGTGAATACATAGATAAAATGTGGTAGATGCATATCAAAGTAGAGCATTAATTAATTAGAACCCACAGATTAGAGGTGCACATAGCAGCCTGGATGGATCTAAAAGCTTGGTGCTAGGCAAAAAAGTAAGAAATGGGGTGGCTCAGTTGGTTAAGCCTTCAGCTCAGGTCATGATCCTAGGGTCCTAGGATGAAACCTTGCATTAGGCTTCCTGCTTAGCAGGGAGCCTCCTACTCCCTTCTCCTGCTCTCCCTGCTTGTACACTCTTTCTCTCTGTTAAATAAATAAATAAATAAATAAATAAATAAAATTTTTTAAAAAAGAGAGTGCAATATATATTTCTGTAAATTAAAATATATGCACAGAAAATAACAAATACTATATAAGAATAGTAACAAAAAGATACACATTAAATAAACCAAACATAATAGAGTATGGGGATAAAAGGAAACCAGTGAGTGTGGACTAGTGATGATGGTATGCCATAAATTAAGAAACAGGACTCGTCCAACTCTGCACTCAAGGTTCAGAAATGGAGAAAAGAGGACAACAACATAGCAAGTATATAGATATAAATCTATACAAAAGATGTCTAAGGCAATTTGTAAAGAAAATTATAAAATTTTATTATAAGGCATTAAAGATTTAGAAGATCTAAATAAAAGAAGATTAAAAACTAGTTAGTAGACAGGGAGAATTGTTGCTGTAAGATGTCGGTTCTCTCCAAATTGACTCATACATTGAATAAGACCTCTTTATTTCAAAACAATGTAATTTTACATAGAACTTGACAAGATGATTCTAAAATTCAAAGAGCCAGGATAAAAACACAAAAAACCCAAAAACCAAGGCACTCTTACAGCATAATTAGTTTGAAAGGGGACATCAAGACTTATTATAAAGCTTTAGTAATTAACACAATATGGTACTGAGGTTTTGGAAAGATGATGGAGTAAGAGAATCCTGAGTTCTTGTTCTGTGGACAGGAAGAGATAACAACTGCATCAGTGCAACTGACCTTGAAAACAACCTGAGGACTACCAGACCTTCCACAGCTAATCCTAGAAAGAAAGTCACATAGAGAAAGGTAGGAGGAGTGGACACTGTTGGGACCAAAGTTCCTGCATGACTAATCACAAATGGGAGGGACCATCAGAAGCATGGAGAAACAAGAGGATCAGGTTACATGCCAGGCACCCTAGGCACTGGGGACCTGCAGTGAGAAGATGAGTCCCATAGTATTTGGTTTCAAAAGCCAGCAGGGCCTAACTCTGGGAACTTTAAAAATCAGCGGGCCTAATTCCCAGAGAGCCATGGGGTGATAAGAAACTGAGTCCCCAAACATAAAGGGCCAGCATACTAAGTAACTTACCTTGAGACACAAGCACAGAAGCAGCACTTTGAAAAGTGCCTAGGATATACATGAAGAAGCTTTTTTGACTACTCTAAGAATGTGTTTCCGAGGGGCAGGGATCTGTGGATTTTTCCACCAAAAGTACTGGTGAGTACCATTTCTCTTCCTCTTCCCTGGCCTAGACAGCCAGAGTCAGTAGTAACACTATCGACC
Organism: Enhydra lutris kenyoni; assembly: GCF_002288905.1. Taxonomy (NCBI): domain Eukaryota; kingdom Metazoa; phylum Chordata; class Mammalia; order Carnivora; family Mustelidae; genus Enhydra; species Enhydra lutris. The sequence continues at coordinate 14,390,969 of NW_019154134.1, read as the reverse complement.
TTGCTGGTACTGTGTGTCCTGCCCTAGCATTTCCCTGCCAACCTGTCCCTTCTGACTCACGTGCCTTAGCAGGCATTCCCCTAAAGTGGCTCCAGCCCTAACAATTCCTGTAGGTGGCCCTTGCTGGAATGGTACCCCTCCAAAATGAATCCCATCCTGGGAAAAGGGAGATAATCCCAGACACCAGTATGTCTGTAGTTCCTGCAGTTGGGCCTCTTAGCAAGCTGCACAGGGAACAGCCCTGCCCTTCAGTATGCTTGCAACTATGGTAGAAAGGTTAACTCTAGACAAGTAGGCTGAGTGCTGTCCCACCCACCAATAAGCTCCAATATAGCAGAAGGGCCTTTCAAAGACTGAGGGAGCAAACCCTGCCCCGTGTGCTGACAGCAAGTGAAGATGGTCATTGCAGCTGGCTGGGCTTAAGACAATCATGTCTCAGACACAACAGGAGGGCACATGCAGCCCACACAAGAGACACCCCTGGAGCAGCTGGCTCTGGTGACCAGGGGTAATTGAACTATAGGGCATCACAGGACCTCTTCTAAACTAGGCCACTACTTTCAATATCATGAGATATAGCTAAACTACCTAATACACAGAAATAAACACAGAGAGTTAGAAAAAAGGAGGCAAAGGAATAAGTCCCAAATGAAAGAACAAGACAAAATCACAGTAAAAGAGCTAAATGAAACAGAGATAAGCAGCATTTCTGATAAAGAATTAATAATAATAGTCATACATTAACAGATATTTCTCCAAAGACATACAAGTGGCCAGAAGACACAAGAAAAGATGCTCAGCATCACTCATCATCAGGGAAATGCAAATCGAAACTACAATGAATTATCACTTCATAACTGTCAGAATGGCTAAAATCAACATAAGAAAAAAATATTGGCAAGCATGGGCGGAAAAAGGAACCCTCTTGCACTGTTGGTGGGAATGCAAACTGGTGCAGCCATTGTGGAAAACAGTATGGAGTTTCCTTCAAAAGTTAAAAATGGGACTCCCCTACAACCCAGTAATTGTACTACTGGGTATTTACACCCAAAATAGAAAAACACTAATTCAAAGGGTTATATGCACCTTGATGTTTATAGCAGCATTATTTACAACAGCCTAGATATGGAAGCAGCCTAAGTGTCCATTGATAGATGAATGGATAAAGAAGATGTGAGATATATATATCATATATACATGATATATGTATATATATGTAATATATATATACACATTATTGTATATACATACATGTATATATCATGGAATATTATTCAGCCATTAAAAGAATAAAATCTTGCCATTTACAAGAACATGGATAGAGCTAGAGAGCTACAGAGTATAATGCTAAGTTAGAGAAAGGCAAGTATCATATAATTTCACTCATATGTGGAATTTAGAAAACAAATGAGCAAAGGGAAAGAAAAAGAAACCAAGATACACACTCTTAACTATAGAGAACAAACTGATGGTTACTAGAGAGAGCTAGGTGGGGGATGCATGAAAGAGATGATGGGGATTAAGGAGGGCACTTGTCAAGGTGAGCACTGGGTGACCACAGAATTATTGAATCACTATATTGTGTACCTGAAACTAATAAGACACTATGTTAACTACAATGGAGTTAAAATAAAACAATAAAAAATGGTCATAAAGATACTCATTGGAAACTGAGAAACAAGTGAATGAAATCAGGGAGAAGATCTACAAAGAGACAGGAAATATTAAAAAGACCATGCAAAGCTTAAATAAAGCTGAAATAAAATGCATGATAGAGGACATCAACAGCAGATTAGATGATGCAGAAAAGTTCTTTATAGATCTTGGATACCAGCCCTTTATCTGTAATGTTATTTGCAAATATCTTCTCCCATTCTGTGGGTTGCCTCTTTGTTTTATTGACTATTTCCTTAGCTGTACAAAAGCTTTTTATCTTGATTAAGTTTCAAAAGTTCATTTTCACTTTCATCTCCCTTGCCTTTGGAGACATGTCTTAAAAGCAGTTGCTGTGGCTGATGTCGAAGAGGTTACTGCCTACATTTTCCTCTACGATTGTGATGGATTCCTGTCTCACACTGAGGTCTTTCATCCATTTAGAGTTTATCTTTGTATGGTGTAAGAGAATGGTCAAGTTTCATTATTCTGAATATAGCTGTCCAATTTTCCCAGCACAATTTACTGAAGAGACTGTCTTTTCTCCATTGGATAGTTTTTCCTGCTTTGTTGAAGATTACTTGACCATAGAGTTGAGGGTCCATATCTGGGCTCTCTATTCTGTTCTACTGATCTATAAAGAAGCTCTCAAATTCAAGCCCAAAAAACAAATAATCAAGTCAAAAAATGGGCAGAAGACATGAACAGACACTTATCCAAGGAAGACATATGAATGGCTAACAGACATATGAAAAAATATTCAACATCATTAGCCAACAGGGAAATTCAAATCAAAACCCACTGAGATACCACCTTATACCAGTTAGAATGGCAAAAATTAACAAGGCAGAAAATGACAAATGTGGGAGAGGATGTGGAGAAAGGGGAACCCTCTTACACTGTTGGTGGGAATGCAAGTTGGGTACAGCCACTTTGGATAACAGTATGGAGGTTCCTCAAAAAGTTAAAAATAGAGCTACCCTATGACCCAGCAATTGCACTACAATTGCACTATGCAAAAATACAGGCATAGTTAAGAGAAGGGGCATATGCACCCCGATGTTCATAGCACCAATGTCTGGAAGAGCCAAATTGTGGAAGAAGGAGAGATGCCCTTCAACAGACAAATGGATAAAGACGAGGTGGTCCATATATACAATGGAATATTACTCAGCCATCAGAAAGGATGAATACCCACCATTTTTGTCAACATGGATGGAACTTGAGGGGATTACACTAAGTGAAATAAGTGAAGCGGAGAAAGACAATTATCATATGGTTTCACTTATATGTGGAACATAAGGAATAGCATGGAGGACTTTAGGAGAAGGAAGGGGGAAATGAAGGGGGGAAATCAAAGGGGGAGACAAAACATGAGAGACTATGGACTCTGGGAAAAAAACTGAGGGTTTCAGAGGGGCGGGGGTGGGGGGTTGGATTAGCCTAGTGATGGGTATTAAGAAGGGCACATATTTCAATGAGCACTGGGTGTTATATGCAAACAATGAATCATGGAGCACTACATCAAAAACTAATGAAATACTGTATGGTTACTAACATAGCATAATAAAAAAACCCAAACAACTAATATTCTTCAAATAAACTTGATAGTAATGAGAAAGTATATTTCAAATTTAAAGAAAAAAAAAAAAAGATGCCAAAGAATGGATCAGCAATCTGGAAGACAGGTACTAGACAGCAATGAAGCTGAACAGCAGAAAAAAGATTAATAAAAAAATGAGAACAGGTTAAGGAAACTGACATTATCAAGAGTAATAACATTTGCATTATAGGGATCCCAGAAGGAGAAGAGAGAGAGAGAAACAGGGTTATAAAACTTATCTAAAGAAAAAATAACCAAAAACGTCTCTAACCAATATCCTGGTCTAGAAAGCACAGAGAGAGTCCCTAGCAAAATGAACCCATAAGGTCTACACCAAGTCACGTTAATAATAAAAGTGACAAAAAGTAATGCTAAAGAGAGAGTTTTAAAAGCAATATGAAAGGTGTGCCTGGGTGGTTCAGTCAATTAAACATTCAACTCTTGGTTTCTGCTCAGATCTTGATCTCATGGGTTGTGGAATTGAGCCCCTGTATGGTTCTGTGCTCAGAAGGGAGTCTGCTTGAAGAGTATCTCCATCTGCCCCTCCCCCCCACTCATGTCTTCTTTCTCTCTCTCTCTAATAAATAAATAAATAAATAAATCTTTAAAAAAAAAAAAAGGCAGTGAGGGCTGGGAGGAAGATGGCGGAGGAGAAGAGGAACTAAATTTCATCTGGTCCCAGGAATTCAGCTAGATAGTTATCGGATCATTATGAACACCAACAAACTCAACAGGAGATAGAAGAGAAGAATAGTAACAATTCTATGAGTGAAAAAGCAACCACTTTCTGGAAGGTGGGACATGCAGAGAAGTGAATCCAGGGCGATATATGGAAAGATAGACCATGGCAGGAGGGAGCCTCTGTTGGCTGGCTACTGGCAAGTGAGAGAACAGCATAGCACAAAATCAGAACTTTTAGAAGTCTGCTCCATGGAGGGATGTTGCTCCAGTGGCTTAGCAAGGGGTGGAATCTTCACTGGGATAGTGTGGTCTCAGGACCCTCAGGGGTAGCAGAGCTCTGAGAGTAGCAAAGCTCCTAGGTATTGGAGAGGGGAAGCCTGCTGCAAGGACAGAGCCAAGGAGTGAGCTCTCAGCTTGGGGTTGCCATAAACCATGATCTGAGGCATAGTTGGGTCACTACTCTTTGAGAGGGATTCCACAAGTGGCAGATCCGGGCAGGACCCCCCACTTCCTCTACTGGGAGGAGTAGCACAAGAGCACATTGCAGGAATATGTGGGTTTAGAGGCTCCAAATGGAGCTGTGTGCCAGAGATAGAAATGCTCCATCACAGGCCAGTTGAGCAGAGATTGGGGCTGGAGACCAGGGAGACAGGAGTGACTGACTGCTTTTCTCTGAGGGCACACTGAGGAGTGGGGGCCCTGAGCACTCAGCTCCTCCAGGGCCAGAGATGGGGAGGTCGCCATTCTCATTCTCATCCTTCAAAGCTGTATAGAAAGCTTTCAGGGAACAAAATCTACTTAGAGCAAACCCAAGCAGATTACTCAGCCTGGCCCCTGGCAAGGACCATGCAGCTCCACCTGAGGGAAAGACACTTGAGAATCACTGCAACAGGCCCCTCCCCAGAAGATCAGCAAGAACATCCAGCAAGACCAAGTTTACCGATCAATAAGAACTGCAAAACTCTAGTGCTGGGGGAATACAGCACATAGAATTCATGAGTTTCCCGCCATGATTTTTTAGTCTTTCAAAGTTAATTTTTAAAATTTTCTTTATTTTTTTTCTAATTTTTTGAATTTTTCTTCCTTACCTTTCAACCAACATCTTATCAATTCCTTTTTTAAAATCTTTTTAAATTTTCATTTTTACAATCATATTCTCTCTCATTGTATTTAACCTTATTTTTTGTATATATATCAGTTTTTCTTTCTTAAAAGTTCTGGGATACAGTTTCTTCTAACAGACCAAAATATACTCTAAATCTAGTGTATGGCTTTGTTCTAATCTCCCACCTGATCACATCCCTTTTTTTTTTTTCTTAAATGTTTTTCTTTCTTTTTTCAACCAACTTCTTATCAATTCTTTTTTAAAAATCTTTTAAAATCTTCATCTTTACAGTCATATTCCATCCCTTCATCATATATATCCTTAATTTTGTATATATATGTTTTTCTTTCTTTAGAATTTTGCGAGGCAGTTTCTTCTAACAGACCAAAATACACCCCAAATCTAGTGTGTGCCTCTGTTCACCAGCCTGATCATATTCACAAATATATATATATGGATATATAAAAATATAATACAAATATAAAATATATATAGACACGTCTGTTCACCGCCCCCCCATACCCCATCTTGGGTCTCTTCTGATTTGTTTAGTGTATATTTTTCTGGGGTCATTATTACCCTTTTAGTGTCTGGTTCTCTCATTCATCTATTATTCTCTGGACAAATGACAAAATGGAAAAACCTACCTCAAAAAGAACAACAAGAGGCAGTACCAGCTGCCAGGGACCTAATCAATATGGACTTTAATAAGATGTTGGAACTAGAGTTCAGAATAACGATTATAAAGATATTAGAGAATCCCTTTCTGGAGAAATAAAAGAACTAAAATCTAACCAAATCAAAATCAGAAAGGCTATTAATGAGGTGCAATAAAAAATGGAGGCTCTTAACTGCTAGGGTAAATGAGGGTGAAGAGAGAATTAGTGATACAGAAGACCAAATGATGGAGAATAAAGAAGCTGAGAAAGAGAGAGATAAACAACTACTGGATCACGAGGGTAGAATTCAAGAGATAAGATGTTTCATCACAAGATGAAACAATATTAAAATAACTGGGGTCCCAGAAGAAGAAGAAGAGAGAGAGAAAGAAGGTATATTGCAGCAAATTATAGTGGAGGACTTCCCCAATTTGAGGAAGGAAATAGACATTAAAATCCAGGAGGCACATAGAATCCCCTCAGAATCAATAAAAATAGGTCAACACCCTGTCATCTAATAGTAAAACTTACAAGTCTCCAGAACAAAGAGTAAATCCTGAAAGCAGCTCAGGACAAGAAGTCTGTAAGCTACAAAGGTAGACTGGCAGCAGACCTATCCACAGAGACCTGGCAGGCCAGAAAGGACTGGCATGATATATTCAGAGCACTAAAAGAGAAAAATATGCAGCCAAGAATACTCTATCCAGCTAGGCTGTCATTGAAAATAGAAGGAGAGATAAAAAGCTTCCAGGACAAACAAAAAATAAAAGAATTTGCAAACACCAAACCGGCCCTATAGGAAATATTGAAAGGGGTCCTCTAAGCAAAGAGAGAGCCTAAAAGTAATGACCAGAGAGGAACAGAGACATATACAGTAACAGTCCCCTTACAGGCAATATAGTGGCACTAAATTCATACCTTTCAATAGTTACCCTGAATGTAAATGGGCTAAATGCCCCAATCAAAAGACATGGTATCAGAATGGATAAAAAAACAAAACCCATCAATATGCTGTCTACAAGGAACTCATTTTAGATCCAAAGACACCTCCAGATTTAAAGTGAAGAGGTGGAAAACAATTTACTATGCTAATGGACATCAAAAGAAAGCTGGGCTGGCAATCCTTATATCAGATAAATTAGACTTTAAGCCAAAGACTATAACAAGAGATGAGAAAGGACACTATATCATACTTAAAGGGTCTGTCCAACACGAGCCAATGATTTTAAATATCTATGCCCCTAACATGGGAGCAGCCAATTATATAAACCAATTAATAACAAAATCAAAGAAACACATTGACAATAATACAGTAATAGTAGGGGACTTTAACACCCCCCTCACTGAAATGGACAGATCATCTAAGCAAAATATCAATGAGGAAATAGACTTTAAATGACACACTGGACCAGATCGGCATCACAGATATATTTGAACATTCCACTCCAAAGCAATAGAATAACATTCTTCTCTAGTGCACATGGAACATTCTCCAGAATAGATCATATCCTGGGTCAAAAATTGGGTCTCAACTAGTACCAAAATATTGGGATCATTCTCTGCATATTTTTTGGATCACAATGCTTTGAAACTAGAACTCAATCACAAGAGGAAAGTTGGAAAGAACTGAAATACATGGAGGCTAAAGAGCATCTTACTAAAGAATGAATGGGTCAACCAGGAAATTAAAGAAGAATTTTTAAAAATTCATGGAAACAAATGAAAATGAAAAACACAACAGTTCAAAATCTTTGGGACACAGCAAAGGCGGTCCTAAAAGGAAAGCATATAGCAACACAAACCTTTCTTAAGAAACAAGAAAGGTCTTAAATACACAACCTAACTCCACACCTAAGGGAGTGGGAGACAGAAGAGCCAATGAAGCCTAAAGCCAGCAGGAGAAGAGAAATAATAAACATCAGAGCAGGAATCAATGAAATAGAAACCAAAAGAACAGTAGAATAGATCAACAAAACTAGGAGCTGGTTCTTTGAAAGAATTAAAAAGATTGATAAACCCTGGCCAGACTTATCAAAAAGAAAAGAGAAAGGACCCAAATCAATAGAATCATGAATGAAACAGGAGAGATCACAACAAACATTAAAGAAATACAAACAATTAGAAGAACATATTATGAGCAACTCTATGCCAGCAAATTTGACAATCTGGAAGAAATGGATGCATTCCTAGAGTTGTATAAACCACCAAAACTGAACCAGAAAGAAACAGAAAACCTGAACAGACCCAAAACCAGTAAGGAAACTGAAGCAGTCATCAAAAATCTCCCAACAAACAAGAGCCTAAGGCCAGATGGCTTCCCAAGGGAATTTAAAAAAGAATTAATACCTATTCTCCTGAAACTGTTCCAAAAAACAGAATAGAAGGAAAACATCCAAACTCATTTTATGAGGCCAACATTACCTTGATCCCCAAATCAGAGAAAGAGCCCATCAGAAAGGAGAATTACAGACCAATATCCCTGATGACATGGATGCAAAATTTCTCACCAAAATACTAGCCAATAGGATCCAACAGTACATTAAAAGAATTATTTACCACGACCAAGCGGGATTTATCCCTGGGCTGCAAGGTTGGTTCAACATCTGCAAATCAATCAATGTGATACAGTACATATTAGTAAAAGAAAGAACAATAACCATATGATACTCTCAATAGATGCTGAAAAAAGCCTTTGATAAAGTACAGCATCCTTTCTTTTTTTTTTTTTTTTTTTTTTTTTAAATTTTTTTTTTTTTTTTTTACAGAGAGAAATCACAAGTAAGCAGAGAGGCAGGCAGAGAGAGAGGAGGAAGCAGGCTCCCTGCTGAGCAGAAAGCCCGATGTGGGGCTCGAACCCAGGACCTGGGATCATGACCTGAGCCGAAGGCAGCGGCTTAACCCACTGAGCCACCCAGGCGCCCCAGCAGCATCCTTTCTTGATCAAAACTCTACACAGTGTAGGCATAGAGAGTACATACCTCAATATCATACAAGCCATCTATGAAAAGCCCGCAGCAAGTATCATTCTCAATGGGAAAAACTGAGAGCTTTCCCCCTAAGTCAGGAACATGGCAGGGATGTCCACTATCACCACTGCTATTCAACATAGTACTTGAAGTCCTCGCCTCAGCAATCAGACAACAAAAAGAAATAGAAGGCATCCAAATTGGCAAAGAAGAAGTCAAACTCTCAGTCTGCAGATGATATGATACTTTATGTGGAAAACCCAAAAGACTCTACTCCAAAACTGCTTGAACTCAAATAGGAATTCAGTAAAGTGTCAGGATATAAAATCAATGCACAGAAATCAGTTGCATTTCTATACACCAGCAACAAGACAGAAGAAAGAGAAATTAAGGAGTCGATCCCATTTACAATTGCACCCAAAACCGTTAGATACCTAGAAATAAATCTAACCAAAGAGGCAAAGAATCTGTACTCAGAAAACTATAGAATACTCATGAAAGAAATTGAGAAAGCCATAAAGAAATGGAAAAACATTCCATGCTCATGGATTGGAAGAACAAATATGAAAATGTCTATGCTACCTAGAGCAATCTACACATTTAATGCAATCCCTCAACTTTTTCCAAAGAAATGGAATAAATAATCCTAAAATTTGTATGGAACTAGAAAAGACCCTGAATTGCCAGAGGAATGTTGAAAAAGATAACCAAAGCTGGTGGCATCACAATTCCAGACTTTAAGTTCTTACATATTAGGTAAAGGGCTAGTATTCAAAATCTATAAAGATCTTATCAAACTCAACACCCAAAGCTGTACTCATCATGACAGTATGGAAGTGGCACAAAAACAGACACATAGATCAATGGGAAAGAATAGAAAGCCCAGAAATGGATCTTCAAGTATGGTCAACTCATCTTTGACAAAGCAGGAAAGCATGTCCAATGGAGAAAAGACAGTCTCTCGAACAAATGGTGTGGGGAAAATTGAACAGCTATATGCAGAAAAATGAAATTGGACCATTTTCTTACACCATACACAAAAATAGACTCAAAACGGATCAAAGACCTCAGTGTGAGACAGGAATCCATCCAAATCCTCAAGGAGAACACAGGCAGCAAGCTCTGTGACCTCACGTACAGCAACTTCTTCCTAGATACATCACTAAAGGCAAGCAAGGGCAAAAATGAACTATTGGGACTTCATCAAGATAAAAAGCTTCTGCACAGCAAAGGAAACAGTCAACAAAACCAAAATACAACTGACAGAATGGGAGAAAATATTTGCAAATGAAATATTAGGTAAAGGGTCAGTACCCAAAATCTATAAAGAACTTATCAAACTCAAACCCAAAGAACAAATAATCCTGTCAAGAAATGGGCAGAAGACATGAACAGACATTTCTGCAAAGAAGACATCCAAATGGCCAACAGACACATGAAAAAGTGCTCAACATCACTCGGCATCAGGGAAATACAAATCAAAACCTCACTGAGACACCACCTCACACCAGTCAGAATGGCTAAAATTAACCAGTCAGGAAATGACAGGTGTTGGCAAGGATGCAGAGAAAGCGGACCCTCCTACATTGCTGGTGGGAATGCAAGCTGGTACAGCCACTCTGGAAAACAGTATTGAAGTTCCTTAAGAAGTTGAAAATAGAGCTACCTTATGACCCAGCAATTGCACTACTGTGTCTTTACCCCAAAGATACAAATATACAAATGTAGTGATCCGAAGGAGCATGTGCACCCGAATGTCCACAGCAATGTCCACAATAGCCAAACTATGGAAAGAGCCTAGATGTCCACCAGCAGAGGAATGGATGAAGAAGACATGTGATACGCACACATGTGCGCGTGCGCGCACACACACACACACACATATACATGAGTATTATGCAGCCATCAAAAAAGCCTCCAAATATATATTTGAAGCCCCTAAAATCTTGCCATTTGCAATGACATGGATGGAACTAGAGGGTATTAAGCTAAGTGAAATAAGTCAGAGAAAGACAATTATCATATGACCTCACTGATATGAGGAATTTGAGAAACAAGACAGAGGATCATGGGGGAAGTGAGGGAAAAATGTAACAAGATGAAACGAGACAGGGAGACAAACCATAAGAGACTCTTCATATGAGGAAACAAATTGAGGGTTGTTGGAGTGGAGAGGGGTGGGAAGGATGGGGTTGTTGGGTGCTGGACATTGATGTGCTAAGGTGAGTGCTGTGAATAGTGTAAGACTGATGAATCACAGACCTGTACCCCTGAAACAAATAATACATTATATGTTAATAAAAAAATGAAAATGGGTTGCCTGGGTGGCTCAGTGGGTTGAGCCTCTGCCTTCGGCTCAGGTCGTGATTTCAGGGTCCTGGGATCGAGCCCCGCATTGGGCTCTCTGCTCAGTGGGGAGCCTGCTTCCTCCTCTCTCTCTGCCTGCCTCTCTGCCTACTTGTGATCTCTCTGTCAAATAAATAAATAAAATCTTTAAAACAAAATGAAAACATATAAGCAGTAAGAGAAAATAGTTACATACGAGGGAACCCCCGTAAGGCTAATATCTGATTTTTTAGCAGAAACTGTTCAAGCCAGAGGAAAATGGCATGATATATTTAAAGTGCTGAAGGAAAAAAAATCCTACAACCAAAATACTCTGTTAGAGCAAAATTGTCAAATCAATATGTTGTACACCTGCAACTAATATAACACTGTATTTCACTTAAAAATATTTTTAATTTTTGAAATTATTTTAAATATTTAATTAAAAACTTAATTAAAAATTATGGTTTGGGAAAAGAATTAGACAAACAGATGAAAGGAACCCAATAAAGACCTCAGAAATAAGCCCATATACATTGGAATATAAAATATGACAGACTAGTATGCATCAGTGGAGAAATGATGAATTATTTTCAATAAATGGTAACTGAAAAAAATGAAATAGGAAGAAAGCCCAAATTAATTGGATCCTTACCTACAATATAGAAAAATAAACAACCCTCACAAAACTTAGGAAACAACAACACGATCAATTCCAAGTACCTTTAGACTATTTGAAAAAGACACAGGAAGATATCTTAATGACACTGGGGATAGAGAAGAATTTCATGAGGCAGGTAATACAGACCAGAAAGATGGTGAAACAAATGCAAAACCACAATTTATCAAAAGATTCCAGAAAGACAACAAACAAACCACAACTGGGAGACGGTAGTGGCTATTCATTCATATAATTAGGAGAAAAAGGAGTCACCTGGAAATATTTTAAAACTCTCAAACATCAATAAGAAAAATGCAACCAATAAGAAAATGGACAAAATTTATGTAGGGATTTCACAGATGAAAAAATGCAATAGTCAATATTCATATAAAGCTATGATTATTCCACATTAGTTATTAGGAAATTGAAATTAAAAACCCAATGAGATACCACTTTTATACCTATCAGACTGGAAAATCTAAAGGACTGAAAATACCAAATGTGATAGACAAAGGTGATGATAAATCAGTACATTTAGGAAAAGCTTGTAACAAGTTCTGTGGAATCATATGGGGAAGACAAATATGAAATCACAAAGAACCAAGTATTTATTTGATAGTTTCAGTATCTTGGGATACAAAAAGGTGAAGGAAATTGTTTGGTTATCTGAGAGGTGCACCATTCTTTTTTAAAATTTGGGTGTACAGTAGATGATAGGATACAAAGGAATCTTTTAAAGTATCTAATTCATATTTTAAGTTTTCTTTGGTACAAAATCTTTCAAACAAGACTGATTTTCTTACATTTGCTTTCATATTATGCTTAAGTGTATCTATACCAAATCTGGGGATGAGTCTCTACAGTTAGTTATTACTTTATAAAATAGTACATGTTTATAAATGTCTTTAAACTATTTTCTTGGTTCAAACCACTGTATAAAGTTATATCTGTCCTTAAACTACTTTCTTCATGCCTCAGGGATTTCATAAATCAATTTATTTTTTGCCTCAACCATACAGGCCCCATTTCTATCTCCTTTTGGTTTCATGTCATCGTGGTACTGATTTTTTAGGTCTTCTGTAGAAGCTCCCCCGCATCCTGGCTCCTTGAAGATCAGAGTTCTCCATACCTGCAGCTTTCTAGACTCCATAATATCACAAGTTGTAAATGCTAAAACTGCACAGTAGTTCATGCACTGACCATGGTTTTATAAAAGGAGAAATTACATATTATGTCCATATTGTATGATTATCATTCTACAGAAAGAAATTCTCAAAGGTCAAAAAGGTATTAGAGATTGCCTTGACCTTATTTTGATAATTTAGGATGTTATTGCACATTAGCTCATTTGATCCTTACAACTATATTAATTAGATTGCACATATATACATGCTCCCATTTTACATATGGGAAAAAAGAAACAGAAGAATGGGTTCCTATGACAACTCTGAAGTCATTCCACTAGTCAGACCTGAACCCAGAAACTGGTATTCCTATTCCACTGTAATATCTCTGCAACACGCAGTACACCAAGACACTGCTATTTTCTACTTGTTTTAAATTTGTGAGACAATTGTAAAATATAAAATTAAATAAACTTACCTATGATAATGAATTATTCAGGATCCTTATAAGGAACACTAGTGCTTTGGTCAAATACAACTTTTGTCAAATCTGATACTTTTGCAATGAATTCATTATCCACATATTAAACATTATTGACAGCAAGGCAAAGTAAATTTAATCATTTGTTTTTCTCAAATTTTGCTCTTAATATATAGTTTCTATTTTCTTCATATACATATTGAAGCTTTCACCCAGAAGATACTTAGCAAAATTCTTCCTTAAAACTGATCAATGCAGAAACACATTTCCACTAACATTTTAGTAAAAAATGGCTTCAAAAAGAGACCTTTGACAAAGTTACTGAACTTTTTTGCATTAGTTTCCTTACCTCCAAAAAGATGGAATGCTTTTCTACAGCTTGGTAGTGGCCATTTTGCAGAGCTGGATTTCTGAAAGCTTTGTTTTATTTTCAAATATTCTTTAGGAAAGAATCTTTTTGTGGCATTGTTCAGTTCTAGAATAAAGCAAAAGAAAACAGTAGTTAAACATTAATTTGAGTACAATGGCAAGAATATGAAAAATTATTGTTGTAGTATTTTGATAATCAATTCAGATCGCTCTAAGAGAGAAGGAAAAGTGGAGTCAACACTGTAATTTTAACTCAAGCAAACCTAATTCCCCCAAATTCACATTTGATACAACTTTGATGTGTCTACACATAGAAAACAGACCTACTGGGTATCTCCTATGTCCTCTGCTATGCCAGACACAGCCAAGAGTGAGACACAGTCCCTGTCCTCAAGAAGACTGAAGAGTAAAAGATGGAAATAAACAGACAGAAAAGGAGAAAAATGTATTCTAGATGTGTGAAAGAGCAACTTGAGTGCAATAACGGCTCGGGATGAATGACGAAAAGGAAAAACCTCTTGAGTACTTTTTCCTACTTCATAATCTCTATTTCATTCTATATGTGGTGGTCGAGCATTTACTGAATCTAATGCTACTGATTTTGAGGGAGTTTAAAAAATACGGAATCAAATTCTCAACTTTTCAGAGATTTGCTTATGAGCCAAAAAGAAAATATTCAGTTGAAGTAAACACAGAGCAATCTGTGAAAAGGCAGGAGGATACTTATTTTAAATTCTAGAAAATATCCGAACTCTATATGAGCCACAGAAAGCATAAGGACATAGAGAAGAAATGCTCACATTTAAGGAGAACAACACAAGTCAGGGAAAGAGTTAAATCTGCTATTACAGCCTGCATTCAATAGAATATGGCTAGTTTGAATCACAGAAATACCAGTCATATAAATTTTTTAAAGAAAATTCTATATTTAAATTCAATTTAGTTAACATATACTATATTATTAGTTTCAGGGGTAGGATTTAGTGATTCTTCAGTTGCATAGACTACTCGGTGCTCATTACACCAAATACCCTCCTTAATGCAGTAATGTAGGTCTTAAAACCAACTCTTTCGACCTAGCAGTTTCTCACCCTCAGGTCTACTGGTAAGTACACACCCTATAGAATATGGGGTTCAGAAGAGTTCTGCATGCTGGGAAAAGAGAGGCCAGTCAGGAATATCCCACTCAGTATTGATGACTATCTGTACATCCTATGATAATAAATTTAAACTTTATTTTCACATTCTTTACTAGTAAATCATTCAAAGCTAAAATCTGGCTTAGGAAGTCCCATTATTCAGTTAAATATGCATCCTAATGACAAAGGCAGATATAACAGAGACAAAAACAAACCAAGAAATGTGTATTTGACAGTGTCAAAATTGAGTTATGGGTGTTACAGCCTGTGAATCATGATAATTACATAATTTATGCTGAACTCATGTTTGTATTTAGGACTTCCTATTTTATTAGCTAGGCAAGCCATAGTTAAAGATTTATCCACTTTTTTTTTTTTTAAAGATTTTGTCTATTTATTTGACAGACAGAGATTACAAGTAGGCAGAGAGGCAGGCAGAGAGAGAGAAGAGGAAGCAGGCTCCCCGCTGAGCAGAGAGCCCAAGGCGGGGCTCGATCCCAGGACCCTGAGATCTTGACCCAAGCCGAAGGCAGAGGCTTTAACCCACTGAGCCACCCAGGCGCCCCAAGATTTATCCACTTTAATCTGATAATTCCATTTATTATTTCTATTACAGTACTTTATACTCATAATATAATTTTTGTTCCAGAATAGTAAATGCACTGTTACCCTTTTTAACCCTTCAGTCCCAGGAGAACTCTGTTAATATTGTAAGACTTTTTCAAGTTAGAGCATTTATCCAAGCTTTCACCTCAAGCAGTGTGTTCACTTTGTACTTACTGAGGTTCTTTAATGACTTTGGACCACTCAAGAATCATTTTAGTCAATGTTTCATCACCCAAGAATAAGTAGTTTACTCTCTGCTAGAGGAATAATAAGGGGAGGAGGAGATCTAGTAAATTAAGCTCAGTTTAACCATCACATTTACTGAGCTCTAACTATGATTAAGATGAAATGTTAAGTACTTTATACTGTGATGATGCATACTTTTATTCTTTTGTATGTAAAGTTATATTTCAAGATTCAGAAAATGGCTTTTGAAGTCCTATGGATACAGATATAATACTGGATCCTCAAAAGACTATCACAGCATCCATTCCTGGCTTCTAAGAATCCATAATTCTGTCATCTGTGTGTAAAGAAATTGGGTTCTCTCTTCCCTGTCCATTGCATCACATTCAATGCTACAGTCTGGTTTATCACTTTTAAAAACTGTCACACACGTCTATGTTAAATATCCAATGGTATAGAAGGGCAAAAACAAAACAAAACAATCATGTGTTCCACTCCTTATTTCTACCCCCACTTCCAATCCCCAAGGACTGTTTAAGTGCTCCTATTGTTAGTTTTTTTCCTGGAGATTAACCCCCTCAAGTAAAAGTCAGTCATTTTTAAGACTTGGTTTGCAAAGCACTAGCAATATGTGAAATGATCAGGGTAATACTGAATGAAAATGTTTAAAAATGTCAAAGTTACCTATTTAATGTGTAGAAGAAATGTATAAACTAGATCAGATAAATTCACAAATATATTGCTAAGAATGAGGCTAATGTCAGTATTTAAGAAAAAAATGGTGATATGAAGAAAATTCTTAAGAAAAAAGTAATTCAGGTGGCACATGGATACAGTAAAAATTGTAAAGGTGGTACCAGATGGGTGCTTCACATGGGTACAAAATGAGTTTCATCAGAGAGTTAAGATCCTTTGCAAATGGCACTTTCTTGCCCCTCTTACACAGGTGCAAAGTTAGCATTGCCTTTGAGGCCCTGAAGATTTTAAGATACTTTGTGCACTTTCATTGTTTGAAAAGCACTGCTCTAAATATGCTTACTTTGATATTTCTTTATAATAAAAATATTTATTTCCACATATTAAAGCTTGAGAATGACTGCACTAGAAAATATCATGACACAGTCAGATACTCTTACTGATAAAAAGAATGAGTCTGGATTTCAGGCTCAGTGACTATTCTGTACAAGACAAACAAAAAAATAAAAGAGTGGAGGCATGGATGGACACAAGAACAAAACCACTATTAGCATAAGAATTAACAGACTGGACTTACTGGTAGAGAATAAGAGGAAGTGTAAAATGCTCTTAATGGGAATAGGGATAATAGACGAAGACCAATTATAGAGTAGATAAAAAGAGAAGTGTGATATTCTTTCGGATGAGCTGCATGTCCTGGATAAAGCCCAGCAGGACACGAGAATGTCAGACGGAACACAGAAAAATTCTCAACTGTGTAGGACTGGCCCCAAAACACTAGGATAACTGTCATCACTGCTCCCACTGACTAGATGCCAGTATCATCCCCCAATTATTGAGACAGCCAAAACATCCCCGGTGAAAAATCATAGGCCTCCTCCATGCTTTAAGTCCTGGATTAGCTTAAATGTCATTTCCTTATTTAGTTAAGGACTTCTATGCACAAGGTAAAATTTTCTTTTCTTTTTTCCAATACAGTTTACCAGTATATCTGCTCATCAGCATGTTCTGCTAGGTAAAGGCCCGAAAGTAGGGGGTATAGGGGTAGGGGCATCAAAAGGGAGATGGAGCTTGAATGGAAGCAAAGAGTGAAACAAGGGAGTCACTCTTGCTGGGGGTTTGGTGCATCTGAATGGGGAGGAGCGATGGCACTGAGTGATTTCGCAGTTGGGGAGGAGGTCATACTGACCCTGGCTCCCTTTGCAATCAATACCTGAGACACTCACATTTACTATATAACCATGGGTTAGGAGCTCCAAACATGGATACTGGGTCCGTAGTAGGACTGCCTACAGTAGGATCCTTCAGTGTCAGTCCACAATAGGGAAGTGACATACTTGGTTTGAAGGCTTCGGTCAGAAAGTCAATTCAAGAAAATACGACATGTTCCCTCAAACAAAAGCATGATGTTCCTGTCTGAGGTATTCCTCTTCTGTCACCTTGACAACCCCCACTCCACATAATGCTTGTTAACCATGGCCTTTTCCTTTCCTTGACGTGCTGATTTTAGATGGCCTGCAGATCCTGTTATGAAGCATATAGCCCCTCCCTGAATAGACTAAGTGTTGGGATACTGATGTGGGGACCCTGCATCAGAAATGATGTGAGGTTGCCAGTCAATGAATGGGAAGGGACTCACCTATCCAATCTTCCTCCTCAGACCTGCCTACACTGGTGTCCTTCTCATCTTCAAAGAAAAAAAGTACTCTAATTAATTTGGGACACACCAGAATTTCCCCAATCTCACAAGCAAGCTTAGAATCTGCCTTGTCCAAACTTGAGGACCCTCCTTTTTTCCAAAGTGACTTCACCATTTTATGTTTTATTTATTTATTTTTAATGTTTTAAATTTATTTTTTATTAACATGTAATGTATTATTTGTTTCAGGGGTACAGGTCTGTGATTCATCAGTCTCTAAGTACTCTAAGACAATAAACTAACTTCTCCAAAGTATCACCAAAAGCCCTTGAAACCAGAAAAGGAAAAAAGTCTCTTTTACAATAGCAACAACAAAAATATACAGGCAGAAAGCTAGTAAGAATTGTGCAGAGGGGCGCCTGGGTGGCTCAGTGGGTTAAAGCCTCTGCCTTCAGCTCAGGTCATGGTCTCAGGGTCCTGGGATCGAGCCCCGCATCGGGCTCTCTGCTCAGCAGGGAGCCTGCTTCACCCGACCCCTGCCTGCCTCTCTGCTTACTTGTGATCTCTGTCTGTCAAATAAATAAATAAAAATCTTAAAAAAAAAAAAAAAAAAGAATTGTGCAGAGACTTTAGGAAGGAGATTGCAGAAATGTATTGAGAGGTGATATACCATAATAACAATTACTCAATGTTATATCAATGTAAATTAAAAATATGAATTATTCCCATATAACTTATAATTTTAATGTACTTTTGAGTTATTAAAACATTCAAGATACAGTAGCTTTATGAGTAAAGTAGGGGCGCCTGGGTGGCTCAGTGGGTTAAGACTCTGCCTTCGGCTCAGGTCATGATCTCATGGTCTTGGGATCGAGCCCCACATCAGCCTCTCTGCTCATCAGGGAGCCTGCTTCCCCCTCTCACTCTGCATACTTATGATCTCTGTCTCTCTGTCAAATAAATAAAATCTTTAAAAAAAAGAGTAAAGTAATGGGGGTGGTGCCTGGGTGGCTCAGTCAGCTAAGTGTCCAGCTCTTGATTTCAGCTCAAGTCATGATCTCTGAGTCCTTAGTTGGAGCCTCCCCTGCTAAGGGCTCCGTACTCAGTGTGAAATCTGCTTGAGATTCTCCCTCTGCCCTTTCCCCTGCTCACAGGTGCACTTTCTCTCTCTAAAATAAATAAAAATCTTAAAAAAGCATAAAGTAACAGTATACAATAAGATGGAAATATGAATGGAAAAGAACAGCTGCAAAGAAATACATTTATATTTTAGTAATTGTTATTATTATTTTTTAAAGAATGGAAATTCAATTAGAATAGGAAAAATGGACTGTTCAACAATGTTGCCAGGATAAATGTCTAAGGACATGGAAAAAAAGCACTCCATTCTTAAACCAGGCACCATAAAGATGTTAAATGGAGTTAAACGTGGGGATAGAAGGACAAAATGGAAACCTAAAATAAATGTAATAAAAAGAATGTTTATATTATTCTTTAGTGGATAAGGACTTTTAATACCTAACTTTGAAATTAGAAATAATAAACACCAAGGTTGCTACATGAGACATAAAAATAGAAAAGTTCTGCACAGTCACAAAACATAATAAACATAACTAAAGTACAAAGGACAAACAGGAAAATGATTTACTGCCTATGACAAAAGTTGACACTAATTAAAAAACATATTTTTTAAAGATTTTTATTTATTTATTTGAGAGATAGATAGCAAGAGAGAGAGAGAGAGAGCACAGAGAGAGAGTGAGAGGGAGAAGCACACTCCCTGCTGAGCTAAGAGCCTGATGCGGGGCTTGATCCCAGGACCTTGAGATTGTGACCTGAGCTGAAGGCAGACGCTTAACCCACTGACCCACCCAGGTGCCCCTAAAAAGTCTTCTTGTTAATAAGCAAGAAAAACCATAAGAAAAATCAGCAAAGGTTAGGGTTAGAGATTTAAAAAGAAACAGAACAAAACAAACAAAAAATGCCCAGAGTGTAGAGAAAATAAACCCTTGGATAATGCTGCTTACAATAATTTTGGAACATAATTTTGCAACATATACATAGCTTTAAAACACAGAGGGCTTTAACTACCAGTTCTACTTCTGGAAATCCCTTGCAAAAAAATACTCAGTGATGTGTGCAAAATATTTATCCCTATATACTAGCAAATAATAACAAATAAATAACTAAACTAAATGTCCCATATAGTAGACAACTTAAGTAGTTCATGACATAACGACAAGCATTTTTTAGTGAAGCCAAGCAGGTTAAAAAAAAGCCCTATGTACAATATGATCACATTTTTTTCTGTAAGAAAAATAATTAAGTTCACATATGTAAAATATTCTAGAAAGATACACAGTCAAGGCGGTCTCTAAATGTTAGGACTTTGGAGGATTTTGAGTTTATAATTTTATCTGGATGTTCCGATTCTTCTCTAATGAAATTATATTACTTACATAATTTAAAAAGTTATTTTTATAAGGAAACTAGACGATAATGTTTTGGCTACTAGCAATGTCACTTGCCCTAAATTATACTTTGGTATTTCCTCAGCATTTATCAGAGTATACCGAAAGACACAGTGTCAGGAAACCTGATACTGCATTTGCTCTGAGGATGTTTTTGAGGACACTGCCTACTCTGTTTCTCAATATGCCCTAGAAGAGAAATCACATAAGAATTCCTTTTCAAGTGCCAGAAAAATGTTCGCTTTTTCTTAGGAAGTGGGAAGTTTCTTTTAACGAACCATGAGAATCACTTAATTGTACACTTACTTTTATTTTTCCTTAGAAGGGAGACTATTTAAAACTAAACACTTCCTCTAATAATAGTTACTATATACAGTCATATGGTTTATGTATCTGCCCATCTACACTCACCTGCAGAATGTGGAGATAGCATTTTCCTCCCTAACATTTGTTCCACAGTAGTGCACTCAGTAAATATTAGCTCTGCTTACTTCTATCATTCTTCCCTTTTTCTTCAGCAATTCTCTATGTTCCATATTCATTTGTTTTTCCTCTCTCCATTAGTGCGTTTTAAATACTATGTTAATTGGGTGATGGGCATTAAGGAGGGCACAAGATGTGATGAGCTCTGGGTATTATACAAAACTGATAAATTACTGAACACTACACCTGAAACTAATGATATACTACTATAATTTGGCTAGTTGAATTTAAATAAAAAAAGAAAAGAATAAATAGTATGTCACATTCCATCTTTACCGATACTTAGGTAATTATGTTAACAAAACAGAAGAGTTACCTGTCTGGAAAAAGACTCTGGAAATAATTGTCCGACACAATGGGCAGGGAGTGCTTGCAGGATTGTCTTTGGCAAGAGTCCGTAAGCAGGGCTCACAGAAGATGTGGTGGCACGGGTAACACATGTATGGGTTGAAATAAACATCCAGGCACACTGCACAGATGTAACTTTCCTTTTCTTCTGCATATTCATTGTCATCATCTGTACTCATCTCATTATTCAAAGTCTGCAAAACAGAAGCAAAAATAATTTTCCCGGTTCAGTATGAGATTGGTTTCCTTAAGAGTGAGTGCCTTTATATTTTGTTAAAATGAATAAAAATATTTACGAGAAGCACGTAATATCTGTTTTTGTGATATATTCAAAGTTACAGAAAGATTACCTTGCAACATAAGAAGAAACTCAAAACATACACGAAAAACCCAGAAGTCTTAATTTTTCTTTTTAGTTTTTTATATAATGCTGAATGCTAAAACATACCCAAAATACTGAAGCATACCCGTATCTCTATTTAACCAGTACTAGTTAAATAAGTATCAGGTATGCCCGTCCCAGGATTATAGACAGATTTCCCATCTATCCTATTCCCACTACGGCAAATAAAGTGCTTGTCACAAGGTTATGGAGCCTTGTATTGGCACGTGCAGATGATGAAAAGTGAGGGCAAGAGGATATCATATTTATCCTCATACCATGCAGGCATTCTCTATATTTTGTCCCTTTGTGGACCTCAAGGCCCCAAGAAATGGCCAAAGCCTAATGTACATCAGGCAGCAGACAAGGCAAAAAGACTTGCAGTAATTCCGGGATGAGCCTTGTGCTGGGAAATAGGATGAGTCCCTTCCCGCCTCCCAAAGAAAATAGGTAAGAAAGAGGTACTTAGGAAAGAGGCAGCTTAGACATTAGCAGCACGAGATCTGGTAAAAGAATTCCTGTGACTTAGCCTCACAATTTCCCCATCTGTGAAGATGATGTGAGGATGACACAAGGTAATCCACTAGATAACAGGCACTCTGTGAAAGTTTAATACAGAGAGGATATGAAGTAAATGTCTCTCGCCAACAGAAAGCTTGTGGCTATGATCTGAACAATAATAAAGAAAAATCTGCAGGAAAGGCAACAAAATCCATAATTTTCACTCATTATTGATGTATGAATATTTCCCCCTAAACTTCTAAGATATTTGCAAAGCGAAAGGCATAAGTAAATAATTAGTACTGAATTGGGCATCCCAAATAAAAACATCTACAGACCTAGATTCTGATTTACCTAAATTTTATTTCATAATGCCTGCTTATTCTGCTTGCATTAGATGCTCAGGACTATGCCTTGAGATTTGAACTAATTAACCTTGAAGAAACCCAGGGCATTAAAAAAAACCATAATTTGTAGAACCTCTTAAAGCATTTCAAATTATGACCCAAATATTTGCACAGAATTTTATTTCTATGAAGTACTTTGTCTCTACATATGCAACAAAAGTAACTAGATTTCAGTGAAATACACATCAAAGAAATAAAATCTTTGTTATTTAAAAACACAACAATATTTTAAAAATAAGCTTGATATAAGTTTGCAAACAGAAAGTAAGGTCACAACTATTCAGCTATTATTTAAGCTAAGTGAAGCAACCCTCCCCATAGAAATAACATTAATAAAGAGCTGTGGAATTCACTATGTTTTAAGGAGTTAAAAAGTTTAAGAGTTTTTATTAATTCAGAACAATTTATATCTGCCAATAAATACGGTTATACAAGAAGACAACAAAGTACCCCAAGGATAGAGTTCTACAGGGTTTTTCTCCAAATTGCAGAGATATACGGTTGTATAATAGAAAATTTGCTGTTGGATGGAGAACTACACTTTTTAAAGTTTTTTATTTAAATTCTCATTAGTTAGGCAATTATATTTAAAAAATTAATTACTCACTAAAGGAGTACTACCAACCTAGAAAGTGGTTTTTAATAGGTGTGTCTATGAACTCATCTTCTATCTCCTCAACGGTTTTTTTTTTTTTTTAATTTTATTTATTTATGACAGAGAGACAAAGCAAGAGAGGGAACATAAGCTGGGTGAGTGGAAGAGGGAGAAGCAGGCTTCCCCCTGGGCCCAGTGCAGGGCTCAGTCGACCTGAGCCGAAGGCAGATGCTTAACAGCTGAGCCATCCAGGCACTCCTCAATATTTCAATTGTTATAGATGAAGACCCCAGAAATGTTTATCAGAAATGGAGGAAAGAGGACAGAAAAGAGAGCTGGCAAGAACGAAAATCCTTTCTGGAACAAGGTATGCCGTTAGCAAATAATATAAAAATGTAAACTATGCTAAACCAGTTGGCAGAGTCAAGATTAAAAAAGATCGAATTTAACAGGGATATATATAAATTCCTAATTGAAGACTCCAAAATGGACTGCACATGTAGAAGATGAACAAAACTTAGCTAAAAGCAATTTATGTAAAGAAGACCTAGGGATTTTAACTGACTTAACTAAGCTCAATATATGACGTGGTTACTTAAAAAGCAATCTAAATTCAAGCGTGGGATAGGGTGGGCTTATGTGCCTCTCACTGTACAAAGATCACAACAGATTTGTAGCTACTTGGAGGAACACAGATAAACTAGAGTTATCAATAGAAACACTGAGGGCCACAGCAGCATGACTTCTGAAACCACCTCCTTGGAAGAACTGTTAAAAGATGGAGGGTATTCAGGCACCTGGGTGGCTTAGTCAGTTAAGCCTCTGCCTTCAGCCCGGGTCATGATCCCAGGGTCCTGGGATCAAGTCCTGATTCAGACTCTGTGCTCATAGGGGAGTCTGCTTCTCCCTCAACCCACACCCCTTTGCTGGTGATCTCTTTCTCAAGCTCTTTTTCTCTCAAATAAATAAATAAAACCTTAAAAAAAAAGATGGAGGATATTCATTCAGAAAAATATTAAGAGGAGATGAGATAAACAAGCATCTGCATGAGAGTGATCCTAATTTTCTTCTGTGTAGTTTTCATGAATAGATCTAAAAACAAACGGATATTAAGAGAAAGTAGATTATAAAATACCTATTTACAAGCCAAAATGACATGAACACAGCATACCATTTTTCCTCTTACACAGTACACTTGTCACGGAGCTAAACATTTATCTTGTGTTCCCCATGAAATACTTTGGGACTAGAAATAAGACAAAGTTGTACATATTAACTAATTTCCTGAACACAAAACCCCTATGAAGTAGGTAGTATTACTATCAGCATTTTTTAGAATAAAGAAAACTGAGAAACCGAGAGCTCATTAACTCAGATGGCTAGTGGTGCAGCTGGGATTTCAATCCAGCCCGTATGGATCTGGAGCAGCACTCTTCTTCACTACCACATTCTTAAGTGAGTTTAGGGACTTTGAAATGTCCTAGCAAAAAATAAATGTTAACGTCTGATGATTATGATGTAGGTTAAAAGAAAAAGACAAATTTAGATAGGATCTACAGGGAAGTAAGTGTTAAGGCATAGTTATTAAAATTAGCAAATGAATATAATAGGTGCCCAATGTACAACTAGTTTTGGCTCCAGGGGAATTATTCCACAAAGAACCACACACATGCAGGCTCTCAAACTCCTTTCTAGGGGCTTCCAGTCTCAGAAGAGGACAAAGTAAACTGATAAATAATCTAAAGCAGTGTTTCCAAAAAACCCAGTAAAAACTAGCCCAAAAATTAACAGACCAAGAGTTGTTATTAGTAATAATGACAACAAAACAGCAGTGCCTCTAGCTCATTTACAATATTGTGATTATTGCTATATTTGGTCTTATTCCTCCAACTTACTGTTTTTTAATAAGTGATAGGAGGGCAGTGAGTAAGAGCAAGACTCCAGAGCCTGTTTGGGCTCTGCCACTACTGCCTGTGAGACCTTATGCAAATCACTTAACTCCCTGGAGTCTCACTTTCCTAATTTGTAAGGTGGGAATACAGGAAGTACCTAACTCATAGACGCTGAAAGGATTAAACGAGGGAATATATATAAAACATTCAGAACAGTACCTGGAGCGTGTTTGCTGCTGTTATTATATTTAATGTTGTATTTAAGACTTATTAAAAAATGAGTCTTACGTTTACAGAAAAATTGTACAGAAAATAATAAAGAATTCCCACATACCTCCTTCCACCACACACACACACACACACACATACACACACACACACACATGCATGCACCCACGTGTACACGCACATACATAGTTTCACCTTCTGTTACCATTATGGTACATTTTTAGAGTTGATAACCAATACTGATACATTACTATTAACTGAAGTCCTTAGTTTATTATTTTAGTATATAGGCTGCCAAAGCGAGCCCAAGTCCATACTTTACATTAGGGTTCAGTCTTGGCTTTGTACATTCTATGAGTTTTAACAAATGAATGTCATCTATCCACAATTACAATATCACATAGAATT
The DNA here is from genome assembly GCF_002288905.1 of Enhydra lutris kenyoni. NCBI lineage: Eukaryota > Metazoa > Chordata > Mammalia > Carnivora > Mustelidae > Enhydra > Enhydra lutris. Next base: position 14,365,361 of record NW_019154134.1, on the reverse strand, counting down.
GTTTCACTGCCCTAAAAGCCCCATGCTCCCCCTATTCATCCCTTTTACCTTTTCTCCAACTCCTGTCAACTACTGGTCTCTATATAGTGTTCCTTTCCTAGAACGTCATGTAATAGGAGTTACACAGGATGTAGCCTTCTCAGACTGGCTCCTTTCACTTAGCGTTATGCATTCAAAGTTCTTCCTAATTGATCTTGAAGTTACTCCAGGTCGCTAATGAGAACTGCTCTTAATTCTACATCAGTTAATATCTTGGCTTTTAAGAAAAGCAATAAATTTGCTTCATTTTCTAAGTAAATGCAAACTGCCTTCCACCCTTTGGATATTCCTGAAAGACTGTGGTCCAGTGATGGCGGGCTGTCTTATTTTCTAGGACTGTTACATTCTTTTCAAAAACCTATCTTTATAATTTTATTTTCTTTAAACGTATGAGTTGAAATCAATATCATGATTTGATTTTGCTTCAACCTGTCTCCAAAGAAAGTAACAAATATAATGAAAATAAGTTAAAATTTGCACCTAATTAATTTATTCTGTGTGTATATATATTCTACCACATGCAGGGGGAAAAAAAAAAAGCCAAAAGCCAGTTTCTGCTAAGAATGACCTTGATGAAGCAGGAAAAAGATTAATTTTTATTAATTATTTATTTTTTAATACACCATGGGAGAGAAACAGGAAGTACACAGAAAGCATTCCTGCTGCATACCTAAGCATTTTTTTTTTTTTTTTTAAAGAAAAAGCTTCTTTGTTACTGTTTTAGTTGTGAGCTGAACTAGCTGTTTTTCCCACTGAATACCACTGTTATGTAATAAACAATGGCCAGGAAATCTCATTATTTAGATCTGGTTATTTGACAGGCATTTTAACAAAAATGAACAAAACAAACCTGTCACTTCAAAGGTAAAAACTGATAGTATTTGTTGCCAAATAAAATGATAAAATTTGGGCTTTCAAGCAAAAATCAAAATTTTAGAAATCTTCTGGATGCTTATAGCTTCCTAATACAGAATTCTCTGAAGAGACGATATTAACAATTTTTTGATATTGCTTACTGAAATATGACATTTAGAAGAGCTGTATGATTCAGTGAACCAAGAGTTAAATGCATGATATTACAAAACTATGCATAAGTAAGTTAAGTATTCAAAGTGTAAAGACAGACCAATGGATTTCAATGTAACAGAGTATTTAAAGTTCACATCAAGTGTCAGATTCCATATTGCAACTAACTTTTAATAATCTAGCACTTGTCAAGTTTTGGTGTAATATCAAAGACATCTATCCAAAATCATCTTGAAAAGCCATTATAATACAATTCCATTTTCTGTCTATGTGTCTAGCTAGATTTTCTTCATATACTTCAATCAAAACAACAGAAAAAGCTGGGGACATCACATTGCTAGATTTCAAGCTTTATTACAAAGCTATGATCACCAAGACAGCATGGTACTGGCACAAAAATAGACACACAGACCAACGTAACAGAGCAGAGATCCCGGATATGGACCCTTAACTCTATGGTCAAATAATCTTTGACAAAGCAGGAAAAAATATCCAATGGAAAAAAGACAGTCTCTTCAATAAATTGTGCTGGAAAATTGGACAGCTATATACAGAAGAATGAAACTCGACCGTTCTCTTACATCATACACAAAGATAAAACTCAAAATGTTTGAAAGACCTCAATGTGAGACAGTAATCCATCAAAATCCTAGAGAACACAGGCAGCAACCTCTTCAACATTGGCCACGGGAACTTCTTTTAAGACACGTCTCCAAAGAAAACAAAAGCGAAAATGAACTTTTGGGACTTCATCAAGATCAAAAGCACAGCAAAGGAAACAGTCAGCAAAACAAAGAGGCAACCCATGGAATGGGAGAAGATATTCACAAATGACACTACAGACAAGGGGCTGATATCCAAGATCTATAAAGAACTTCTCAAACTCAACACCCACAAAAAGATAACCAAGTCAAAAAACAGGCAGAAGACGAGCAGACTCTTCTCCAAAGAAGAAATACAAATGGCTAACAGGCACATGAAAAAGTGTTTATTATCATCATTAGCCAGCCATCAGGGGAAGTCAAATTAAAATCACATTGAGATACCACCTTACACCAGTTAGAACAGCCAAAATTAACAAGGCAAGAAACAAAAAATGTTGGAGAGGATGTGGAGAAAGGGGAACCCTCTTACACTGTTGGTGGGAATGCAAATTGGTGCAGCCACTTTGGAACACATTGTGGAGGTTCCTCAAAAAATTAAAAATAGAGCTACCCTATGACCTGGCAATTGCACTACTGGGTATTTACCTCAAAGGTACAGATGTAGTGAAAAGAAGGGCCCTATGCACCGCAATGTTCTTAGCAGCAATGTCCACAATAGCCAAACTGTGGAAATAGCTGAGATGCCCTTCAACAGACGAATGGATAAAGAAGATGTGGTCCATAGACACAATGGAATATTACTCAGCCATCAGAAAGGACGAATAACCAACTTTTGCATCAACATAGATGGGACTAGAGGAGATTATGCTGAGTGAAATAGGTCAAGCAGAGAAAGAGCATTATCATATGGTTTCACTTACTTGTGGAACCTAAAGAATAAAATGGAGGATATTAGGAGAAAGAAGAGAAAAATGAAGGGGGGGAAATCAGAGGGGGAGATGAATCATGAGAGACTGTGGACTCTGAGAAACAAACTGAGGGTTTCAGAGGGGACGGGGGTGGCGGGATGTGTTGGCCCAAAGACGGGTATTAAGGAGGGCACATATGGCATGGAGCACTGGGTAATATATGTAAATAATGCATCTTATTAATATATGTAAATAATGCATCAAAAACTAATGACATGATGATTCACAGAACTGTACCCTGGGGGGCAAATAATACATTATATGTTAATAAAAATAATTTAAAAGAACTAATGACATACTGCATGGTGACTAACGTAACAAAATAAAATAATAAAAAACAGAAAAATAACAACATATGGCAACAGATTGTACGCAGAAACAGATGTGAGAATACATATGTTGTTTATTAGGCCAAATATTAAAGAGATTTGCAAAAATTAAAACAAATGCCATTCTTCTCAAATTTTTTGAATAAATTATTTTTTTATTTATGTGTGAAATTTATTGTTGAAGATTGTAAATATGTAAACCATATCTATAAAAATTGACACATTTAACTGAACTTTTTTTTTACTTAAAAAAATTTTTTTATTAACATATTATGTATTATTAGCCCCAGGGGTATAGGTCTGTGAATCACCAGGTTTACACACTTCACAGCACTCACCATAGTATATACCTTCCCCAATGTCCATAACCCCACCACCCTCTCCCTAGCCTCCTCCCCCCAGCAACCCTCAGTTTGTTTTGTGAGATTAAGAGTCTCTTATGGTTTGTCTCCCTCCTGATCCCATCTTGTTTCATTTATTCTTTTCCTACCCCCCAAACCCCTGACATTGCATCTCAATTTCCTCATATCAGGGAGATCATATGATAATTGTCTTTCTCTGATTGACTTATTTCGCTATCATAATACCCTCTAGTCCACATCATTGCAAATGGCAAGATTTCATTTCTTTTGATGGCTGCATAGTATTCCATTGTATATATATCTCACATCTTCTTTATCCATTGAATAAATTATTTTTCATAATCTATGTTATGATTCCATGTAATGAAATTATCTGTGTATGAATAAATCTTTAGAATGTCTTCTCAGTTTTAATATATAATATGGTAAATATTTATAATCCATATACACAAAAGTTCTTTGGGGTTCTCAATAACTTTAAGATTTTAAAGGGATCTTGAGCCCAAAAAGTATGAGAACAAATACACTAGGAGGTAGAAAGCAAAGGTGACTTGGGTCATAGGACTGTATTAGATACTGTACTGAAGCATGTACGTTTTTAGTGAATTGGCAATATTAACAGTAATCTCATCTTACTAAGCAAGATGATTTAGGGAAAGAATATAATGCGAAGTCTAAATTATGGTCAGGTCTCTTCTATCTGAGATCTAAAGATATAAAGCTCCAAGAAGTATGAAAAGAATGGCAGCACACGGTAGGTAAGGAGAGAGGAAGTAAGTATGGAGCATTTACTTCAGAAAGCCATACCTAGATATGCCACCGTATAGAGAGAAAAAGCAATCCGCTTAATATTTACAGTTCTATTAGATGACAAATAACCTCATTTATTTTTTTTATTTGTATCTCTTTAAAGATTTTATTTATTGAGAGAGAGCACGTGTGCAAACAATGGGAGGAGCAAAGGGAGAGGGACAAGAAAACTCCGAACTGACTGCAGAGACCAATGCAGGGCTCACCTCAGGACCCTGGGATCATGACCTGAGCTGAAATATAGAGTGGGACAATCAACCGACTGAGCCACCCAGGAGCTCAATAAATAATATCATTTAAAATGAAAAGCAAGGGGTGCCTGGGTGGCTCAGTGGTTAAGCGTCTGCTTTCAGCTTAGGTCATGATCCCAGGGTCCTGGTATCGAGCCCCGCATTGAGCCCTATATCGGGTTCCCTGCTCAGCAGAAGGCCTGCTTCTCCCTCTCCCACTCCCCCTGCTTGTGTTCCCTCTCTCACTGTCTCTCTCTCTCTGTCAAATAAATAAACAAAATATTTAAAAATAAATGGAAAGCAAGAGCTACTATAATACTCTGAGGTGGCTTCTAAAGCATCAAGGAAAGATGAGATGATCTTCAATAGGATTTTAGTTACACTTTCTACGTTATAATTATGGGATAACTGGCAACTCATATGGGGTTCTTAATACAAATATTGACCTAATCAGAACACCTCATTAATAAGCTATTCTAGATAGACTGCAAATTACTTTATCTGAACTGGTTTTTTATAGCACTTTGCAAAACAGAAATACAGCTTTAGATTAGAGCTAATTCTAGGAATCTATGTCAAAATAATCTAAATATCCTGGCTTGAGTACTTGTGTACTTAAAAAAAAAAATCCAAAATAACATCCCAAGGTGTAGAGTAAATGTCAGTAGTTAGTACCTACAAAAGAAGAAACACACCAAATCCCTACAACCTGCAGTAAAGGAAAAACAGAATTCATGGGTTCTCAAATGAATACTGGGGCTGTTATAATTCAAAATTTTGAGTGGAAATTTCCCAGTATTTATTCCTGTAATCTTCCAGCATACCCACAGAAAGGAAGAGACTAAATGAAGGCTCTGCATACCTCTAGGAGGTGACCAATGATGGCTGAGAATATTTTTTCCCACACCATCATACTTCTCTGGATGTTTGTAGGTTATTACCATACTGAGTATTGCCCAAGCCATCAGATACAGAGTTATTCAGAAACCATTTATTCATTATGTTACTTTATAAATAAAAATCCCTTCAGGCCTCCACTCTGTATACTGATGAAACTAGATATATGTATAAAATAGAACATTCCAAAGAAGTACATATGGTCACTTTCCCTATACTGGCATTGGAAGACTTATATTTATCCCATTAAAAGCTCCAGGGGATGCAACTTTGTGGAGCTTATTTGTTCTCTTTTAAATATGAATATTAAACCACAGCGGTAATCAATTTACTTATGAAGCAAAAAATCAAGTAAATGAAGAACAAAAACTAAGGAAATAGTCCTTGCCTTGAAAGAACAGAAAATGACCCACATTCAGAGTAAATAATTGCAAATGCTCAGCCCAGAATTTATAAATTTCCCCAGATTACTTGGGTCTGGGGACTAAACGCAATGCATTAGAATGGAAACTCTTCTTCAGCAAAATTCAAAGAATATATTTCTGCCATTTCTGGCTTACTTTAGAGTACATATGTGCTCTAAAATTTACTGTTTTTTTTTTTTAATAGAAAAACTTATGACTTCTGCTTTATATAAGTTGTATTGCTCACCACCCCCATTTTTGGCATTTGAAATAAAATGTTTGCAATATTTTGCAGTGCTGGTCACTTTTTCAAAGTATCTTCTGTTTTTAGTTTGAAAACCAAGGATGTGCTAGCAGTTATTTTAAAAATACTACATGTTCTGCACAAGTTATTAGATCTTTATAAAATGATAAATGCTGCAGTATATATTCTATGCATATTTTTATGGAAACATTTAAATTTAATAATCACATACACTAAAAAATTACTATCCTGTCTGAAATTAAAGGAAGAGTGTTTTGTTATATAACATTTCTAACATATTAGTGATTCTGAAAGTTTTCACCTCATTTACAAAGTCTTCTGCCATGTTTACTGAAGGGAAGAAAAATGCGAATTCTAGGTCATTGGTTAGCTCCAAAAAGGAAAATATTGAGATATATCTTTATTTATGCTTATAGTTGGTAATACACAACCACATAGTTAGAGTGCACTAGTTACCATTTTCTTAAAGACTACAAAATGCAGTCATTATTCTACGGAACACATTACTTTGTCTCGATGTTGGAGAGAGGAGAGGGAGAGAGAACGCACTTCCCTTTGTCTTTTCTGGCTTCACTGTAACTGTCCATCTGCTTTATTTACCTTTCTCTTCAAGTGTGTCTTGTGTACATTTCTGCCTATTACTGACCTTTTTTTTTTTTTTTTTGCCATATAATTCATGTATCCTAAAACTCACCATTTTAAAGTGTACAGAGTTCAGGGGTTTTGGTATATTCATAAGGTGGTACAGCCATTTTACCACCATTGACTATCAGAAAAATTTCCTCACTCTGAAAAGAAACTGCATACCCATTATCAGTCACTTCCCATTTCCCTCTCTCCCCTCTTCTTGGAGCACCACCCTTGGAAACTGCAAATGTACTTTCTGTCTCTACAGATTTGCCTATTCTGAACATTTCATATAAACAAAATCATATAAAACATGTCCTGTTGTATCTGGCTTCTTTCATTTAATGTTTTCAAGGTTTATCTCTTATAGTATGTAACAGCATTTCATTCCCTTTTATGATCAAGTAATATTTCATTGTATGGAGATCCCTCATTTGGTTTACTGTTCCTGACTTCTTATATATGTATTCTCTGCCAACGGCCTTTTAGTAATGGTCTTTAAGAAAACTGTGTTCTGTACTTTCTATTTCCCTACATGAGCTTACCCTTTCTTACTGTCCTCAAAATCTATTTCCTTAGTACTGATGCCAGCAAAATCTTTGTTTAATCTTATCCCTCTTCTGATCTCCAAATACAAATTTACCACTGCCTTTTGTAAATGACTAGGATTCCAATCTTAGTATATTCTAACTTGAATTCACTTCTCCCCCAGATTTGACTCTTGATCCTTACCTCCTATATCCAATCCTTGCCAAGTTTAGTTCTTAAAGTGTTACAGTGTCTCCCTGTACTCCCTGATGATTCCCTTTATTTTCATTGCCTAATTAAGCTTTTTAATCTCTGTATTCTCTCAAAAAATATTTATTGAGTGCCTTCTGTGTACCAGCCACTTTCCCAGGCTCTGAGGATACACTATGGAGCTTCTAGTCTTGTGGCACAGAATAAAAAGATGCTAAGAAAGCATAAAACAGAGGAACTCGAATTAGTTTGGGGTCTAGAAAGGCTTCTTTGAGGTTGTGGTATTTAAGTTAACCTCTTGTTAGAAATCTTTTTGTTATAAATGACAGAAAACCCAGGTTAAAGTGGCTCAAAAGTTCAAATGGAATCTACTGGTGCCAGTAATAGAAAAATCTAGAAGTGTATCTAGCTTTAGGCAAGAATTGACTCAGTACCCTAAACAACATCTCTAAAAACTATCTTTTTCTTTCTCAGGCCAAATTCCTCACGAATTTAGAACTTTTGCATAAGCTGTTCCTTCTGGCTACTCTTTCACCTCTACTCTTCCCTAATTCCTACATACCATTCAGACCTGCATTGGTTTGGTATAGTGGACACTTTTGGGAAAACCTCTCTAGCATTCATTCCACCCATCTTCTGCCAACAGTTTACTGATTTTTTTTTTTAATTGGGAAATTCACCCTTTCCCACTTATAGCCATAACTATGTGTTCCAGCTGGCCTTAAGTGATTCAGGGGAAATGATATGGGAGGACTACCAGGAGGCTAATACTGATATATCAGTAGCCCTGTACTTTCTGTGAAACAAAGTGTCCTCCAGATCTCTATACAGGACATCTACTATCCATTTGCAAGTCCCTGTCATAGGAATCTAAAATAGCCTATGATCACATTAGATATAAAGCTTTTTGAATCTGAAATTATTAAAAATATACCAATATTCATGTTTTTTAAACTACTATTATTTCTGCTATTGTCAGAGCAAGGCAAGGGAGGCAAGGTAATAGAAGTGACTAGAAATGGCTAATCAATAGCCTTCAAACCATTTCTGTATAACTTCTGGCCATCAAAAAGGAATCACAAATATTATGTTTAATATATTTAATCACTGTATTCCTATTACTTAGAACAATGCTTGGCATATAGAAGTTGCTCAGTAACTACAACTTACATTTGAGAATAGGAAGACTGGTAAAAGAAAAATGTACTTGCCATACTGGAAAGACCTCAGAGAAACTATTCAGATGAATACAAGGAAAAAGATAAAAAATAACATCCATTTATACAGATAGAATGCATTAGCTGGGGTTCTCCAGAATCCAAAGTACAGCAGAAGTTTACATGCTGTTACTTTACTAGGGATTGCAGGTGTGAGAGAAAAGAGAGTGAGTGAGATAAAGAGGAAGAGAAAATACGAGGGGCCTGAGTAGGCCTTTAATTGGTACCAAGTAGAGTCTTAGGAGAGGGTTACTGACTATTGTGTCCCAACTACATGTAGTGTGATCTATAGTCTGCTGAGGGAGGAAGGGAGAAAAAGGTATCTGCTGGTGCCCATCTCCTATTGATCCAAAGTGTGCTCCACTGGGCATTAATACCCCCTCATCTCCGGGTTACACACACATGAGAACCGAGTAGGCCTCACTGCATCTAATGCTTCAGTGACAATAGAGAAGCCCCCCAAGGCAAAAGCTCTTAACCTGCTTGCTGGAGTAGCTTCTGGACAGAGCGAAAGTGGAGTTGTTCTCCAAGGCTGTAGCTAGGCAAGAACAAGTACTGCTGAGGGGATTTGTGGAGGTACAGATAAATACAGTTTAGTGTATTCATAGAGTGGAATACTATTCAGCAATAAAAAGAAATAAATTACTTACATACAAAACATCAATAGTGAATCATAAAACCAGTGTTTAATGGAAGAACCCTTACACTGAAGAGGACATAACACCTGATTCTATTTTTGTAAAATTCCGTAATTAGTTAGATTACTCTGTGGTTGAAAAAGATCAGAATAGTAGTTGGCTCCAAGATATGAAACAGAAAATGGCTGAGAAGGGGAAGAGGAAAATTTTTGAAATGATGTAAGGTTTTGTACCTTAGTGGAGATTATATACACAGGCATGTGCATCTGTTAAAATAGTAAATGGACAACTAAGATTTCTATATTTCACTGTATATAAAATTCATATCAAAAGAAAAACTACAAAAAATGTGACATATTCATGCAACAGAATATGATTCAACAGGAACAAACTACTGTGGCACAATTTAATACAGGATAATACCACTTTTACAGAAATAACATAGGCAGAACAATGCCATGTATTATATGGAGATATATATTCCTAGATATGTATCTTTCTATACATATTTCTAGACATATATATCTTTCTAGATATATATTTCTATATATATATTTCTTTCTCTCACTCTCTCTGTATGTATGTGTGTATATATATATATAATTTTTTCCTTTAAAAGACCAGAAGTTTATAAAATAAACTCCAAAGGCTGACTCTTTCTATGGGCAGTGGAAAATGATCTGGATTGGGAGTACTAACTAAAAGGTCTTCAACTTTTTATGCTATTTTAAAGACAATGTTTTAATTTTTTTTTAGTTAAAAATGAACTAAGTCAGTATCTATATTAATCAATCAAAAACAGAAAAATAGAAGTAATACATGATTGTTATAGGAAATCTAAAAATTACATTAAAATATAAATAGATTCAAATTCAATGTGGCAATTTGTATCCCAAACTATTTTTACTTCTTTGTCGGAAACACAGAATTTAAAAATGTCACTGGTTAAGAACAAAGAAACTCTGAAACTGCTGGCAGGTGGTTAAGAGAGGTCTACAAATTTTGAAACTCCTTCCACTTAATACCGCCAGGTGGTGTGAAGTATGTAGGTGTGTACGTGGTGCATACATAGCTACAAGCTTCTTAAATGTATTTATAAAATGAATATGATCATGTATAATATTAGAAGTTTTTTTTACAAAACAATGCACTGGATGATTCTTTGGTAGCAATATTATACTTTAACTTGCTCTCTAATATATTCACTTTCCAGAAAAATATATTCAAGACACTCCAATACTTAAATGAATTTCAGTATTTAGGATAATGCTGCTTTTTAAAAAAGAGATTATTTATTTGAGAGAGAGAGAAAGAGAGAAAGAGCATGAGTGGGAGGGGCAGAAGGAAAGGGAGAGAGAATATTAAGCAGACCCCACGCTGAGCAGGGAGCCCGACATGGGGCTTGATCTCAGAACCCTGAGATCATGATCTGAGCTGAAACCAAGAACAGTATTCAACCAACTGTGCCACCCAGGTGCCCCAGAATAATGCTGTTTTTGATGACAGGCGTTTGAGAACTTCCTTTGAAATGAAGTTGAGAAATAAAATGCAGAAAGTGGAGAAAATAATGGCAAGTAGATCACCAATAAATCACCTATGACCCCACTTCCCAATAAAATTCTGCTAATATTTTATATACTTTCTATTTCTTTTAATTTTAAATAATATTTCTAACTACATGGTATTTAGAATTATGGTTTTACATTCTGATTTACTACATTAGATTAAGAATTTCCCGTAATACTAAATCTCAAAATAAACAACAGTTTAAAGACTGTATAATAATGTAACTATATGGTTTGCTTAAATAAGCTCCAATTATTAGCTATTTAGAGTTCTTGCCTTTCTCTTTTTTACTGTTTTATATAACTTTGTGCTAGCTATTTGCTCTGCCTCAAATGCTCCCTTCTATGTCTGTGAATTGCTGATTCTTTTCTTATTTCTTTAGGTCTCAGCGTAAATATTATTTCAAAGAGGCCTACCCATAAGATGCTATCTAAATTAAAGCAGCACCACCATCTCCCAATGCACACAATAAATGTGACACTTTATCACTGAGTTTAGAAAATAATGTGCAGCAGTGTCTGGGTGGTTCAGCCGGTTAAGCAGCTGCCTTCAGCTCAGGTCATGATCTCAGGGTCCTGGGAACGATCCCCTTGTTGGGTTCCCCTCTCCTCGGTGAGTGTGCTTGTCCCTCTCCCTCTACCCCTCTTCCTGCTTGCACTCTCTTTCTTTCTCTCTCTCTAATAAATAAAATCTTCAAAAATTTTAAGAAAAAGAAAATAATGTCAAACCACTTAAGTTTCATTTTCTCTATATATGAGTAATAGTTTTTGCTTAATCTACTTCTTAGTATATTCATGGTTCTTACAATATTACACATAATATGTGAAAAGTTTAGGTGATATAAAATTGTTTATCAGTATAGCATGTTATTATGGTCTTTTTATGGAAGGCAACACACACACACACACACACACCCCTTTTCTGTCCAGCAGGGCTGAGGACAAAAACATTTCTAACCCAGGTTTCTTTATTTACTTTAGTATCTGGGTAAATTCCTGCTCCTGGCAATCAAAAGAGCCTGAGATCCCGCTATTAAAAGATATGAGGATAACAGCTTGGTACAGCATTTATCTCCATGGGAAGTCTGTACCAAAGATGGAATGGATTAAAAAAAACCCACAAGACTCATCTATATGCTGCCTATAAGAAACTCATATCAGACCTAAAGACACATACAGATTGAGAATGAAGGGATGGAAGAAATGTTTCCCATGGAAATGAAAGCAAAACAAACAAACAAACAAAGAAAACCAAAAACCAAATCCAAAACAAAAAAATACTTCCTAGAAACACGTTTCCTAGAAATATACAACCTTCTGAAATTGAATTAGGAAGACAAAGAAAATCTGAACATACTGATAACTAGTAACAATACTGAATCAGTAATCAGAACATTCCCAATAAACTGAAGTCCAGACCCAGCTGGATCCACAGGTGAATTCTACCAAATATTTAAGAAAGAATTAATACATATTCTTCTCAAAGTATTAAAAAAATAGAAGAGGAAGAAAATGTCCCAAATGCACTGTACAAGCTAGCAATACTGTCATGCATAAAACGATGAACACACTACAAAAAAGAAAACTATAGGCCAATATCCATAATGAGTACAGATGCACAAATCCTCAAAAAATATTAGCAAACCACATTCAACAATACATGAAAAGGACCATTCACCACAACCAAGTGGGATTCATTTCAGGGAAACAAGGATGGCTCAATATTTGCAAATCAATCAGCATTATACACCACACCAAAAAACAAAAACAAAAACAAACAACCAAAAAAAAAAAAAAACACCCCCAAAATAAAAATCGTATGATCACTTCAATAGATGCAGAAAAAGCATCTGACAAAATTCAAAATCTATTCATGATAAAAACTCAACAAAGTGGGTTTAGAGGGAACATATCAACATACTAAAGCCCATAGATGACAAACCCATAGCTACTATCATCAAACTCAGTGATGAAAAACTGAGAACTTTTCCTCTGAGATCAGGAACAAGACAGAAGTGTCTACTCTCACCACTTTTACTCAATATGGTACTGGAAGTCCTAGCCCTAACAACAAGACAAGAAAAATAAATACAAGGCCTCTAAACTGGTAATAAAGAAGTAACACTTTCACTATTTGTAGATAACAGGAGACTGTAACTCCACCAAAAAAAGCTATTAGAAGTAAAAATGAATTCAAAAAAGTTGTAGGATACAAAATTAATATGTAGAAGTTGGTTTCAGTTCTAAAAATAACAACAAAGTAGCATAAAGAAAAACTAAAAAAGCAATTCTCTTACCTTGTGCCAAAAAGAAGAAAGTACTTAGGAATAAACTTAACCATGCAGGTTGTGGGGGGAAAAAAAAAAACTGAAAACAATGGAAAGGCATACTATGCTCATGGATTAGAAGAACATCAACAGCATTTTTCACAGAACCAGAATAATCCTAATGTTACACTGGAACCACGAAAGACCTGAAGTAGCTAAAGCAATCAAGCTGGAGGTATTACAAATCCCAGATTTCAAGATACACTACAAAGCTGTAACAATCAAAGCAGTATGGTAATGGTACAAAAACAGACACGTAGATCAATGGAACAAAATAGAAAGCCCAGGATTAATCTCATGTTTATATAGTCAATTAATTTATGACAAAGGAGGGAAGAATGTACAGTGGGGAAAAGACAATCTCTTTGATAAGTGGTGTTGAGAAAACTGGGCAGGTACATGCAAAAGAATGAAACTGGGCCACTTTCTTATACCATATACAAAAATAAGCTCAAAATGCATTAAAGACCTAAATGAAAGATATGAAACCATAAAACCCCTAGAAGAAAATATGCATAGTAATCTGTTAAACAACAACCTTGTGAACACTTTTCTAGGTATGTCTCTGGAGGCAAGGGAAATAAATGCAAAAATAAACTACTGGGAACTATACCAATCCATCAATCAATCAATCAATTAATGCAAGCATTTTCACAGTGAAGGAGACTATCCACATAATGAAAAGGCAATCTACTAAATGGGAAAAATATTTGTAAGTGATATGTCTGATAGGGCATTAGTATCTAAAATATACAAATAACTTTACAATTCCATAACAACAAAAAACTTCCCAAATAAGCAGATTAAAATGGGCCCAGGATCTGAATATACATTCTTCCAAAGAAGATATATAGATGGCCAAAGACACATGCAGAGATGCTCAACATCAGTGATCATCAAGGAAGTGCAAATCAAAACCATAATGATAAATCACATCACACTAGTCAGAATGACTAGAATGAAAAACAAGTGATGGCGAGATTGTGGAGAAAAAGCAACCCTCATGCACTGTTAGCAGGAATGTAAACTGATACAGCCATTGTGGAAAAGAGATGGAGAGATGGATGTTCCTTAAAAAGTTAAAAATAGAAATACTGTATAATCCGGTAATTCCACTACTGGGTGTTTACCCAAGAAAGTGAAAAGATATATGCAGCCCCATGTTTACTGCTGCATTATTTACAAGAGCCAAGATATGGAAGCTGCCTAAAATGTTCACCAACAGAGGAATGGATAAAGGAGATGTCATATGTAATAGACACAATGTATACAATACAACTCAACAAGAAAAAAAGAAAGTCATCTTGCCATTTGGGACAACATGGATGGACCTAAAGGATATTATGCTAAGTGAAATAAGTCAGACTGGGAAAGACAAAATCCATGTCATTTCACTTATATGTGGAATCTAAAAAAACAAATGATCAAACAAACAAAAAAAAAGGCAGAAAAAGATCCATAAATACAGAATACAAAATGATGGTTGCCGGAAAGGAGGGATTGGGGGATGGGTAAAATGTGGGAAGGGGAGTGGGAGTTGTAAGCTTCCAGTTATGGAATGAATAAATCATGGGGATGAAAGGTCCTTATTGAAATTGAAAATACAATTTCAAATGGTACTGTAATAGTGTTGTATGGTGACAGATGGTAGCTACATTTGTGGTAAACATAGCATAAGGTACAGAGTTGTGGAATCACTATGCTGAACACCTGAAATGAATGTAACGACATGTGTCAAGTCTACTTTTATGAAAAAAAATCTATACCAACAAAGAAACTTTTGTATTATGATTTAGAAATCACACTCATGTACTCAATAGTTTGGCTGGTAATTAGCTTTTTAGTGTAAATATCACAAAACAAAAAATTATAACTTAATTATATATATAAAATTAAATTTTCATATGGTTTCTAGAAAGTACTGTAAAATTTAACTATACCTACTTCACAAATATCTTCATTTACAAAATGTGGCATAAGAGCTAAGTGACATTTAAGCAATATTTGCATTCTGATATTTTAAGATTTAATGGTCTATTAGTGTCTCTGAATCTTATTTCATAAAAAATTATGTTGATGAAGCCAGTTCAGTATTTTAAAGACATGGTTAGCTAAGAGCATCTTCACATATATTTTAAAGTTTTAAAAATTTTATGAATATGGGTTGTTTCTTTTCTTGGGTGTTTCCATCTTGGTTTCTGCTTGTGCACTTGTTTTCTGATGTTAGCAATCAGACTTTCTGTCTGAAATTTCTGCCATTCAATTTTATATGGATATAAAGCATTTCTGTAATTATTGACTGTGTCAGAATGAATAATGCACTTACTAGTCTCATTATTTCCATTTCTATTATCCAGGTGGAAAGAGGTTATCTCATTTTAATAGAAAGCATTAGAAAGATTTTATATGACTTGGTGCAATGTAAATAAAATATTATATTTTTCAACCCTTCCAACAAGTAGAGGACATGTATCTTGCATTGTGGACCTAGAAAAGACATGAATAGATTATTATGTTATGAAAATTTCCACAATTCAGGTCTGTATTAAGTCCCTTATATCTGAACTTTTCAAACGTCTAATTTCTAAAGAAAAAGAAGGCATTTGTAATTTTAAACAAGGAAGTTGTGACATTTCAGAGTTTCTGAGGTAAACCTCCAGTCAAGCTAAGGCCAAGGTGAAAGCATGTAACACCCAGAAGGAAGGATAAAAGATAGCTACAAAGTTATTACAGCACCATCTAAGTGAACTAGAGCTCCAGTACAAGCTGAAACACCTGAGTGGAAATAAGGCCACAGGCCATTCTTGGAAGCAGGACAATTTCTGACCTGTCCTCAGGCACCTCCTAAGTTAACAAGCTTAGGTAGGTTTGGTTCAGATGAAATGTGAGACTGAGTTGGGCAAAGCTGGGGCAGGAAATGATTTACCTTATAGATGTTTATACCAAATAGGATTCCAATCAAAATAGTCTGACTATATGTATCTTTGACTGTAAATTGGTTTCTCTTGGCATTTTAACATTTCTGAAATTCATATGCAATTTTAACCAGATACAGTTCTTTCATCTGAAAATCTTCCCACTTCTCTCCAAACGTATTAATTAAACTGTCAATCCACAGTGTCTTAAAAATTCAAGAAAAAAGGCAAATTTGCCCTAAGTTTAAAAAAACAAAACAAAACAAAACAAAAAACTCAACAGCTGCTATGGGCTATGGAACATGACATTCATTTTATACTTGGTATGTTCTAGGCCTACTGTTAATGCTTTTACATACATATAATATAAAATTTAACTCTCAAAACAACCCTTATCTTCCATGTTATGGTCTGAACTGTAGTGTCCCCCCAGTATTCATATGTTGAAGCCCTAACTCTCAATGTTATGGTATTTGGAGATGGGGGCCTTTGACAGGTAATCAGGTTTACATGAGGTCAGGAGGGTGGAACCCTCTCCTGATGAGATTACCGTCCTTTTAAGAGGAGGAAAACTGAGAGAAAGTTTCTCTTTCCCTGTACAAGCAAAGGAATACCGTGCAAAAAAGCAAGAAGGCAGTTGTCTAACCAAGAAAGCGGGAGCTCACCAGGAGCCCAATTTGCCAGCACTTTGATGTAGGACTTGCTAGTCACCAAAACTGTGAGAAATAAATGTCTGCTGTTTGAGCCACCCATTCTATGTATGGTATTTTATTACAGCAGCACAGGCAGACTAAGATAATCCTCCTCGCAGAGATTAGGGAAAGGGGGCTCAGAGTGACTGAGTAAGCTTAAGGTCAAGATAACTTATTTCAGCCAGAGATCTGTTTAACCTAAAAACTAACTCTGAACCACTTCTTTATATTGCATCCATGAAATTTAATATTATCCTTTGAATCACATTTATTCTCTGTAAGTTTTTCCTGTATTTTTCATGTAATACACATTCTTCATCCTGGTCCAAGGTACAATCATCTTTTGCCTAAGGTGCTGCAAGAGCCTCCTACTAGCTTTCCCTACTTCTACCTGGTACACATATTTTCTCTCTCTTCCTGTATACCCCAAAGTCTATTTTTTTTTTGAGATTTTATTTATTTATTTGACAGAGAGAGAGGGAGAGCACACATAAGCAAGGGCAGAGGGAGAGGGAGAAGCCCGATGTGGGACTGGATCTCAGGACCCTGGGATCATGACTTGCACCGAAGGTGACCGCTTAACTGACTGAGCCACCTGGGCGTCCCAACCCCAAGGTCTATTTTTAACACAGAAATCGGGGTGGGGGGGATCATTTCTTTTTCTTTTTTTTTTTTTTTAAGAAACAGCCTTTTTTTTTTTTTCCTTTTTTTTTAGAGAGAGAGAGAAAGCACACAAGCAGGCAGAGAGGCAGGCAGAGGCAGAGAGAGAGGCAGGCTCCCTGCTGAGCAAGGAGCCCGATGCGGGACTCGATGCCAGGACCCTGGGATCATGACCTGAGCCGAAGGCAGCGGCTTAACCCACTGAGCCACCCAGGCGTCCCCGGGGGGATCATTTCAAAATGTCACGTCATGTTATTGGTTCATAAAACCACTCAGAATAAAAGCTATATTGTCTTTACAATGGCCTATAAGTCTTGCATGATCCTTCCCAACCACCCTTACTTCTCTGACTTCATCTTCTACCACAACCTACTTCTCACCATGCTCTAGCCGCAGTGACCTGCTTGTTGGTCCTACTATTATCTTAGATCAGTACTTCTATGTTAAGACTTTTGCATTTATTGTTATGTCTAGAATGATTTTTTCAGATAGTCTTCTCACCTCTTTCAAGTCTCTGATCAATTCTCATGTTCTCAGTAAGTCCTACCTTGACTAACCCCACTTAACACCACAGCCTGACCCCCACCCTGACATTTCTAGTTGGCTCTACTTTTTTTCATGACATTTATCAACTTCTAATATACACATAAATTTACTTATTATGTTTATTGTATGACCCCTATGCATAAATGGAAGATCCAAGAGAGCAACAGACTTTATCTGTTTTACTCACTGATGTAAACCCAAGTGCCAAGAACACTGCTTGACAAGTAGCAGGAAACAATAAATACTGGTTGAATGAATGAATGTAAAAGATTGTTATAGAAGACAGACTATATTTTAGGTGAGAAATTAAGAAAAGGCCTCAGTCAACACTCATTAACTTACCAACAGAATGTAGAAGTAGGAGTTTAGGAGTTTAGATAACTCTAAGTTATTTCACATGTTTAAATGTGAAATGTTTAAATGTTTAAAGTCCACTATTTATTGTGGAAAATTAAGAAATATAGAAAAAAACACAGTGAAGATGAAAACCACCCATTTGCCAGAATAATCACTAATATTATATATAACTAGTATTTTCCTATGTATAAACATAGCTTTAAATTTTTCTAAAAAAAATTAAGATTATCCTCTCTTGTTTTTCCCTAAAG
Organism: Enhydra lutris kenyoni; assembly: GCF_002288905.1. Lineage (NCBI taxonomy): Eukaryota > Metazoa > Chordata > Mammalia > Carnivora > Mustelidae > Enhydra > Enhydra lutris. The sequence goes on along the minus strand of NW_019154134.1, from coordinate 14,346,893 downwards.
GAGATACACATACACAAATGTCTTCCATTTAAACACAACAGAGAAACATCTCCTTTAATGCTATATTTTCATCTAGCTATAATCACTTCTCTCTTTTCCTTCAGAGTCAAGTCCCTGGAAAGAGAAGAACATCAGTTCTGTCTATTCTTTCCCACAACCCACTACTAGACTAGAACTGCTGTAGCCAAAGTCATCTACGACAAAATTGCCACACCCAATAGATTTTTAGTTCTCATTATACATGGCAGTTCCACTGTCATGCATAAAACAATGCATTAAACATTTAAACATTCTCAGCCAATTCCTTCTCTTACAAACGGTCATTATCAAGAATGCCACTTGAACAAAGTCTACTTTTGAAATTTCTTATCCTGGTTCCTTTTCTGGCTTCCAGTGACCACCACCCACGGAATGTTGGTATTCTGTAGTGCTCAGCCTTGGACCTTCTCTTTTTTTTAACACCGCCTATTCTCCTTAAGGAACCTCACCTTTCGTTCTTATAGTTGTAGCTACTACCTGTTAAACTGATCACTCAATAGTCTCTTGCTTTAGCTCGGATCACTCTCCTGAACCCCAAATCAGTGAGTCTATAGTTATCCACTAACTATAGATATGTGTATTTGCTACCCAGGCATAGGAAAACAGTGTGGTCAAAGGTAATTTAACTTTTCCCTCAAACCTGCAAAATCTTAGTGACTGTTACCATAATCCACTTATTTATCCAAGAAAGAAATTTAGTAATCATTTTAGATTTTTCCCTCATCTTCATTTTCTATATCTTACCAGCAACCAGTTTATATAGATTGTTTAAAACCTGTGTGTTTATTCCCCTTTTCCCTTCCCACTGTTAATTCCTCAGTTAAGGCCTCATTATCTCTTGCTTGGCCTTAGAGTCTACTCCTCTTTCATGATCACTACAATTCATGCTCTATGCTGCTGCCAGATAGATCCTTCTAAATGGAACATGGAATACATTGCTGTCTGTATTCCTATGGGAAGAGAAATTTTTGCCATTCTTTTCAGTCCAGAGAAACTTAGGTCCAGCCTCAGTTACCTCTATCAGTTTAGAGGTAACTGATCAACTGATCAACTATTACTAACTGGTGGATGAAGCCACTAGGTTAAGAATACAAGCTCTGCCATCATCCTCTTTTCCTTTTTCACATGATACTAAAATACTTAGAAACGTGATGATTTTAGGCTAAGAGACTAGCTTGGTGCCTGGTGGCAAGTTTAAATTTGGAGCTTTATTTTCTAATTATAAAAGGAATACATGCTTATGGTAACGAAGCAGAGAAGATGATGCAATAAGTCATAAAGGCAAAACATATTGTGGCAGACGCTACTGGTTGGATAACCCAATACTTTTCTCAACCCCTTTCTCCTTTATAAGAATTATTTGTCATTATAGGAGCCAGAAAGTTTAAGTAGTTGTTTACCCTGGATTTCTTATAGCTAGAGTTGGCCCAAATTTGGCCAATGAGAAATGAAAAAAGTAAGCTGAAAATTCCTGGTAAAACTTTGGATTTCTCTATGAAAAGGGCAGAAATAGCTGATACTATCCCTGCCCTTTCCTTGAACATGATGATCCCAATATTTGGATCTTATCAGCCCTCTTACAACATGAGGCAACACACATGAGAACAGAAGTGGAGGCAAAATTAGAATCTTTATCTTGATTCTAATTTGATTCTTACCTTGATAGCAGAAACTATCTCTAGACTTATTACATGATAAAAATAAACACTGACCTGTTAAGCTCCCTGTCTGTCAAGTTTATTTCATTTATGGCTATAGTCACAATAAGCATCTCCATTCTGCCTCCCCATTCCCTGTCTCTCCGATGTAACCATCCTGGAGGCAACACTGGTGAATCCCTTTATGACTTTTTTTTTTGGCTATACCACATATAGAAGCACATGTACACATAAATATTCTGCTGCCAATTTCTTCACTTATCAATATACCATGTTAGTAGACAATGATCTTTATTTTCCTCTTATTTGTCTAACCTAGTGCCTGACTAACCTTTTTTTACATACATAAATATTATCATCTCATAGCTTCTTTTGATATTTCAGATTTTCTTTTTTCTTTGCTTGCCTTCCCTCTCCCTCCCCTCTGTAGTCCTGATCCCGTGCCCAGTCTCCCCATCTCATTTCTTGCAGCATTCCATCGTATACCTTTTCATTTCCTCTATGAGGCCTGATCATTCTCATTTTACTACTCTACCCTCCGTAAAATGTTCCGATTCCTTTGTTGTGCCCTTACTATTCTTTTCACACCTTTCATAATACCTATATTGATCCCTCTCTGACATTTCTAAGATCCTTGCAGGTATAGACTACTGTAACTGGACAGGAACGGTCAAACTATTTGGCCTATGGGCCAAATACAGCCTGCTTCTTGATTTTGTAAACAAAATTTCACTGGAACACAGCCATAATCATTGCTGCATGTTCTGTGTGTTGCTACTAAGGAGTTGTGACAGAGACTGTTTGCTCAGCAAACTCTACAGTATAGGCCATTACCTACTAGGCTAAGAAGTCTCATCATGCTTCTGAATGTAATATACTAATTTCTACCACAACCAACAAATACTTGTTGAGTCAACAAATAATTATGTCAGGCCCTGGAGATTTTCTTAGTCAGCTTGGGCTATGATAAAATACCATGAACTGGGTACCTTCAACGGGAACGTTTCTCATAGTTCTGGATGTGGGTATCCAAGATCAGGGTAGCAGCACAGTTGGGTTCTGGTGAGGGCTGTCTTCCTGACTTGCAGATGGCTGCCTTCTTCCCTTATGCTCACATGACACTCCTTTCACGTGTGTCTCTTCCTTTCCTTATAAGGCCACTAATCCTGTTGGATCAGGACTCCACCTTTATAACCACTTAGCCTTAATTGCCTCCAAAAACCCTATCTCCAAATACAGTCACACTGGGGATCAGGACTTCAACACATGGATTTGCCAGGAAGGGGAAGGGAACAATTTAGCCCTTAGCAGAAATACAAAAGGCACTATGGATGCTGCTGTGAACATACCTAGCAAGACTTATAAACTAATTTTTTAAAAAAAGAAGAAGCATCAAGAGGAGGTATTTTCAAGAATTGGAGTGCTAAGTAGCAGAAAGAGGGAATAATTAAGGAATGGGACACCAAGGGCCTGATCTAGAGCTGTTGAACTGGGAATTTAAGATATTTTGAAACCAAAATCAGTAGGAGATATTTTTCATTTGAGTGGAGGAACATACACTGGTTTTATAAGGAAAAATTCTGATTTTTTTCCTTTTAAGCCTTAAAATAATCAAATCTCTTGAGTTTACATTTTTATTTTGATTTGCATGCTCCTATTTCTTTTGAAGATTTTTTTAAAAAAAAGAAGTCCAAGAAGGAACACTGAAAAAATAAAATTAAATAAAAAAAAAAAGTCCAAGATATTATTTCCTGACTTCCAGGCAGGTGAAAGTCCCATGGGGCTAACCACTGAGAAAGAACACAGCTCCAAAACAAAAGTCATTCTTCAGCCTCCCGCAACCATCCTTATGCCTGCCAGTCAGTGCCTGAGCCACTGAACCCAGCTACTCCTAAGCCACAGCATGTCAAGGGAGAGGGATAGAGACAATCTCTAGCAGACTCCCTGCTGAGGATGGAGCATGAAGTGGGGATTGATCTCACAACCCTGAGATCATAACCTAAGCCAAAATCAACAGTCAGATATTTAACCAACCGAACCACTCAGGTGCCCCAAAATAATTTAATTATTAAATTTTTGGCATTTGATTTTCAAGAGACCGGGATTCTGAGTATAAATGATAGATATGGAAGATTTTTTTTTCCCCTGCTCCTCTTATCTCTGTTCCGTTAGCTCAAGATATACTAGACAAAGATTCTATGGGACTGGGCAAGAATCTGGTGGATCTCTGAGAACGCACTCAGCAATATATTCACCCAGGCTTAAAACTGGTGGAAGGGTAACAGGATAGAAAATCCATCAGGTTTAGAGTTTTGATAACAGGGAAGCCTATAACTTCCCATCTCCAGAATGGAGTCTCAGGAGGAAGTCAGGTCTCAGAATTCTTTCCTGCTTAGTGCAGTAAGGGAGTGGCAGAGGTTGGCATTTATTTGGCAGAGTGGGTTGTCAAGATTTTTCAGTCAATACAAAGAAAAAGTAAAGTGACCAGGTAGATAGCTCAGAAGGTATTAGCAGGCCAAATATCCATCCCATCTGCCAACATGCTGTACTTGAAAGGTTCTAAAAATTTAAGATGCAGACCCTAGGGGGAAAAGAAAGGGAGAAAGGTTGTACTGATTTAGTTTGCGGCCTCCAACAGAAAAATGCTCAAAATGGAAAATTCATTCATTCATATTTATTCAACAAATATTCACTAGGTACTTATTATATATGAATAATTTTTCTTTAAAAAATAAGGAAAATTACATTTCCTGTATATGTGACTTTGTGGACTATGATTCAATCCTAGAGTAAATCTCCCTCTCTCATCTTTTCATTATATCATTTAATCTCTTTTCATAAAACTTAAATATGTCTACCTTTCTCTAAATCTCACTCTTTTGCATTTTTTTTTATGCCTGACACAAAGTCTGTGCTATGTCATGGAAAAAGTTTAGATATTAAAGTTATCAGAAAATAGCAGTGATTAAGAAATGAAACATGGAAGCTACTTCAAATATATAGACATTTTTATTACAGAACTCTTTTCATTTCTGATTCTTAAAGAAATATACATTTTTAAAATGTCATTGTTATGTCATAAGAAACTGTATTTCTAGTCTCAAAATATGACTTTAAATTTGCATAAATACATATTCCAAATTTGACAGTTTTGGATTTCTAACATATGCTAGCTCCTGTATCAGTCATCAAAAATATATTTTAAGAAACAACTGGAAAAGATTTTTATATTGTCAAAAAAGACTTTTGGTCAATATGGGGAAGCAAGTCAAGGCAGTAAGCCTCCCTCCAGTGCTACTTAAATAAAAAAGCTAGATAAAATGTTCAAAAACCTATCTATGTTGAGGATATAGGTCAGGAGTCAAAACTCTAGGCTCTATATAGAGCAAGCAAGTTAGAAAGCCTCTTTGGTTTGTGGAATGTGGTACAGAAGCCAGCTACTCTGGACAAAGAGTCAGCAGAAGGATACCAGGACTTCAAACCTGCACTATTTGTTGGTGTGAGGTCTCAATTAGCACTTCCAAAGAACCTTGGAAACCCTGGATAGAGAAAATAATATAAAGTTAAGTCCTGTACTAGTGAAAGCAATATGATGACAACAAAGCCAAACACAAAACTGACCACAAGGGGTTTCTTCCACAATTCAGGGCACTTGAGAGTCACAGAGAACCAACTCCTACTGAAGTTAGTTTATAATAAAAAATTACTAAGTATGCCATAAAATTTGTAACTAAAAATTATAAGTACATGTATGAATGGAAGAACTAACTTGGACAAATACACAGAATGGAGAAATTTACAAGAAACTTTAAGTGCATTGAAAGATTTTATTTTAATTTTTTATTTCTTTTAATTTTTTAATTTTTTAAATTTTTAATTTAATTTTTTTATTTTTCTTTTTTACATTGAAAGGGGATTTTAAAAGCAGAACAGCATCAATAAGGCAAGAACAGGCTACCATCAAAATATGATTTAAAAAAAAGCAAATTTGAAACTGAACCTAAATGGAGACTGTAAATATAAAAAAGGTTAAAAAAGATAAAATTACCAAACCAATAAAAAGTGCTAAAAGAAACATACAGAACAACTAATCTTTAAGATTCTCAGCTAATTTTAGAGAAAGTAGACTCTTCCTTGAGCTCTTCCAAGTAGAAAATAGGGCTATAAGGATTTCAGAAAATAACCTAATTCAGTAGTACATTCAAAGCTTTTCTAAAGAGTTCTTTTAAATAATACTCCATACATTTCTCAAATAATTTTATTATACTTTTCTAGTCTAGTGGTTTCCAATTTCACTGTCAAATCTGTGGGAACAGTTCTAATATGTTGTTTTTGTTTTTTCCTGCCCCTTACTAAGTCACTGCCTGGCTCTCTCATGTGACTCTTCTAAAACCTTCACCATTCCTTTCAAATTCTTCCTGGGTCTACAGTTTATCTTTCTCTGATGGCTTCTCACATTAAACACACACACTGCACAGAATTCTCTCGGTCTTGCATTTTGTCCTCCCCTTCTCCTTGTCACAGCAAAACTTTAAAGAACTGCCTCTACTTGTTTTCCTCATTTTTTTTTTCACTTCTGCAAATATTCCTCAACCCCTTTCTGTTGGATTACTGTTACTAGATTCAACCAATATTTCTGTTTTCATCTCTCTCGATCTCTTAGCTACACTTGACACTACTGATTATTCTCTTCTTAAACATTTTTAAATGTCTTGCAATATATGTCACTTCTCTTGATTTTTTAAACACAACATTCTCAAACCTGAAACTAATATAATACTGTATGTTAACTGGAAATAAAAGAAAAACAAAAAAAATAAAAAATATAATACAACTTTTTTTTCTTATCTTCCTGCTTGCTCCTCTGTGCATCTTCCTTTTTCCTCCCACAAACTGGGGGCTCCTTAATGCTTAGTCCTAAACTGTCTTCACATTTTTTTCTTTTCTATGTATATAATTTCCCTCGGCAATGGACCTACAGCCTTTGCTAATAACTGTATAAAGATGACTTTCAGCTCTTTAACTCTGTCCTAGACTCTCTTTTGAGCTCTGTAACTATGTATCTAGTGTCCATTTGGTATTTTTGTTGTGATTTCTTAAAGCACCTCCATTCAATATGTCTCAAACTGAATTCACAACCTTCTATCTGTAATGGAGTCAACTCTGATTTTCTTTAACTTACTGAACCCATCCAGCTGCACAAGGTAGTACTCTAGTTGTTACCTTTAATATTTCTTCCTAATTTATCAGTACATCCTGTTTACTAGTCCTTGAATTTCTCTTGAATCTACTTCTATCTTAGAAAGATAGATAGGATTCTTTACAATCCTTCAGCAGGAATATTTCAATGAACTACTAACAGGTCCTTATATCCATTTTGCATCTTAACAACTTTTGCATATTTTGCCAAAATAATTTTTCAAATTCCCATTCTTATCACACCACACCATGGTTTAAAAAACCTCCAGAGGGGGTGCCCGAGTGGCTCAGATGGTAAAGGTTTCGACTCTTGATCTCAGCTCAGGTCTTGATCTCAAGGTTGTGATTTCAAGCCCCACAATGGGGTTCATGCTGGTCATGGAGCCCACTTAAAAAACAAATACAAAAAACAAAAAACAAAAAACACCACACAAACCAACCTCCAATGATTTCCTTTTGCTCCCAGGCTAAAGAACAAATATCTATCCATGCTCCCTCCTACTCTTCATCCTTCACTATCCAGGTTATTGCGCTCTGGGCTCTATCTAGCCTGTCCTTCTTGTATTTCCTTACAAGATACAAATCTTGGCACATGTTGGTTTATTTATCTGGAATGATGGGCTCTCATACGTCTTTAGTTACCTCCTACTCACTTATTAGATCTTGGCTAAAAAGACACTTTTTCAGGGAAGTTTTTCTGACTCCTTAATCTAAAATAGGTCCCCCAATTACATGCTCTTATAGCAACATATTCTTCCCTTTCACTGCACATGTCATACTTTGAATTTCATGTCTTTGTGTATGAGAGCTTGATTAAGGTATGCCATACCCACTAGGCTTTCACCTCTGTGCCTCATACGTTACCTGTTATGCACTAGTCATTCAATTATATCTGTGGAATACTGTGGGTTTAAGAAATTGCCAGTGTTTTAAAATAATTTAATTTTTAAATTCTTCATTTCTAAACTATTCTATTTTATAATCCCTGCCCTCTAAGTCTATTTGCATCCTGATTTTCTTTCTTGATTGGGTAAAAAGAAGAAGGATTGTAGCTGGGGAGTTGAGAGCTGTGTATAAACCCAGAGATGCTCCTGAAAATGTGTGCGAAATTCTCCTTCATTTGTGTCACAGTATGGGAAAACACACACACACCTGATAACTGCTGCTCTAGACTGCCAAATAATAAATTACTTATTTTTCAAAATAAACCTAAAGCTCTCAGAAGAAGAGAAATAATTTTAAGACATCCGAAGACATGCCTCTTTAGGCTAGTCAGCAACATGTGACTAAGGGAAGTCACATTTTGTTCACTCTGTTGTATCCACTGTGTGGTGTCCTAGTTTTAACCTCCCCTCTGGGAATAAGCAAGTTTTTTTGATAAGTAACTATAACAGGCAGAAAGTAGAACAATCCAGTTTTCCAAAATAGTGCTTCAAGTTTACAGGATATTATGTTCCTTATACTGATGGTTACACAAAAGACGAAGATATCAGTCACATGCTTTATTCCAGTTTTACAGACATCAACAAAAATTCAGTTCACATACATAATATTTACTTTGTTCAACAAGCATGATGCTGTGCATAATATTCTAAGCTAAATTTTAAAATGTTGACCTATCTGTGGAAATCACTGCATATTACAGAATGTTTGTGTACTCCTCAAATTCATACATTGAATCCTAATCCTAATATATATGATGGTATTTGGAGGTGGGGTCTTTGGGTGGTGCTTAAACCATGAGGGTAAAGCCCCCATGAATGGGATCAGCATCTCTATAAAAAGACCCCAGGGAGCTCCCTTGCCCTTCCCCAAGTGTAAGAACACAATGAAAAGACGGCCTTCTATGAACCAGAAAGCAGGCTCTCAACAGGCACAGAATCTGCTTGTGCCTTGGTCTTGGAATTCCCAGCCTCCAGAGTTGTGAGAAATGTTTTTTTTTTTAAATCTGTCTGCCCATGGTAATTTTGTTGTAGCAGCCTGAGCAGACTAAGACATTGTATCATCCATTTAAAGGCTGAATATTATACAAAGTACATTATTGTTCTAATTAAAGAGGTAATAAATACAAGAAAAACGCAAAGGAAATAAAATCCTAAATAACATTTTTTTTTGATAACCAAGATAAATATGGTTAATATTTTGTTATTTGAATTTTGGTTTGGTGTGTGTATGTATGATTTTCTACAAAAATAAGATCATGGTATATGTATTTTCCCACTGTGAACATTTTGTAAACTTGCATTCTTCTCTATCCTCATAACAGATGCAAAATATTCCAGAGCAGTGATTGTTAACTGAGTTGATGTTTTGGGACATTGGCCAAGGTCTGCAAATAATTTTTATTGACTGGGGATGTATGAGTGCAACTAGTGTCTATGGATCTGGTGATTAGAGGCCAGGAATGCTGCTAAATATATTATAACACACAGGCAGCCCCATTAACAAAATTATCTAGTCCAAAATGTCAAGAGGGACAAGGTTGAGAAACCCTATTTCAGTGCGAAGTGCATTTTAAATGCTGCAATCAATGGAAGGTGAAATCAAATCTTCCATGGCACTGTCACTAATTTCTGAAGAAGTATTACTAAATCTCCACTGTACTTTGCGGGATGCATAACGTCTCTTTTAATATTCTTAAAACTCTTTGTGATGTATTCCTACTGGGTAGCTTTTAAAAAGCAAAGAAATATCCTTCAAACAATGCTTTAACATTCAGTCATAGAGGTATAATTTCTTAACTCAGCATATACATCTCTCACAGCACTCTGCATCTCTCCTTCCTAGAATTTCTCACAATGTAATTTCACATTGATTTATGTATCTCCTCCACTGAATTACAACTTCCACGTTTTTTTCATCATTATGTTTCCTAGCACAAGGCCTTACACTTAACAAAACTTAAATGTTAGATGAAGGAATGAATAACAGTAGTAACTAGTGCAATGAAGTAATTACTTTTTATACTTTGGTTACATATGCAAAAGAAATTATAAATATAAATAAAATGAAAGTCATGTGTACTAACTGCACTTAATATTCAAAAGCAGCATACACACTTACTGTGTCAAATGTTCAACATTAAAAGGAGGGTTACACATAGTTAAAATGGCAGAAAACACCAATAGCATGTATTCGCACACCTCACAGTGATTTTTTTTCATGAATGACTGAACACAATAATGTAATTCATACCCAGTAATAGTTTAACTTCTCCATTCACTAATTCATCTATTTACTCTTTTTAAGAAAAAAAGATTTTATTTATTTATTTGAGAGAGAGAGGGATCACAAGCAGGAAGGAAGGGTAGAGGGAGAAGCCGACTCCCCAATGAGCAGGGATCCAGATTCATACTCGATTCCAGGGTCCTGCGATCATGACCTGAGCCGAAGGCACATGCTTAACCAACTGGGCCACGCAGGTGCCCATTATCTATTTACTCTTCTTTTCAGATTAATATACAGATGTAGAATGTCAAGTACATTCCTTCAAATTAAGTGGATTCCTTTAAATTAAGTATTTTATTGTTCAGTTTTGTCTCTTTCAACTCTATTAGGGATCAAAGACCAGAAATTACACTGAAAGACGTTAGCTGAGTTTTCCCTCCCTTCCCCTATGGTCCTCCCAACTATTTCTTACGTTATACAAATGAGTGACACCATGTGATAATTGTCTTTCTCTGCTTGACTTACTTCACTTATCATAATCCCCTCCAGTCCATTCATCATAGAGAGAGACAAACCATGAGAGACTCTGGACTCCAGGAAACAAACTGAAGGTTACAGAAGGGACGGGGTGTCGGGGGATAGGATAGCCAGGTGATGGGCATTAAGGAGGGCATGTGTTGTGATGAGCACTGGGTGTTATACACAACTAATGAATCACTGAACACTACATCAAAAACTAATGATGTACACTAGGTGTGGTGCATAAATAATGAATCTTGGAACACTGAAAAATAAAATAATTTAAAAAAACAAAAAACTACTGATGTACTATAAGTTGGCTAATTGAACATGATAGTAAAACAAACACATAAAGAAGTCAGTTGAAAGTATCTACAAGACTATTAGCTGATATCTCAATGATACAACATCAACAAAAAAGTACATCAGTTATGATTTGGTCATGTGTTAAGTTCTTTATATTCATCAAAATTATCTGACTTCACCTTCAGATAATTTTTTTGTATGAACAAAATTTCTAAACTGTATCTTTTCCGTAGTAGCTCAAAATCTAATTTGGGGAAGCAAAATAGATCAAGAGCTAAAAAAAAAAAAATCAATTACAGGAATATACATTTTTTTAAAAAATTTATTTGTCAGAGATAGAGCACAAGCAGGGGGAGCAGCAGGCAGAGGGAGAGGGAGAAACAGGCTCCCCGCTGAACCAGGAGCCCCATGTGGGACTTGGTCCCAGGACCCCGGGATCATGAACTGATCTGAAGTCAGGTCTTAACTGATTGAGCCACCGAGGCATTGCCTATACAAACATTTTTTTAAAAAACCTTTAAAAACTTATGCTTCAGAAAGGTGTTAAGTTCAATTCCCAGTTTTGCCACTTAATATAGTTTGTGATCTGAGATAAATTACTTACCTGAGTCTCAGTTTATTCATTTGCACAATGAGACTAATACCACTTAACTTCACATATTTGTTAATAAAGATTAATGAGATCTTACATATAAAGCATCCAATAAAGAGCCTAACACAAGTGCACATTAAATAAATGACCCGTTTACAGCCATGGGCATACTCAGCAAATATAATCTAGACTCTGCCCTCAAATTCTTAGGCAAGAAAGAAAAGAATATTGTGCTATAATTTGCTTAGTTAGACATGTGTACAGGGAAATGAATAATGCATTTACAAGTTAAGTTCCCTTTTCCTTGCCCAGATATTTACTGTCAAATTGAAGAGAGAAGCAGATGCTGCCTTGGTGGTATAATCCATTTATTTTCTCTTCAGTTGGGCAGGGCTGGTTATCAATAATAATACTCCCCTCTAAAATGGGATAGATACAAGACAGGACAAATGCCGTAGTTTGCCCATTTATTTCAAAAGTATCTTTTTAAGTCTTTCTGTGAAATATATTAGTTCCTTAAAAGGAAAACAAAACAAAACAACACTAAAGAAATCTTTTGTTTTTGTGCCAGTATTCAGAAGGGAAGAGGTGAGCGGAGGAAACTCTTGTCAGCATATTACCATGGTGGGCAGGATTTACCTGGCCCATACGTTTCAACTAGGCAGTGTTGCCTGCACCGAAGGCCTGTAGTAAGTGAAAAGTGATGGGTGCCTCCAAGCTCCTAAGATTTAAAAGTAGGTCATTACTTCACATATATGACAAAAACATTCATGCTCCATTGGAAAATCAGCTTTATTTCAAAAATAGATTTAGAAGTTAGAAAAAAAGTCAGAGGGGAACAACTGTGACACTAATTCCAATTTCCAAAGGTACATGTGAGTTACTCTGATACCCCACAGCTCAGCTGAACAGTACCGGTATTAGAAGAGCAATTTTTATCTTAGATGAACACATCAGGGCCTTTGTAAGAATTTTTGAAAACCATTTTCAATTTTGCTTAGAGAGGAACAAACAAATAATTTTCAGGCTTTTATCTGGGCACATGAGAATACTAAAGAGAGACTGTAGCGCTCTATGAGGCACAAGTAAACACAGAGAAGGCAACTCAAATTTGTCACATGTGGGGTGCTGCTGGATATGACAGGCTATCACAGCAGAAATTTTAGGAAAAACAAAACCATCATGCATTTCCTCTTAAAAATTGTGACAGAGAGGTAGGATAGTTTTCAGTAAGTGGTAGTGATTTATAAATAAAGACAGCATAAAAATAGTAAAGCAAAGTAAAGTAAAAAAAAAAAGTGACTAGTGAATTTAACAGTGTTTCATTGGATGGGTTGTTTGAAATCATCCCTCAAAGGAACTGAAAGATATCAACCACTGAAGAACTGGCACACGAGAGCCAAGAATGGTATGAACAAGGCTATGGGCTTGGAAATCAGCAATTTGGATGCAGGTATGCAACAAAAGATAGAGATGGTAGAGGAAGTAATAGTAGATCACTGTGGGCTGGTGGTTTCCTGATTGAGGATTTTGTGCTGTGCTATGAATCAGGATAAGTTTCAAGGAATGGTTCCTGTGATAAAGAAAAGTGCTTAAGGAAGAGGGGCCAGCTCTGCATATGAGTGACAGATGTTAAGAGGGAATAAAGACAGGACACATTCCCCAAGGCTGTTGCTGCAGTCCAAATATAAGATGACAACAGGCTGGACTGAGTTTTTGGCTGTAGCACTATAGACAAATGGGCAACAGCAGATGATACATTTTTCTTAAGTCAGTAAATCAGAATATACCAGTTCTTTTGGAATTAACCAAATGCTTCTCAGAAGTGGAAAAATTCAAAATCTTACTTTGGTATGTTCTTCTCCTTCATGTATAAGATGTACTTTGATTTTAAAAGCTAAAAAGAAGTTACTTAGATGGTAGTATCAGAAACATCAATGTTGAAATGTCAGCAGAGGAAATACAGATAGGTTTTTGTCCCCTCCATGCAGATTCTCCATACCTAAGACATTTGAAAGTTTATAACAGAAAAAAAAAAAAAAAAAAAAAAAGCATGCCTGGGTGGCTCAGTCCCTGAGATCACAACCTGAGCCTTTGGCTCAGGTTGTGATCTCAGGGTTCTGGGATCGAGCCCCACAACAGGCTCCTGGCTCAGCGGGGAGCCTGCTTCTCCCTCTGCCACCCCCCCTGCTTGTATGCTATCTCTCTTTCTGACAAATAAATAAAATCTTAAAAAAAAAAAAGAAAAAGGAAAAGCAAATGTCAAGTACACTAAAAAAAAAAAAGGGGGTGGCAAAGATTTTAATACAAATCCTGCATTGCTTCCTAACTTACAATGTGGCCAGAGGGGAGAAAACCCTAAAAACTAGTACTATAGTTAGAATTCCATCTCTTAATTGAGAACACTCAGATGCTTTGTCTATTGTGTGAAAAAAAGCCCCTGAAATACAGTAGGAACCTTAAAAAATAATGCTAGCTGAAAGTTAAGGGCATGATGCGAATTCCAGCTTCATCACCTCATAACCAAAATGAATCAATACTGAAAGCTAATCAGGAAGATAGAAAAATTAATGGTGATTAGTATTTGTTTGTTTGTTTTTTTAAGATTTTATTTATTTATTTGACAGACATAGGCAGAGAGGCAGGCAGAGAGAGAGGGAGAAGCAGGCTCTCCGCTGAGCAGAGAGCCGGATGCTAGGCTCCAGCCCAGGACCCTGAGATCATGAACTGAGCCAAAGGCAGAGGCTTAACCCACTGAACCACCCAGGCGCCCCTGGTGACTAGTATTTGTAACCAAAATCTCTTAAACTATGATCATGGACAGAATGGAGGGGGCAGGTAACGTGAACTAGAATGGGCCATGAATTAAGTACTTCTCTAACCTCTATTTGAAATTTATCACTTCCTTCAATGATGAAAATGGAGGACAAACCTCAGCCATATTTGTGGTACCTGTGACACTGTCACCAACAGAAATTAAAGATATTTTGATATGACATGACAGTTATTACAGATATCCCCAAATAGCATTTATACTTATTACTGTGATGACTTTACAGTAACATTTAGACCCACAGCTAGGTTCTGTTATTTAATGCCTTAAAATAAAGAAGCATATGTATTACTATACCACAAATGTGTATCATGTTCGTAACTTTTTCAGTATGTTTACTTTCTTATTTATGTATTTTATTTTATACATATAATTTTTTTTTTTAAAGGAAGTGTATACAGGCTTTACCAGTTCACCAAAGAGGTCCACGGCACAAGAATGGTGAAAAACTCATAGTCTAAATATAAGATAAAGGCAATTCATTTTACCACAGTTCAAAATCTATTAATAGAACGCTTTGGGCCAGAGAGGTTTACGAATTCAGAATTTTAAAACATTCAGATTGGTGGAGAAGCTGCATATAACGTAATGTGCCAGCACAGTGTTGGGTAGCATCTTGGAATCAAGCATAATTCAGCAAAACAGAGGAAAATACACACCAAGTGGAACAAATAAAAGCAATAAATACTTTCCCATTACTTCAAGTCAGGTCTTACTGCAAATGCATTCTAATCAGGACAGGTTTTGTGACCAAAAGAAAATGAAATAAAAAATTTGGTTTTCAGAGTTTTTTGAATTTTGGCATTGTGATAAGGGATTATGGTCCAATTTGTGTTATGGATAAATAAATACCCCTCTACTCTGTCTTCTCCCCTACTTACACCATAACTCCATAATAACTTACACCTACAACTCCATAATTTTAAAATAATCTTGTTTCCCCTTAAGTTTTGAATGTTAGTAATACGATTTTCTTAGAAGTTTGGTTGCAGCAGTTAAGCTTGTAGTAGAAAGCCATCATGTCTTTTTCTACAGTTCAGAGAAATCAGGTAATGAAATTTTGGTAATTGGTAGTTACTCTGAGTGAGCAGTGAGCAACATCTCTTTTAGTGAGGACTTTGGTATTTCTGGCTACTCATCATCTATAATATTCTGGGCTCATTCTCTCAGCAACAAATTATTCATTCAGTTATATGTCATACATATACATTATAATCATAGTAACTTTATAATGAGGAGCTAGTATACTATAACCACTGTAGTTATAACAATCCTTAACCATCTGGAGGCTGAAATGTGAACTTCAACGCTAAGTTTAGCTATTAATAGAGCTTTTTTAGTAACTATATAGAATTTTTCATTTCATTTTTCTTCTATGTAGCACCAACACATATTAAGATGTTCTATTGATGTATGACCCATTTTGGGGAAAACACATTCATTTACCAAAGAATACAGATATTGGAAAGAAAAAGCAAGAATAGAAAACAGAAGACACTTTACAATCCATCAATTTGTGAAAAAAGGCATGTAAAATAAATAAACAAGGCACAATATGTTTGCTCTGCTGGGAAATTAAACTAGTATACCAACAATGATGTAAACCTAGCATGGCAAACACTGAATAAAAAGTATGTAAATTTATATAATAAAAATGCATAAACTACATCAGAAAAAATATAGATGAATCTTAGCAATGCAAGGTTAAATCAAAACATTATGTAATTAAATTACAAAATATTATATAATTAAATCAAAACATTATATAATTTCAGAACAATAAGCTCTCCATATAAAATTCAAAATGAATAAAACTAAATAATATACTGATCACACATTTGTGTATATGTGTCATAAAACTAAAACAAACCAGAAATACATTTAACAGAGGATACTCTGTCTAGTTCTGCATTGGACATTGAGTTCATGAGAATTCATCAAATCATTAATACCTTAAAAAAAAGAAACCCAAATAAGTAAGTAAATGTGTATAAGTGAATGATTTCTTGTCATGTTCTATAAGAAAAGGCAATTTTGAGCAACTGGGAAAATAGTGTGTTTTGCATTAAAAAAAAAAAAAGTTAACAGGTCTTCAATGAAACTACTCTGTCAGTTGATTTTTTACTTCAGGGCTGTTAACCAAAATATGACAGGATAAATTAGGAATTGTCAGTGGTTAAAAGGTTTTTTACCTATTTCAGTTACATCTTATCAAGGGATATACTGGAACCAGCTCAAAGAGCCAAATCTGCATATCTCTTTTCAAAGGTCTTTTTCTTTCACTGACTTCATATTGGTTGCTTGAAATCAGCCTCAGTGAGAGTATTTATACTACAGAACTAGGCAAGTGCTACAAGTCAGGGCTCCTCCCCAACCCCTACTCCCTGTACAGAGAAATATTTTACTCAAGTATAACTGGCATATAGAAAATTTATAAATGCACCATGAATTCTAACCAAATGAAAACACCTGTGTACCCACTATCTAAATGAAGAAATAGAACATTACTAACATCCTGAAGTACCTTTCATTCTTCTTCCTAGAAAACCCATTCTCAGGCAGGGAACTTACTCAAAGTCACAGAGACTGTAAGTTTCAAAGTCAGGACTTAGCTACAGAGTTCTTACACAATGTCATTTTCATTGCCATCCTATCTCCTTCCCAGTTTTACTTGCTGGGACTCCCATAACATAGGATATCTGAACTAGCAGCTTAGGCAGAATCTCTTATTTTGTAGTGGGAGTTTTGGCTGGGCAGAGACATTGTTGGTATACCACAAACACTCCTTTGGAGAAACTAAAGAAGGTTGCGGCAGGAGACTGGTATAGGAAGAAAGGTACCTGCTGCTCACATAAATGTTGGAGGATTCTTTTTAAGGGTTTTAATGCTCAAAATAAACCACTCAAGGCTAAAATTAACTTTCTCTATGACAGATATGAAATAAACAAAACTCCTTTGTTACTTATGAAAAGGTCTTTGAACAGTGTTTGTATCTCAACGCCATTGTGTTTCTAAAAATTAATGTTAACTATTTCCCTATTTAAAAAATATGAAGCAATTAACTGACACTTTTTAAAAATTTGATACTTTTGTTCATGATAATTAGTTACTAGTAAACTATATATTTAAAATTCATATTCATTGGTTGTTTGAACACTCAGGTATGGTAATAGGAATGAGTCATCAATTTCTACAAATACCTTAGGTTAGGGGTGCTAATTTAGCTGTTCAGTTATTTATTTTTTTTGGCTGTTCAATTTTGAAACATGAAAAGAGTAATATATAAGTGAATGGTTTATTTAGGCATATAGCACAGTGCCCAACACATAGGTGACACTCAGTAAGTGATTCCCCAAGACTGGTTTTATTTATTTATGCATCTAGCAAAGGGAAAAAAGTAATCTTAAAGAATGGGTAATTCAACAACCTCATATTTAGCTTCGAAATGAATGTATCCCTTTTGCCTTTATTTTTCTATTTATTTGATTAAAATAGTTTGTGTCACCTTAGTGACATTTACCACTGTAAGTGAAGGAATATCCCAGGGGGTTACTACCTGAGATATAAAAGCTGCTAAGGTAACTTAAATGCAGAAAAATTTTTAAATAATAATAATAAAATGACAGTTCAAAAGATGTTCTTAAGAATACTGGTAAAACTGGCTATGAGGTCAATAACAATATAATTTTGTTTTCTGGTCAATAAGACTCAAATTGTATCAGCTAAGTAGCGTAATCCTATTCTCAAGCAGTATAAATACACCAAGATAAAACACCAAGCTTCCAAAGTGCAAGTTTTAGCTCCATCTCTACCAGACAAGTAATCATGAACAGTGACTTAACTTCTTTATGCTTATGTTTTGTCACCTGTAAAAGAAGAAAAATCAAAGTACCTTCCTCATAGAACTGTTTTGACATTAAATTAGCTAATATTCATATGGAGTTTAGATGAGAGCCCAGAAGTCAGTAAAAGTTATGTTATTACTTTTTTTAAGATTTTATTTATTTATTTGTCAGAGAGAGAATGAGAGACAGCAAGCATAAGCACAAGCAGGGGAAGCAGCAGGCAGAGGGAGAAGCAGACTCCCCACTAAGCGAGAAGCCTTATGCAGGCCTTGATCCCAGGACCCTAAGATCACAACCTGAGCTGAGGGCAGATGCTCAACCAACTGAACCACCTAGGTGTCCCTACATGTGTTATTATTTTTACTTCTTTATCATAATATTTGTATTTATGGATACTGCCTTGAATTTGCCAAGAATATAAAAATATATGTTAAACATGATACGCTCAAATCACAATGCACATAAATTTTTATTGTTCACTATATGTACCTAACTACCAATCTCTCTGAAAAATAATAAGTTATTTTAATATTTAACACTGTAAAAAATGGAATACATATTTTGCTAATTTATATTTTTACCACATTAAGTGATATTGAATACATCTTTAAGTACTACCGACAGTATGAACTAGCAACTCATTATCTACAGAATCAGTCTTGGAGGTCAAACTACTATCTCTATCAACCAGTCCACAAAGCCAAGCAATAACCCTTGAAACAACTGGCTCCAAATGGCCAGGGCTTGATTAATAACAGCCTCCTTACTTTGTGCCCCCACTTCCAAATTAGGACAAACTGAAGAAAGCCAAACATTCACTCCTAACCAATCACATGGGACACCCTGCTTTTAGTTAGGCCCCCTATAGCTTCTCCATGCCAACAATCTCTAATAAGGGTACATTTGAAGCCTTTCCTTTTTCCTACCATAAAAACTTCCCATTTGCGGTACCTGGGTGGCTCAGTTAGTTAAATGTCTTAGGGTTATGAGTTCAAGCCCCCTGCTGGGCTCCACACTGGGCATGGAGCCTACTTAAAAAAAAAAAAAAAAAAAAAAGAAAGAAAGAAAAAGAAAAGATTTCCCATTCATCTCCCTGCCTTTGAGTCAGCCAAATGCAAGTGATGGTGGCTAACTCACATGCTATAGCAAGTTTAAAATAAATAGCTTTTGCTTATTCACATTTGCATGATCTTCGTTTATCTCCATATGGTATTCATTAACAAAAGACCCAAAAGAATTTGCCATTTAAAACATATATTTGAAATATTTAATCAGATAATAGCATTTTCAGAAAGAAAAAGAATTTGGGGGAAGGGCACTCAATGAGGTTATTGTGCCTAAAAAGCTGTTTTTTTGTTTTTTTTGTTTGCTTGTTTTTTTAGAAAAAAGGAAAAAGTCCTATAATATCATGTATTATAATACCCTGAGAATCAATGAACAAAAAATATTGGTATTATAAGTATGTAAAAGAATACAATTAACAAATGAAGTCACTTCTATCCAAGGTTGCTCTTGTGGGCAGAAGCATGATATGCTAAGTGATTAAATGAATTCTGAGCTTACAGAGGACTACTAGAAAGCCAAAACTATTAAATCTAATATTTCTGCATGTATTAAATAAATCTATTAGAAACAATGAAATTTTTTATGTATGAGGAAACTAAGGCTCAGAGAGATGATAAATAATCCTTACCTAGTCATACAGCTACTTATTATGTGGTCAGGGCTCAATCCTAAAATGATAGGATTCCAAAGCAAGACAGTGAGGAATTGGTTTTTCTAAATTAACAGATTTTACAAATAACTCAGAAAATGTTAGTAGTGTGACCTAAGGCTTTTAACCAAAAATTGCAGAAATTAATTTTTTTTCTTACTTAAATACAAAGTAATTCACTTCAAAAGAAAGACTGTTCTTTTATAAATAACTCTCTGAAACCAAACAGGTCATATTGAGAAACACAAACACCATATGATTTCACTGATATGTGGAATCTAAAAAAACAAATGAGCAAACAAACAAAAGCAGAATCATACCTGTTAATACAGAATATCAACTAATAGTTGCCAGAGGGTTAGGGGGATGGGCAAAAGGGGTGAACATCGGGTGGGAGGTATAGGCTTCTAGTTATGGAATTAGAAAGTCATAGGAGTAAAAGGCACAGCAGAGGGAATATAGTCAACCATATTTTAATAGTTGTACAGTGACAGATAGTAGTTACACTTGTGGTAAGCAAAGCATAACAGAAAAAAGTTGTATCACGACGTCGTACACCTAAAACTAATGTACCATTATGTGTCAACTATACTCACCCCCACAAAAAAACCTCACCTCTGAAATCAGTTATAAAAAGACAGTAGAAAACAATAAAACTTCATTGATAGGGGAATGACAAAAGAAATTACGGCCTAACTATACAGTGGAATGTTTTGTAGCCATTAAAAATGATGATGAATATCCCAGACCTGGAAAAATTGTCACGAGGTTAAGTTAGGGAAAAAGCAGTTTATAAGAGTCTATGCAGAATTAATCTTTTTGGGAAAATGTCTATATACATAAATTCTGTATGTGTAAATATAGGCATTACATAATATGTAATAGACATAATACTACATTCATATATTTATTTATTGTGTTTATTAAATTGTATATATGTAAAGTCTATAAGAGATATGGATCTCTTATCCCAAATGTTATGGATTATGGATCTCTTATCCCAAAATGTTACGAGTAATTGTTTTTTGCTTCTATAAATAGGATTATCAGAGATGTTTATTTTTTCACAGTGTTTGAATTTTTATAATGAGCATAGAGAACTCTTATAATCATAAGCAAACATAAAGAAACAAATTGTGTTTATGTTAAAAGGTAAGAAAACAGAACCACATCTCTAAGATGCCTTGGTGAGTAGATACAGAGCAAAGGTGTGTATCTGCAATATTAAACATTACAAGGCTGATAGCTGAATGACTAGTTTAAGTTTTCTTAGGGCCAAGAAAATATCTCTAAATCAGAATAAGCTTCAAGAAAAGTATTCTGCTCCTCCAGATACTAATCTCTTGCAAACACCCTCATCCTCTGCAATCTCTCTCCAACTCATTCTTTTACTGTGGCTCTCCCACAGAACAGTCCTCTCTGTCCTTGGACTCACACAGTGAGTGCGGTCTCCTCAGCCTCTTCACAGACTTACAGACACCTCCTTCCTTGCCTGAACATTTCTTACCCAGCACATCACTTCTACAGCCTTCTCATAAAAGAGTGCTCCTCCTACAATACATTCTTCCCAGTAAATCAAGTGGGGTTGGTATTCTCTAGCCCTAATTCCTCTTGCAGAGTAGTGCTCTTCTACTTTTGAGAAAAACAAGCAAAAAAATCCCACCAATAACACTCACACACACGGCTACTGAAGCTGCTGCTTCTACTCACTGCTGTCCGCCTTGCTCCATCACTTAGAAGTATCCCACCTCTGTACCCTCACATTCAGAAAACCCACTCTGACACTCGATCCCTTCATTAAAGATGGTGTTTCTCTAGTTGCATGTACAACATTTCTCCCTTTCATTTAATCCACTCTTTCTGTAGAACTAGTCTTCCATATCTAATCAATTACCTGAGAAGATGTTTTTCAAACTGTATCTCAACCAAAGATATCTTAAAAAATTTATTTATTTATTTATTCATTTATTTGAAAGAGAGAGAGAGAAAGCATGAGCAGGAGGGGCAGAGGGAGAGAGAACCTCAAGCAGACTCCTTGCTGAGTGTGGAGCCTGACACAGGGCTCGATCCCATGATCCCAAGATCATAACTTGAGCCAAAACCAAGAGTCCGACACCCAACTGACTACACGACCCAGATGGCCCCCCAAATATATCTTTTAAACTCAAACTTATATAACCATATAACCATATATACAAAATCAACTATTGAATTCATCTGCCTAAATATCCCACAAACATGTCAGTCTTGGCATGTCTACCTATTCCTTATGTCACTCCCCTCCCAAACTTGCTCCTTAACCTGCATTTATAATTGAAGGAATTAGCATCCTCAATTCATTCACCACCAAATCTATTCTTTCTGTTTCACCATCACATCTAATTAGTTCTCCAGTACTGTTGGCACTCATTTTCTCTCAAATTTGTTGATATCCAATGTTATTTTAAGCTCCCTTACCAGGCTTTCTGTAACAACCTCCTAAACTAGTTTCTCTGATTATCATTTCTAAATCTTATCTTCCTCCCTTCCTCCTCTACACTTCTGCTATACTGGCTTCTAAAACACAGCCTTATAAGGTCATTCTTAATTTTGTTTTAAAGTTCTTAGCAAGGCATAAAATTGTCTTTTAGTTCTGGCTTCTACACATTCTTCCACCTTGACTCCTGGTCAGAAGTGCTCCCATTTATACTCTTCTTCCAACATTACCATTTTCTCGTTTAGCCTCTGAATAAGCAATGTGCTCTCCCCTTTCACTCTTCTCTGCCTCACCTCCTACTCAACTCCTGACTGACTGTCTCACAAGACTTCATGTAAGGATTCCCAGGCAAAAATATCTTCTGACCCTTTAACTTTCCTGTGCAGAGTTGCCTGTTTTTCCAGGATCCTGTCTATATCTCTTTTATGGCACTTGTCAAAATTATAAGGACATCACTGCCTTATCTCCATCTCAGCTATTAGACTGTGAATTCCTATAGAGCGACCACTCCACTGTGCCTTTTATCTATTTTCCTAACCTAAGAGTATTCTGTACACAAAAAGTGTTCAGCATTAGTGAATAAATGAAATAAATAAAAAAAAAATTTAACTTTACCCATTGTCAATTTGATTTACTTTTTAGATGACTGGTTTAAGTATTTTTTAAAAGTAAGGATCCATAACTTGTCTAGTGGCTGGTTAATTTTTTTGAGGAATGTTTTTTAAAAAATTTAGTTCAAGGGACACCTGGGTGGATCGGTCATTAAGTGTCTGCCTTTGGCTCGGGTCATGATCCCAGCGTCCTGGGATGGAGCCCCACACTGGGCTCCCTGCTCAGCGGGAAGCCTGCTTCTCCCTCTCCCACTTGCCCTGCTTGTATTCCCTCTCTCACTGTCTCTCTCTGTCAAATAAATAAATAAAATCTTAAAAAATTTTTAGTTCAAAAATTGTGATCTTCCTTTAGAAATATGGAAAACATGATTTATTTATGGGAAAATTTAGCATAGAATAGTAGCAGCTGACTCCTGATAGTGTGGGTTCTCTTTCCCTAATATCAAGGTATCAGGTATCATTTCAGATGGCTTAGATACATTTACCAAATGACTTTCTAAGGTACATTACATGAGTCTGGGGGAGGACATATATTAATGTCTAGGGAAAAACATGGGAATTAAATTTTCTTTTCACTAATGTTCTGTACATTTTCTTAGGCATTTTGTTTTATGTAGTATGCTTGAAGCTTGCCATATTCTATAGTTAGCTAGGTCCATTACAGTGTACAATATCCAAACAAAAAGATTATATAAGAAGGATGGATAATCACAAGAGACTGTCCTATATTTTTACTATGGCTTGCTTTATGACTGCATTATTACAAAACCTAGTTTTATTTGATAAGTCTATTTATAAATGCATTTTCTTCCAGTTCAAACTCTCCTAAATGCTTTCTGTAACATGACACATTACAAAAAGCATGTTGTAAAACTCCAGAGATTTTCTGGTGCCCCCAAGGTATAAAATTCTTTATTACTATTTAAACGAAAGAAGAAATAAAGTAAACAATTTTGGTCTGAGGAGCCATACGTTACCAGAAACAAGACAACAGTATGGTTCTGTCAGTCCCTGAGGAGAAGGAATCATTAGATGAAACACCATCTCCACGAATTTTATCTTCCTCTTGTCATCAAGCCCTATTCATCGCCATTCTGACCCTGCTTCTTAAATAGCAACTTCCTAGAAAATAGCTAAAGACAGACTTCAGACAGGTTTAGTTCTCCAAAG
The DNA here is from genome assembly GCF_002288905.1 of Enhydra lutris kenyoni. Classification (NCBI taxonomy): domain Eukaryota; kingdom Metazoa; phylum Chordata; class Mammalia; order Carnivora; family Mustelidae; genus Enhydra; species Enhydra lutris. Next base: position 14,322,763 of record NW_019154134.1, on the reverse strand, counting down.
GTTTTAGCTGCCTAAGGAGTAACCTCTCTTTAAGCTAGAAAGTAACCCTTTATAATCTTGATTTTAAAAGAAAATCAATACATATAAAATATCTGTAGATATATAAGTAGATCTATAAATTTGTAATCTCTCTGTATTTATATATCTTACGTAACTATATAGAATTTTAAAATATTTTCCATTTTTCAAAGGTGAAGTGGCGGAATTTGGGCCTGGTTTTCAGGCTCAGAACACCCAAATGTTCAATTTTACCCTTTACAATAACACTGGTATAAGTATTAAGAAAATGTTAAAGTCTAAGAAGAGAAGATATACACCTAATGGTAAAGGCAAATTTAACATAAAAAATAACTTTATTAATAATACTTGACACTTCTCTAATTCTTACTATATGCAAAGTACTGTTCTAAAATTAAAGTGTATTATCTTATTTAATCCCCACAGTAACCTGAGGTGTGGGCAATATTATCTTCAATTTATAGACATGGGCACTGAAGCCCAGAGATGTTGAGTTATTTGACAGCTATTAATAGAAAAAGCCAGGACTTAGCGAAACTGTTCTGATTCCAGAGCCCAGGTTCTGGGCTGACACTATGCTAAGCTGCTTAACCTCTTAGATTCTTAACCATGTGACATATAATTAAAAAAAAAATGAGTGAAGGTTGTCAAATGGTACAAACTTCCAGTTATAAAAATAAGTAAGCGCTGGGAACATAATGTACCACATTGACTATAGGTAATGAGACTGAATAGTGTATTTGAAAGTTGCTGAGAGAATCTATCTTGAAAGTTCACATCACAAGAGAAGGAAATTTTAACTATACATAGTGATAAATATTGAGATAAATGCCCTGAAAGAAATACAATCACGGAGACGAATCACAAAGCAACCTGGTCTAATCTGGTGGGTACAGAAAAATTTCCAAGGAAGGGATGCTTTAACTGATTTGTGAAGGATGAGCAGGATTAAAAAGGCAAAATGGGGAAGGCGGTGGGAAGGGGCCCAAACAGAGGTTACAAGTGGGAGTGGAAGGAGCACAGATCTAGCAGAGAACGCAGCAGGATGAAGCTAGAGAGGCACACGGACATGGACCAGGCTGGGCTTCTTCAGCCATGTTAGAATGTTGATATTCATCCTAAGAGCAAGACATCTATGGAGGGTTTCTAAGAAGGGAGAAGGTGTCTGTGTTTTGTAAAGATCACTCTGGCTGCAATAGGGAGGGAAGATTAGAAGGCCAAGTGGTTTCCCAGGTGATCATGCTATGCTACTAATGTATTAGGCAATGTGGAAAAAGAAGAGGAGGCAGAGATTTATAAAGTAAATAGCATTTTGAATAACCAATAGACTTTACACTTAATGCTTGCAAAATGATTTGACTTACAAGTAGTCATTTGCATATTTTTTTTGCTTTTTAACCACATAACAAGAACTTACTCATTCAACTAATATTTACCAGACCAGGTGCTATAACATATCAGGCACCATTCCACACACTAGGGTTTCAGGATTAAAAAAGTAAAACACTCTCTTCTAATGGAAATGAGAGATAATATACAAGTAAGCAAATGAAAAAATAAGACACTTGCAAGTAAGATAAGTACTGTCAAGAAAATAAAACAGAGATCCTTGAGAACTACCAGTGGTTAGAAAAGGCCTCTCTGAGAATGAAGCATTTGTTCAAAAACAAGCACAACCACCCAACTAGAGAAGGAGTCAAGAGCAGAGGATAAGTCTGAAGGTGGGCCTATGTGTGAATATAACCAGGAAACATCAACAAGGCTAGTGCAGTCAAAATGAAGCAAACAAAGGGGAGAGCAGTAGAAGAATGGTTAAGAACACAGGCTGGGGTAGGGGGCAGATCATTAGGGTCCTGACACTGTGATGAGGAATTCTTATTTTCTTCTATGGCATATTCATTATATGGCAATGGGAAGCCATAGGACATTTTGATACAGAGGAGAAACATGATCTGTGTTAGCTGGGGACAGGACGGGGTGGGAGGGTGTGGGGGCAAGCACAGTAGCAGGAAGGTAAATTAAATTTGTACTGTGGTCTAGGCAAGTGACAGTGATGATATGATTATTGCTGGAAAGTGGAAACAAATGGATTCAGGACATACAAAGACAACTATACTTGGTTGATAGAAAATGTCTACTTTTGTTAGATTACAGAAGTTTGCTATTTCAAGGAAACCTATGGGAAATACTTTTGCAAAAGAAAGAATTTGTCCTCATTTCAGCCATAATATAAATTCAGATTTTGACATATTTCATTTGTTTAAAAGTGAATATGTCTGTATTATTTTAACTCAGGGGTTTTCCCTACCTTTATAGGGGCACACAAGCGTTATAATGAGGAAACATCTCTTACTAGAAGCACTTGAGGATATAGACTAGAGAGAAAAGTGAAAACTATGCCAGTACTAACTCTACCTTCTACTCTAAGATCTTATAGATTTTCAGTTTACCCTGCCCATAAAGCTTCTAGGACTCTACTGCATTTACCAGGTTGATGGAATAAATAAAACACATTAGAAGCCTCAGTCAGAAACTTTTCAGACTGAAAAAGAGTACCCTGAGTAACAGTTTGGTAACAAAAATGCTAAACCCCAGGTGAGCAAATTTTACCTCATTTATTTCTTTAAAACTGTAAGAGTCATCTGTGAAAATTTCTAGTTTTTAATTTCTTTTTCTTTGAAGAAAAAGAAATGTTAGTATTCCAGTAATTTAGAGAGAATATTACTTCAGTTGTGATGGTCAGAGGACAAGATGGATATAGATGATGTAAATATTTCTAGAAACTGAAGGCTCACAACTGACAAATTTATCATAAAATATCTACAGGAGACATAAAACCCACTGACATACCTTAAACACTTGGCATTAAAAAAAAACTTACAGAAGGGGACTCTAGAGCGTCATGTTTATCATCCAGCAAGTATAAATATTAAGGTCACTAAATTGACATGTGCAAGAACACAAGTGAATCTAACCTATTTAGCTCTCATTTCCTTTGTGTAGACAAGGACAACAATCTTCAGGGAAAAGCATTCATCTCCAGTTTAAAGCTTCATTTCTTGTGGCCAATAGTCAGAATTCTACCCTTCCATGATTTCTTTCCCTTCATCCATCCCTCAACCCTCAGAGGACTTGGGGAGCCACAGAGCTCATATGAATCAGGAAATCTTAGGTGGGAGGCAGAAGGGTATCCTCTGCCAATACTGGCTCTGGGCTGGGGAGGGCAGGCCTCCTTTGCAGAGTGTAGAAAGATTATCATCTGCTAACTACAAGAAAAATAAGCTTCTCTATCAGTTTCCTTCCCAATCAACTATTTAAGGCATAAAGTTCATGTTTAACACCTTCAAAACTTTATCTGGATTCTCTCAAAACTCTTTGGTCAAGAAGCCTAGTTCTTACAAATCAAGAACATTTGCATCTAAAACAATTGTTTTCGTAAGAATTAAAAACACTGTGTCATCAACAACAAAATAAATAAGCAAGCAAAAAACCCAGATGCTCTACTTCATTGATCTGTTTTTTTCTGAATTGTTTGCCCTCTAGTCATGGACAATGCAGGTATAGAACAGAGCCCAGCTGAACAGTGGAGGGAAACAGGGAGAGGCACAATGGAGGAGAGCGTCAGTTAGTAGTTCGTAAGATTATCTGCTTCAGTGAGACTTTTGTACTTCTTAAATTCTATAACTGATAACTACAGCCCTAGGAAAGTTAATTTTTTTCCATCCTTAATTTACTATGTAGTATAGCACTGAAAATTAAGAACATCCAGTTCATTAAGCTGTTAAAAGTATTTAGAATGCGACCATTCCTCAACCTTAACATTCGAAGGCATAAATTAATATAATAATAGTTGCTGCAGAATCATCTATGTGGTGCTAGGCAACGAGCTTCCTTCCTCTTCCTTCTGCAGAGTTTTGGATGAGTTAAGAAACCTTCCAAATGAAATAAACACAATAACTGATTATATGTAGTTTTAACAAATAAAGTTTTATTTTCTCAGTCACTAAGAAGCCTGAAACTGTGGGCTGCAAACTTCCGTAGCTCTGGGCCTTGTGTTCTTAAGACAGGAAGGACAAGTGTCTAGACCAGACACATTGGTTCCTTGTGCACACAAGAAAAAGCTTTTCCTAGAAGGTCCTGGAAGATTCTGCTTCTTTTCCACTGATTGCAATTATGCCACACAGTCAGTCCTAGATAAAGGGCAGAATGGCTAAGTTTTTTCCCTAGGGTTTGCTTTGTTTTATTTTTGGGGGAGGGTCCTCCATAGTAAAGGCAGGCGAAGAAGAAGGAGGCTAGAAACAGGCGCTGAATTAGTGAACAGTGTGTGCCACAATTACACTTGGTATAGCTTCAAAATAATATATCTGATGTTAAAAACAACAACTGGGAGAGGCCCAAATAGAAATCCATTTCTATGTACTTAAAAAATGTCATGCATTCACTTGTTCATATTGAATTCCTACATATAGTAGTAAACACAACCTAAAAAGACTTTATTCTTGTGGTGCTTGGAGTCTAGTGGAGATAAAGAAACAATAAGACATATATATTAGGTGATAATAAGTACTGTGAAGAAACAGTAACTTTAAGAAAATAGAGAATATATGTGTAGGGTCACTTAGGGTAGTCAAACATTTGAGTAGAAATGTGAAAGAGATGAGAGACTCACGTGGGTACCTGGGGGCAGATCCTTCCAGACAGAAGGTTCAAGCCCTTGGTGTGAATAAGAGAACCAAGTGACTGGTGTGGCTATAACTCAGTGGATGAGGGGATGAGTACTGATGCCATCAGAGAAGGCAGAATGTTACAGTCAGTCTCACTTCTAGTGAATAATCATTGGCTGAAGCAGACCTGTCATCTAGTTTCCACTGGAAATGTAAAACCAGTGACAGTGTACCAGGCACTCCAATACACGTCAGCATAAAATCCAGTTTATAAATGAGGGACCCGAGGCTCACACTGGATAAGGCACTTACAGTCTCTATTATAAACACAATATGGCCTCATCATTTTGGCACATGGCCTGCTGGTCCTTGTCATTTACTATGTCAGCAATGTTGGATTAAGCAAGATTTAACAGACTTCTTACATAGAGGATCCATCCAGACTGATCTGCATTTCGACCACCCAAAAGGAGAGCACAAATTACAGAGTATTTCCATATTTAATATACTATTGAAACAGAGATTAACATTTTGTGGAAAGCTAACTGTGGATACTTCCATATATTATAGTTCTATGTGTATTCATTGTGCTGATAGCTAATGTGTAAGAAAGATACAATAGCACTTGCTATTCAGACCTATTTGGTTCCTGAGTTCAGATGGTGAGGAGTGAAAGTACACAAAGAAAATGTGTATCTCTAAAACTGTGCTGAAATCTACTCGTTTCTTAAGTTTAAAGAGTGAGGGATACCTGTATATTTTGATAGCTGAATAATACTTTAGCGGTTTCATCTATGATTTTGAAAAGATAACATCCAAAAATATATTTTTTTATATTCAGCAGAAAATCGTAATCTCAAGTACAACTTTTATCATGTTTCTTATTTTAAATGCAAATTTGTTGTCCTTGAGACAATGAATTTGCAAGGTAAGCATTTTCAGATAAATATAATGCTTATTTTTAAGATGACTTATTTATATACAGGCAGACACATTATAAAATATTCATAAGGGCGAGCATATCTTTAAGAGAAAGATAACAGTTCCATGACAGAGGGCACCATGTTTCATAAGATCACTGATTTAAAAATGTTTCCATTTGCCAAATGAAGCCAAATTAATAATTTAGTTTGCTCTAAAATGCCACAATCAATACAACAGCTTCTAACTCAAGTGAGCAACAATACTTTAAAAGACAATTGCCTTATAAAATAGATTCCATTCTTGTTTTGAGCCAGACACATAAAAAAGAAAGGGCAGTATTTTCTAGCAGACAGGAAAATGCAACATACAGCAAAAGCAATTAGTACAAGGCACAAAGTGAGCTGTCTATAAATGACAAATGAAAGCTGGGTACAAAATAGCCGAAAGCAATGAATCTCGAACATTAAAGAACACATGAATCACCTGGGGGAACTTATTAAAATGCAGATTATGATTCAATAGGGAGAGTGGGGCCTAGGGTAGTATACTTCTAACAAGTTCTTGAGTGAGGTTAGTGCTACTTGTTCATGGACTCCACTTCTGCAGCAAACCCTTACATACACTGTTTTATATATTTCTGACAACTGCGATGCTGTTTTGAGAACTATACTACGAGGGTCAAAGTAATACTCAAAGGCTTTCTTTAAAACATACTGTTATGTTTCACTGGCAAGAGAAGCAATAGTAAGTTCTTTAAAAACAAAATCAAACAAAACACCCAGAAAGCACCAATCACCATTATAAAGTTGCTCTTCAAAATTATAAAAATTTCTGGGGCGCCTGGGTGGCTCAGTGGGTTAAAGCCTCTGCTTTCAGCTCAGGTCATGATTCCAGGGTCATGGGATCGAGCCCCGCATGGGGCTCTCCGCTCAGCGGGGAGCCTGCTTCCTCCTCTCTCTCTGCCTGCTTCTCTGCCTACTTGTGATCTCTGTCAAATAAATAAATAAAATCTTTAAAAAAAATTATAAAAATTTCAACTGATACTTGAGATTAGAAGAAAAGAGACCAATTTGGATTTTAAGAACTCTGAGGTTTCTTACCAAGGAGATGTGAATCTCTCAGCCTAAGGCTGGGAATATTGGGTTAAAAGGCCTGTTATACCCTGAGAGGATAATGACAGTGTAGCAATTGGACAGGACCAAGAGTATGAAGTTAAAAAACACATACCTACCAACAGTCACTTCTAGGAATTTATCCTGAGGAAATAACAAGACTGGAGGTGTACATTTAGAATATGTTGTATCAGCCAAAAAGTGTCAACTAACAAAGTTACCAAAGAAGGGGATTGGTTAAATAAATTATGGTATAACCATAAAACGAAATACTAGGTGGCCAGTAAAATGTTGAGATAGCTCTATGGTTATCAAAATGGGAGCATGTTTACAGAACACTGTTAAGAAAAAAAGCTAGAATACATTGTGTGCAAAATTATGCCACTTAACTAAATGCAAACTTTGGAATAGTAGGTCATGAGTCATTTGGGAGGTTTTGCTTGTTTGTTTGCTTATCTGAATATTCTATTTTTTCCCAAACAATGATTACTTTAATAAAAGAAAATGAATAAGCATTTTTTCCTGGCACAAATATTTGGGATTTAGAGTTATATCCCACAAATTCAGATTTTGAGTAAACTACTTAACTTCTTTGTATGCAAATCAGTTTCCTCACCTATAAAGCAGGCATACTAACAGTACAAACTTTATAGAATGGCTGCAAGCATGAATATAGGCTTATAGATGTAAAGTGCTTAAAACAGAACCTCACACAGTGAGGGCTATATCAAATGTGGCTCTTTCTTTTTTAAAATGTTTAAACTAGTCTCTTGCTGATCCCATGTCTGAGATGACGTTATCACTAACAAATCTGCTTTTGCACCTGAGTTGATATGCTAATTCTGGGACCTTTCAAGGTTCCTGGCAGAGGAAGAGTGTAAATGAGAGAAAAAATACCCTCAAGTAGACAAACAGCAGGCAAAGCAGAACTCTGGACATAACTACCCAGCAATTTTCAACGTGCAGAAGGACTACTTGTAAACTGCCAGTAAGAGGATAAACTACTTCAATCTTTCTAAGATATAATTTGGTAGTGTGTTTTAAACCAAAACCTTAATAATTATGCTCCTAGGAATTTAGCTTAAAGAAGGCAGCAGAACACAAAGAGTTGAGATTCAAGGAGGTCAGTTTATATTAAAGAAAATTTGTTCACAATCTAAGTTTTCAACAGTGGGATACAGCTGAAAAAAAACAATACATCTGAATACAGAACCCAAGATAGACTAGAAACTCAATGTTAACTTAAAGATTTTTAATATAGTATGGATAGGAGAGTTTGGGGGAACTCAATATTTTAAAAGAAAAAATAAAGACATAATATTTAAAAGAAAATTCTGTGTCAGACATATTTCCTTTATTTGGGTATTCAGGAGACAGTTTATATCCACAAATAAAGGTATAAATAAAGCTGCATTTATTTGGGTCTTTATTAAGGCTCATTCGAGATATATGCAGCAACTGTACTAATACACCTAAAAATCAAACTGTTAGATTTCCTTACGGTCACACATGCTGTATTATTTCTTGTACTTGAAAAGTAAAAATGTATTTTGCTTTTCTCAACAGTGACATTCCAATGCTTTTCAAGTATTTTTCTCCGTCACCAGATCTGCTTAATATTTATTCGGCTCCTAATAGAGGCCAGGTATAAAGGAAAAACAGTCACGGCCTGCAAGGAGCTGTAGTGAAAGCTGCCACAAAATGATAAATGATGCCTCCCTGTGGTGGCTCAGACCAGGCATTTATACAGAAAAGGGAGAAATTGCCAAGCAATTCTGTGTGTTTTTATAAAACAAAATCAAATTTTTTAAAAAGATTTATTTATTTTAGAGAGAGAACAAGCAACTGAGCATGCACAGAGGAGAGGGAGAAGCAGAGGGAGAAAGAGAACCTCAAGCAGACTCCCCACTGAGTGTAGAGCCCCACAAAGGGCTAGATCAATGTCATGACCCTGAGATCAAGACCTGAGACAAAACCAAGAGTCCAACACTTAACCAACTGAGCCACCCAAGTGCCCCCCAAAACCAAATTTCTGAGTGTACACTCTATAACCATACAAATTAAGTTTATTATCTACATGTAAACTTCAAAATATAATTTAGAGCACATATCTATTAAAAAATTTACGTGTGAATTATAGACTTCATTATCTCAAATTCCTTCCTCAAATCACTCATTTATTTTTTTTTCATATAAAGGAGAAGGAGTATATTTAGGCATTTCCTCCCTCAGCAGTCCCTCTCTTGGTTAGGCTTCCTCAGAAGTATTATCACATTGTTCAAGACAGAGGTTAATGGTAGATTCCTTATTAATGCTTTCTCTCAGATAGTCAAAATAAACATTTACTTAAAAAGTAAAAAAACCTTAGAGAAACAATATTGAGAGCCACTTTTCATTAAGGATTATTATTGGTTCTCCATTATTATCATAGTGATTATATTGGTTATATAGCTAACTTTTATTAAGTGTTTCTTGTTAAGTGTTTTAGTCTGCCCTAAGTACCTAGTATTTATTAGTCATTAAACCCTCACAGCCATTTTAGAAAAGTAAGTAAGGCACAGGAATTTTAAATATATTTAAAGTTAGTTAAATAATAGATGATGGACTCAGATCAAAGCCCATAGTCAGGGTCCAGAGCCCATGCTTATTATCACTACCTCATTCTGACCACTAAAAACAAGAACTAGAGGTCATTCTTTAAAATCTGAAAGACACAAATTAAAGCATAAGTAGATTAATGTACTTCAAATGTAACAAGCATATGGAACCACCAGGAGCTTAAAATATTTAGGTAAACAGATAGTTGCTCAATAACGAATCATTAGGAAAACTAGGATGCACAAACAAATACAGCCTCAGTCTGCTGGGGCCAGATGCTGACCTTTAACGAACAAACAGCCAGCCCCCTATCCACTGTAGTTCCCACAATATTTCCACAATATCTATTACCAACAGACCCAAAGGCAAATCCATTTAAATGGCAGTCCCTATAAAAAGTCAGAGCAGGACCTGGCACAGAAGGGTCCAGGCTATCTAACGATTACCATCATCATGATGGCTGTTTACATAACACACAGATAATATTAAGGTAGACATAAAGCATACAGCACCAGTTGCACAAGGACTGCTTTTGTTACTTCAGGGATTCTGTCATATATTCTTATTTTTGTGCAAATCACCTGAAAGAGATCTGTGAATTCTCCCCTCTGGGTCTAGTGAACTCGATTCAGTGTGTTTTCAAAGTCTTCAAAGTCACTGGCAAGGATAAAATTCAGAAACAATGTATTCAGACGCCAAGGTTGTGACAATAATTTACACTGTTTGGTGTTACTTGGGAGATAGCAAGTAAAAGAGGCAAAATAAAAGCAAGCTGGTAACACTTGTCTTTCAAACTCAATTCCCAGCATTCTATACCTCTCTCAACTGTTAGGGGCTTACTCAATTTCTTACTTTGCTCTCTTCTTCAACAGTAGCTAATGAAGGCTGCTAATGCATAGTGCGTGTATCATTTAATCACGTCAACAACCTGCCAGGCAGTTACTCTGCATTGTTCTGTTGAAGAGACAGAGACCTTGAAATTGGACACATTTGGTTTGGAATCACAGCATTGCCATATAGCAATTGTAGGACATTAGGCACATTTTGAGTATCTTTGTATTCCAGTTGTTTCATATGCAAATGGGGAGTAAATGCAGAATATTACAAAATTAGAAATACCATTTATAGGATAGGCATTGTATAAATAAGCCTCTGCCACACATTTTTTACACTTCCAAAAATTCTGATTTCTGTAATGCCATTTTAATGTTTTGCGATCATTTAACCCTATTTAGCTTTACTTTCTAATATTATCTCAAAATGGTGATGTTTTATCAACTGGGAAGACTTAAAATGTTTTAATAGTTCACAATCTGTAAAGACACATGTAGTTAGACAGCATATGACAGTCTTTCCGCAAGGTAATTCAGCAAGGTAAAACTCTGTATTTTTGATGAATCATTTTAATTCTAGAATTTACTCTTAGGAAATAATCCTGGATAAACACAATTAACTTGAGGTATGTCATCTAAACATGTCCCAAAACTGTCCAACAATTAAATATATTTTCATATGTTCTGAAAATTCATTTTAATATTATTTGGTTATTTAAACATTATAGAGGAGTAAGTACTAACATGGAAAGATATCATAAGATTACCAAAAGAAAAGCAGTTTTGAAAATAACATACAAATTGACTTCATTTTGTACAAAGAAGTGACAGAAAATGTGCAAGAAGATGGAATTATAGGAAATTTATACATACATTAACAGCAGTAGGATACTAGGCACATACCTTTACCCTAACACTAGCTCTAAAGCTAATTCTAACACAAACACTCACCCTAACAACTTACCACTAACCCCTAGCCCTAACCCTAAACTTATCCCTCTGGAGATGTCCCTGAACTACAGGGTAATAGGCACATGGCTCACCCTGGCCCTAACCCTAACCCTAAACTTTATTCTAGTCCTAAAACAAACCCTAATCCTAGATCTGAGGGGAAAAAAAGATTTGGTATATACATGCAATAGAATATTATTCAACCATAAAAAGTAGATTAAAATCTTGCTATTTGCAATGCCATGGATGGAGCTACAGAGTGTAATGCTAAGTGAAATAAGGTAGAGACAAACACCATATGATTTCACTCCCATGGAATTTAAAAAACAAAAGAAATGGCAAATGGAAGGGAAAAAAGAAACAGGGGCAAACCAAGAAACAGACTCTTAGCTACAGAGAACACTCTGATGGTTAACAGAGGGGAGGTGGGTGGGCATGGATGAAATAGGAGATGGGGACTAAGGAATGCTCTTGTGATGAGCCCAGGGTGATGTATGGAAGTGTTGAATCACTATATTGTACACCTGAATTTAATTAGTTGGCATTAAAATAAAAAGTTAAAAACGCATATTAATAGCAGTTATTACTGTTGATTTCTATATCTTTTTTTTTTTTTTCAAAATAAGCCCATATTTTTGCTGTGTTGTAATAAAAACTAGATAACAGTTTACGTAAATCTAGTTACAAAGAAATATATAAAAAATTGATAGTTATTATATGGATATAGGGAGGAAGAGTCCAAGACAGAAAAGATATGTGTAGATTGTAAAGGCACCTTAGTAGGAAATTTAAGCATAAACTAGTATAAGAAAAGGAAGGATGGGAGGATGAAATGTCATCAAGGAGAAACACAGTAATAGCAAATCAAGGTAGAAAAATGTGATGAGGTAAATACTATACAACTAGTACCATCTATGATATTTCATATTGCCTGTTCCTGGGAAATTGTCATCTGGATATGTCTGCCTATCTAGATATGTCCTGTAAGCAGTTATGGTCATTAGAGCACATGGAAAATAAGGCACACAATTCTGACATCAGGATAGCTTTAAATTTCACTTTTATAAAATAAGGACATGTTGGAACATATTCTGAGAAGAAATTAAGACAGTGACATGCACCTTAAAAGATGAGAGTACTTGATCAAATGTTACTTTATTCATGTTTTAAACTAATTAAATTAACCATTGTACTGGGGTCCTACCTCCAGATAGCTAACTATTAAAGCCCATATAGTCTTATGTTTAATTGGTGTCTATAATATCAGCAAGAGAGTATATTCTTACACTCCCTGCCACTCTCTGCTTGCAACATTTTTTTTTCTCCACTGGTTAACCCTGCCTCCTTCAGGGTGACATCACTTCCTCAAGGTCTCTGTTTGGGACCCCTAAACTTCACCACTATATATAAACAGGCAAACTAAGGCTCCCTTATAACATTTTTCATATCATACAGTATTTACTGGTTTACTATCTTCGCTAATAGACTGTGAGCTCCATTAAGGGCAGGGAAAAGGGTTGTTTTGCACTCTGTTGGATTCCCAGTGTTTAGCACACAGGCTGATATAACATAGGAACTTAAACACTATGTGGATGAATGGATGAGAGCTATACGTGTTGATGGCACCTTGGTTCTTTGTAGATCTGGCATGGACTTACATTAAGGCTCATCATAAAACATCTCTCCCAAATTTATTTTTCTACTTATTACAAGGAGAGCTACCAAGAACATGAGTCAGCACTTCATATATCTCCTTTGTGAGGAGCTTAATGGAGATGACTTTTCAGCAATACCAAAAATACTCATTTCCCCAATGGTTTTTACTTCACGGGCACTACGTATTATGTACCTAGTCTTTTCCCTCTTTGTCCTGGTTGTGTTGATCTTCTGTGCTAACTTCACTCCCAGTTTCATCTTCTTTATTTGTGCTTATCCTTCTCCATATTTCCTTATTTAAAAATATAATCTTTCTCCCTCAGCCTCTCTCCCTACTTGTGCTCTCTCTCAAGTTGATAAATAAAATCTTTTAAAAAATATAATCTTTTGTATGCCTCAAATCTTTCTAGGAAATAACCAGAAGACCTAAACAGATTAATACTTTCAAATTCAGACAAAATCATAATAATCTGTGGCTAAGACAATACTCTGGGTAATATGGTACTTGAATGGATTGCTAAGGATGATCAGTTTTCAGTTCCTCGTATACTCAATTAGTATACTTTTTGCATAATTTAAGTTTGAAATATGGGTCTTTGGAGGACATTTCTTAAATTCTACCTTGGCTTTTTTTCCTCTGCCATTTCTTTTCTGTTTTCTCCTCATACCTCATCTTATTTAAAGCCCTCTCCAGATTATTTGATATTCTTCCTTCTGATCTCCCAATTTCCAGACAACTTGCCTCAGTCTCCACAATGTACCCCCAAGAGTAATCTCACTAAAATATAAACTGCTGTCAGTGCCTCCTATTGCTCAAAGGTAACCTCAGCATTACCTGGGAGTCTGTCACCAAATCCCCTCGGGCCCTCCACAAGCTGATCAGTCTTTTGTCTAGTCATACTTAACTACGTAAGGTTCAAAGACAGACCAGGCTAATTCATGTCTCTGTAACTTTCTTTACGTTACTCTTACTGCCTAGATTGCTCTTTACCACCCTGAATAACCAGCAAAAACCCTTTCCTCTTCTAAGGTAACTTAATATCTACTCATTATACTGGACAGCTCAAGCACCATGTTTCTCGTGAAATACTTTGTCTTTCTCGGGTAGAACTGATTACTTCCTCCTTTGTATCCCCAGTATATCTGATAAAATGCCTATCATCATTTTATTTCCATTTTTCTCCCTTCAGTAACCTAGGTTCTCCATGAAAAAGATCATGCTTCATTTATTCCCATATCCTCAGTGCCTAGTATAGCGCCTGACACATGTCTGTTGAACTGAATTCCTCACTTCAACTGCTTATTTCTTTTCTTCTTTTTTCTGAGATGATTCTACTGAGAAATGTTGCTGTGCAATGCTGAGGAAAAGCAACAAGAACAGCAGCCAAATCAGATGGCTCTCAACACTCACGAACTGACTGACTCAGTCTGAGCAGGAGATGCAGGCTCCAAGATGAAGAGGTACAGTCACTGTCCATCATCAACCTTCAAAGCAGTGTTTTTCAAACTGTGAGTTTTGACCCATTAAGGAGTCAAGAAATGAATTCAGCATGTCAAAATAGTATAGAGAGCCCTGAAAAACAATTCTGACAGTGATCATGTACCCTCCAGTTAAAAAAAAATTCTTCCTTTAATTTTAGTCATTTTTATGCATGCAGAGTGTAAGAATACCTCCAAGCCCTGAGCTAAGAGCAATACTATTTTATGACTGCAATAAAAAATCACTTAAATCAACAGGCTGGGCTCTTACACATACTTCAAATTCTAACTGGGGCCATGACCCATTTCCCTCCCACTGCCATCTGCCAGGGTCCCTACCACACTTCTCGGGCATATTAGATGTTGCCTTCTTCTCTTCAATCTTCTTGGGAAAGGGAACCCTAGGACTGAAAGCTGAGTCTTTCCTGTGGGTCTCCTGTGTAACCGGACCCTCAAGCAACCCAGCTTTCCCCACCAAGTTCCACCCTTGCCTCCTTTTAAATATTTTTCTGGACCATTTTCATTAGTGACCACACGCCAGCTTGGCTTACTGCTGGCCTTCAACCCAGTCTCGCCTGTTGAAGAGACTGTCTAGATAGCCTGCCACTTCACATGGATTCTGCTATGCCGTTGTCTAGGGTATAGTGTTATGATCCCAGCTATGCCAATCTACTCATTGGAGGTACTTTTCTTCAGGTATGCTCTGATATTATTCTGTTAAATTCCACCAGTGTAAAGGATAAGGGTATTTATTAATTTTGGTTCTCTAGGAACTACTGAAAGATCTGCAACTGTTTCAAATATTATAATTAATGTAGTTGCAGTGAAGAATAAAGCTCTACTTTATTTTTTTAATTTTTAAAGAAGATTTTGTTTATTTGACAGAGAGAGAGAGAGATAGTGAGAGACAGTACGGTTGGGATGGAGGGGCAGAGGAAGAGGGAGAAGCAGGCTCCCTGCTAAGCAGGGAGCCCCATGCTGGGCTTGATCCTAGGGCCCTGGGATCATGGCCAGAGCTGAAGGCAGATGATTAATGACTGAGCCACCCAGGTGCCCCTAAAGCTCTACTTTAAAAGCTTCAATGAAATTGATTTTCTTTATAAATGTGAATGATTTCTAGTAGGTTGAATTTTATGCTATAGTGATGGTACCTGGTAAACAATTCATGGAAAATACTATTTGCTATTTGCATAAAAACTATGTTTACACAGACATGCACACATACATGTATTTATTTGTATTCCTTTTTTTTTTTTTTTTTAGTAAAGATTAACTGCCCCTTAAGAGTTCTTTCAAGCTTTTATTTCTGAACACTTAATTTTTATGCAAACTTCACCTTCCTGAGATAGTCTTAGTTTTATACATCACTGAATATTTTTATTTTAGTAAGTAGGAGCACTGATTGCCAGTTTAACAACAACAAAAATCTCACTTCATTTAGTCATCCAAATATTACCTTTCACATCCAAAGTCACCTTGGTATTTTGAACAGAGTCTTAGCTATTTTCCAGAAAGAATCAACTCATTCCTGAAAAAACTATAAAACATATAAACAAACCTAATAAGAGCATATATATTAATAAACTCTCAAAATATGAGAAAAGAAGTTTTATTTAAAAGGAGAATTTAGAAGGGTACTTGTTCTTCAGTATGCTTTGCTTCTTTAGCAGTAAGAATAAAATTTTTGATGAGATATGAGCGAATTATTATTTGTGTAATACACAAATGACCTAAAAAATAAATACTTTATCAAGTCAGAACATCAGAAACATGTGAACAGTCAGAAACTCTTACATACACAGGCTGATCCACAAATAAAGAAACACAGATGCAAAATACCTGTAAAAACTTGTAACACATATGCTTTTTTTTTTTTTTGACTCCAAATACAAGTGACTCAAAGGAAGACACATTCTAGCAGTTAGTAGATACAAGACAGATCCCCGCTAAATGAGGCCCACCAGAACTAACAGCATTGCTAAGTGCCAATCTATGTGCCTGTGTAGGGCAGGGGGTAGGAATGGTGGCTGGATTAAAAAAAGATCATGAATTTATAGATAAGAATCTACTTTTATAGACAAGTATTTAGGAACTAAGTTAACTGCTCATTTATAGATTATGTCAATAACAATCTTTTTAATATGTCATAATTAAAGTATTATTCAACTGCAACACATTGTTAAATTATACAACACTTTCCTGTGTTTCTTTTAAATTTCTTCCTGATGTTTCTTTTAAAACATTAACAACAGTTCTTTTGTATCTCAACACTACCACATACTTGCTACATGATTTAGATTAAAATAGTTCACCCCTTTTATAAAATAATAATTCCTATGTGATACGGTTACTGTGCAAATTAGAAACAATATATGCAAAGTGCCCCATACTCTTTGCTTAATCACACAGCTAATAATCAGTAGTTTCAGGATTTAGGGGTTTGAATGTAGTCAAAAGCAAAATTATTACCATTAGTACAAGTACAGTACTATCCTAAGTCTTAATACTGGTTTTCAAATAAAGAATGTGGGATTTTTTTTTTTTTCAAAGAGCTCTATTGGATAAAAAGGTTTTTTTTAATTTTTTTTTAATTTTATTTTTTATAAACATATATTTTTATCCCCAGGGGTACAGGTCTGTGAATCGCCAGGTTTACATACTTCACAGCACTCACCATAGCACATACCCTCCCCAATGTCCATAACCCCATCGCCCCTCTCCCAACCCCCCTCCCCCCATCAACCCTCAGTTTGTTTTGTGAGATTAAGAGTCACTTATGGTTTGTCTCCCTCCCAATCCCATCTTGTTTCATTTACTCTTCTCCTACCCCCTTAACCCCCCATGTTGCATCTCCTCTCCCTCATATCAGGGAGATCATATGATAGTTGTCTTTCTCCGATTGACTTATTTCGCTAAGCATGATACCCTCTAGTTCCATCCACGTCATCGCAAATGGCAAGATTTCATTTCTTTTGATGGCTGCATAGTATTCCATTGTGTATATATACCACATCTTCTTTATCCATTCGTCTGTTGATGGGATTTTTTTATATAAGAAAACTAAGAGTAAATATTCCATATAAGAAAGCTCTCCCTCCCACACCGACATGCATACACTCAGCTATCCTTGTTCTGTTATTTTATCTTTCTTATTTGAACATTTAAGACTTGTGAGTGATCTTTGACAAACTATTCAATTCAGTTATGAAAGAAGAGAAGGAGGAAATTAGAAAACACTTTCTATCATATTCACCCAACAGTTAGTAACTGCCTATGTTGCCTGAACCTACGAAGCATCAGGAGGAAAGACACAGAGACCCTGCCCATTAGAGGCTCACAGTCTAGTCTGAGCATACACATAACCTTACAGGCTGCTCCCTGTTATAAGCAGGGGGCTTATAAAGAGCCTAGGAGACAGCTAAATGTGCTAGGGTAAACTGACCAAAGATTAACATTTAAATGAGGGTTGTCAGGTACCTGGGTGGCTCAGTGGGTTAAGCCTCTGCCTTCGGCTCAGGTCATGATCTCAGGGTCCTGGGATCAAGTCCTGCATCGGGCTCTCTGCTTGGCAGGGAGCCTGCTTCCTCCTCTCTCTCTCTCTCTGCCAGCCTCTCTGCCTACTTCTGATCTCTCTCTGTCAAATAAATAAATAAAATCTTTAAAAAAAAAATAAAAAATAAATAAATGAGGGTTGAAGGATGAGGAGGATGAGGAGGAAGAAAAAAGAACTGTGGAATGGGAGCAAACTGAATGAGTGTGGGTACTAATTTCAGAAACAAGGATCATGGATTTTTAGGTAAGAAACTGTTGTGGCCAGGTACATTTTAGCTGTAATTCGTGAAGATATTAAGGGCTTGAAACAGAGCCTCACATAATGAGAGCAGAAGAAAAGAGATAGTTTAAAGGCAGGAGGTATTAGCTTTAATAACCAATGACAAGTGTGATAACAAATAATATGTGGGTAACAAAGGAAATGGAATCATGAATAATTCCCAAATTTCTAGCTTTGGCAACTGGTTAATGCTATAAATTTAGATAGAAAATCCATGAAAAGTGGCAAGAAATTCAACGCTGGGGTTGTTTATCTTAGAAAACTTCAGAATTGTATGTGGATTCAGTCACTATAATAATAGGTATCTTTCACAAAGTAAGTGCATAAACCTAGCTCAGTGTGGCTACCTATGACAAATGTATATATGAACATAGGGTGTGTACTATTTATTGTTATAGAGTCAATTCATGTTTATCTTAAATATTTGGAAGAAAAAAGAAAGATCTTTGTAAATCTTGGTAAAATTTTGGTGTACTTTCTTCCATTATTTTTCACAATTGTGATCAAATTATCTACAAACATATTTTTATGCCCTGCTTTCTTCCCCACTTAACATTATGACATAAAATTTTTAAAAAAGATTTTATTTACTTATTTGACACAGAGAGAGAGAGTACAAGCAGGGGGAGCATCAGGCAAATGGAGAAGGAGAAGCAGACTCCCTACTGAGCAAGGAGCCCAGTGTGGGACTGGATCCCAGGGCCCTGAGATCATGACCTGAGCTAAGGCAGATGCTTAATGACTGGAGCCACTCAGGTGCCCCTGGCATAACATTTTAAAGGAATGACTCCAACAAAAATACTCTGAGTATTATGGTAAAATGACAAAGGGTTACTGCTATTTAGAAAGCCTAGGCATATAAGACCATAAAGTTAGAAAGCTTAATAAAGTATTGCCACTGACCATGCTATTAATCTTTAAATCGTTACTAATTGAATAACAAATGGGGAAGAAGAGACATGTAAATAGTATCTATCCGTCAAATTCTTATTTTCTGTGAATGAGGCTCTAAACATGTAGGAGAAATTAAGGCTCAGGTATACAAGTTCAAGGCCTGTACAAGACCTCACTGCTAAATTGTCAGTGGAGCCAGGATTCAAACCTCAATCTGTTAGCTCTTCTGATGGTCTTTCCAGTATGCTATTCTGTCCCCCTCAACACAAGCCACAAAGAATGACATGTTTTCTGCAAAGGCTGAGCATATTCATTTTTAATGCAAGGAGATTATTCAGGGGAGTCAGCCTCAATTCTAGTGGCAGTGAATGAGAACAAGACAGGCGGAGTGGTAGACAACATAATTCCAGGGGGTCTTTTCAGTTCTAACATCTGTGACTGCACTCTTCACTAGGGCTCCTGAACTGTTTTCTTCCAGCTCCCAATTCTATTAGTTTTCCTTCACAGAATTTGGTGAGTATCACCCAATATACATTGGATGAGAGAGAAGATCTGGTCTCTTCTCAGAGGCTTGCACGCAATCTTGTTATCAGTTCATGGAGAGCATACACAAGAACCCATAAGCAAAACTTGGCCCACTGTGCCATTTATAATGCTTCTTAATGGTAATTATGATTATTTTCTCATGGCATTGATTTTTTAAATGTTTTTCACTTCTAGTTTCCTTAAGAAAACATATGTTGGCTGTTTGATTTCCTATTTCACTACTTCACATTGCTTTAAACTAGAGGCATAATTTAAAAATCAATAAAGTAACAAATTGCTCTTTATCAGTTGTTTCACCTAATTTCTGATCTACCGGCACAAACACTGCTCACTTAAAAAAGAAACGAGATAATGAATAGTATTCAGTGAACACTAAGATGGTGGTTCAAAATCCTGGCTGTACATCACTAAAATAACACAGAAAGCTTTTCAAATATTTTAATGACTAGGACAACTCCCGATAAATTTAATAGGACTCCTAGGGAGGGGAGTTGAAAATACGGTATTATTTAAAAATCTCCCCAGAGGGGCACCTGAGTGGCTCAGTTATTTAAGCATCTGCCTTTGGATTAGGTCATGATCCCAGGGTCCCGGGATCTAGCCCTGCACCAGGCTCCCTGTTCAGTGGGAGCCTGCTTTTCTCTCTCCTCCTCCCCCTGCCTGTGTTCTCTCTGTGTCAAATAAATAAATAAATAATCTTAAAAAAAAATCTCCCCAGAAAAGTCCATTTAAGTTAAAGGGAAAAGTCACTGGGGGTAAATACTTTGGCTACAACAAGTTTTCCATGGAGTTTTCTGGATGAATCAAAGACAAATGAGGATTAACTCTTAACATTCTGAAGTATATAGCACTTGTAATACAGATTGCAAAATGGTCCTAATAACTCCTTCTATGGCTGTATCCATGCTCCTTCTCAATGTGACTTTTTTTGTTTCTCTCACCAAGAGGAAGACTCTGTTTCTCCACCTATGAATCTGGTCTATCCTCATGATCTACTTTGACCAATGATATATAGTAAATGTCATGTTCTATGATGTCCAAGACTAGATTTCAAGTGTATACAGCTTCTACTCTATCCATCTTAGAAGGCAATGTGGCCTTATGAAAATCCTTAAGGATGAAAGAGCACATGGACAAAGAGAAAAAACTCAAACACCATCAACCTCCTTATGAGTGAATTAGGCCATCATGGACCTTTTAGGCCAAGTTAAGTGCCAGATGATGTGGGAAAGACTAGCTTGAGTAGTAACCAGCTGATCCTAGCCAAAACTGCTAGCCAAAAGATTTAGAAACAAATAATGTAGATGTTGTTTTAAGCCGGTAAATTTTGAGGGAGCATTTATAGCAAGAGATAACTAATATAGTAGTCTTAATGGACATAATAAATACTAAAGACAAAATAATACATTCTGTTCTACTTTGTCAAAAGTAGTACTTATGTGCTGTAAATACCTGCTTGTATATTTTAAAAAGAGAAGGAAAAAAAAAACCAGAAGTATAGTTTTGCAGACATAGTCTTTCATTTTTTTAATAATTCAATAACATATATTTAGGTTAGAACTTGAAATATAAGATCAAAATGTAAGCAAAGACTTTTTTTTTTTTAAAGATTTATTTATTTGAGAGAGAAAGAGAGAGAGAGAGCACAAGACAGGGGAGGGCCAAAGGGAGAGGGAGAGATTCTCTAGTAGACTCCACACTGAGCACAGCGCCTGATGCGGGGCTCAATCCCACAATCCCGAATCATGACCTGAGCCAAAATCAGGAATCAGTCGCTCAACCAAATGAGCCATCCAGGCGCCCCAAGTAAAGACCTTTTATTTTTTTTTTATTATTTTTTTTTAAAGATTTTTTATTTATTTGACAGACAGAGATCACAAGTAGGCAGAGAGGCAGGCAGAGAGAGAGGAGGAAGCAGGCTCCCCGCTGAGCAGAGAGCCCGATGCGGGGCTCGATCCCAGGACCCTGGGATCATGACCTGAGCCGAAAGCAGAGGCTTTATCCCACTGAGCCACCCAGGCGCCCCAAGACCTTTTATACCAGAGAAAAATCTACTGTAAAAATAATTTTATTTATTTATTTATTTTTAAGATTTTATTCATTTTTTTGACAGACAGCAAAAGAGAGAGCTCAAGCAGGGGAGGAGTAGGGAGAAGCGGGTTCCCCCACTGAACAAGGAGCCCAACACAGGGCTCAATCCCAGAACCCTGGGATCATGGTCTGAGCTGAAGGTAGATGCTTAACTGACTAAGCCAGCAAGGCGCCCCTAAAAATAATTTTATATCATTTCATGTACATTCAACATTTAAAAATTGTCAATTTCTCACTTTGTATATGAGAAAGCTTTTAAGTCTCAAAACTTTTTAAAAATCACCCAACCCAAAGTATATAATATTTATATTATAAATTACCCAAAACGTCCAGTTTTCAGTATATTGCTTTTGCAAAAATTCACTTCATTTAACAATTACTTATTGAGTGTCTATATACAATAATTAGTCACTGAGTGTCTACATAAAAAGCATGTCTTAGTTGTTATCCAAGGAAGACCCAAAGAATGTTGGTTTGGTTAATTTTTCAGTGATTTTTAGGAATATGCCACATAGTAGAGGTAATAAGACAAATTTGGGGAGTTAGAGCTATAGGGACAATCATTTCTACCTAAGTAAGTATGAAAGACTCTGAGAAAAAAAATCTTTTAACTGTGTCTTAAGAGATGATCAGCATTTCAAAAGGATGCTCTGGTTCCAGGATGACAATCCATGTAAGTAAAACCACAGAATAATTAAGCTAAGAGGTGAAACATTTCAGATACAGTAAGCCGTCCAATCTGGCTGGAATAGAAAGTCTGGGATACAACTGACGGTAGGCCTGCAAAGACATGGCATGGCATCCTAGATAGTTATTTATCCTGTAGGCAATTGTAGTCAAAGAGGTTTGGGAAGACGTAAAAGGAAAAAATGTGGAGCCAAAAACAAAATAAAAGAGATTGAAAAGAGAGGATTGCTGGGAGGCCACTGAAATAGTCCAAATGTGAAGAATCTTATCTATTGCTGTAATAAACAGTAGTCTTGGGAGTAACAAGAGAAGGAAGCAGATACAGAAGGTATGTGAAAAAAAGCAAAGGGAAATCCTAAGGGAAAGGGAAATCCTAAATCTTTCCACAGGTAGCGGTGTGATGAGGCTGTGTGTGCCTCTTCAGACTCACTAGAATTCAGAAAAATAACTTTTAAATAAGATATCAAGTCCTGGGACGCCTGGGTGGCTCAGTTGGTTAAGCGGCTGCCTTCGGCTCAGGTCATGGTCCCAGCGTCCTGGGATCGAGTCCCACATCGGGCTCCTTGCTTGGCGAGGAGCCTGCTTCTCCCTCTGCCTCTGCCTGCCACTCTGCCTGTGCTCGTGCTCTCTCTAACAAATAAATAAAATCTTTAAAAAAAAAAAAAATATATCAAGTCCTGGCAGCTTTTTTTTCTTCCTTACTGCTCAGGATTAAGACAACTTCATGTAAAGGAAAAGTATGCAGTTTATCACCAAGGACACCAAGAAATGCCCAAAGGCTGTATTTCTCAGTTACATCCTCTGCTCCTTGGGAGTCCTCAATCACTGATTACTATAATCTTCTTAGAAGACATAATACTGGTACCCCAAAGAATTCCCCCACGTCTCTTCCATGCTCCCTGAAGCAGAGTTCCTAGGAATAAACCACCTGTGCCCTGGTGCTTAGATCTTTCATTTTAGCTTTCATGACATACATCAAGAGTCTTTAAAAATATTGATGCTTTAAACTGGTCTAGATTTTTCTGCACAGAAAAGTATAGACTTTTTGTGTCTCTTTGCTAGATTATCTATATACTGCTGAAACTGCTAAGATCTAACCACCCAATCAATTCCAGACAGTCATATTAGCCAAAATATTTTGCTTTTTGGACTTCTTGACTGCTTGATACCTAAAACTTTAAATAATGGTAATAATAGTAACAGCTACCAATTATTGGGTGCTCCTTATGTAAAATGCATGTGCTTGACACTGTGCAAACATTTCCTAACTTAGTCTTACGCATGCCTTATGAAGAATATATTTTAAAGTTTTTTTTTGCATGAGGAAATCAAGGCCCAGAGAGGGTAAGTAATCCATTAAGTGATTATCTAGCCAGTGCTGTACAGAGTCTGCCCACAAGCCCACAGTTTGAACCATGTTACTACATTACTTCTCATTATACTCATGAAGCTCCAAGGCCTAACAGAATCATGAGATAAGATGGAAAGCAGTGGATAGAGCACAGTGATTAAGAACACAGATTCCTAAGCCCTAAGACCTGGGTTTGATCCACTTAGTTCTACCACTAGTTCTACCACTTAGCTGGGTGGTGGATGCCCACCATTAGGTGCGTCACCCTGGACAAGATCCTTAACCTTTACGGGTAAAACAGCAATAATACAGTAACTATCTCATGGGGTTGCCATGAAGATTAAGTAAAGAATATATTGAAAAGGAATGGAAGAGCTCCTGGCACAGAGAAAGCGCTATGTCAGTGTTCACTGTTGTTACTGTTGTTGTTTATCATTATCATTACCACTGTGTGATTCCGAAGCATGTGACCAACTTGAAATCAATCCTGTGTGACATACCATTTAAGAAGGTTTGTTCACTTGTTTTCATTAATATTGATCTTACAACTTTTGATAGATGTAGTCTAGTAACATCAAGGAGAGATGTTTAAACTTCAACTTCAGTCAACTTTAGAACAAGTATTTAAGAGTTAGCAAGTCTGTGTACTGGAATTAACTAGGGTGCTTTAAAAAAACTGTCTAGGGCCTGTCCCAGACTTAGCGCACTAGAATCGCTGAGGGATTGTAAAAAGCTCCCCTAGTGATCCTGATGCAGCCGGTCCAGAGCCGAGGATTTGACAACCACCATACCGTGTAATTCTTGAGGCATCAAGAAAACCTATCTGGAGAGATTAAAAATCTCCCTCTCTTCCCTAAACATGTTACTGAGATCAAGTTGTATCAGAAAGCTAAAAATAGAAACTTTTATGCTTTGGAAACCTTGTGAAAAGGAAGCCATCATATTCTCAGTATTTATTACTGCCTTGTGGAAAAGAAACTTTTGGCATTTGGTATGACAACAATCACCTACCAGGTGCCAGTCAAGCATTGTGTACAAAGATTTTTTCGTTCTCAAGTATGCAGCCCCAAACTTTGATAAAATCTAAGTGTTTTTAAAAAGCAAAATATCCTAACACTGAAAATAGTCACTTTAAAATAAAGGAATTGGGGGCGCCTGGGTGGCTCAGTGGGTTAAAGCCTCTGCCTTCGGCTCAGGTCCTGATCCCAGGGTCCTGGGATCGAGCCCCGCATCAGGCTCTCTGCTCAGCGGGGAGCCTGCTTCCCCCTCTCTCTCTGCCTGCCTCTGTGCCTACTTGTGATCTCTGTCAAATAAGTATATAAAATCTTTAAAAAAAAATAAAATAAAGGAATTGGTTCCTATCATTTCACGTGTGCTGAAATGAGCACTCTCCTTTGGTATGCACCTACCTATTGTGGCTACAAAGGCTATCCAATTTCTTGGATGAGCTGGGACATTCTTTTCTTTTCTTTCCTCTTTAGGCTTAACCCCGGGAGTAAACCCATTCATGTAATATAGATTACATGATCGCAATTCATGCAAGTTAGGGACTGCCAAAGAATGCTTCAGAACCTGCTAAAAGAGCGGAATTCAGCAATTCAGTTCTGGATAAGCAGGGACTCTTGATCCTATCATAACATACACTATTCTGCCAACCTACTATTAATTAGTTTAAAGGCTAACTTAAAGTTCTAGCTTCTAGATCTAGCATAATGATTAGAGACTTAGATAACTACTGAGTTAACTGAAAGAGAACTCACTTAACTAAGCAAGTTTGTGGCAACTCTTTCCCATTTACTTTATACCATCAGAGAAGAAGTCATATAGTCTTTCTTTCATATGGCACTTAGTTGTTTCAAAGTATTATAAAAAATAACATTAGGAAGACTGGTCTTTTAGGGTACCTAGGATGTCAGTAAGTACAAAAAACTAACACGGACATCCTAAATGAAAGCTATCCTTTTTATCACCAATATACCTGTGGTCTCTGACTAGTATTTCTATGTACTAAAACAGACCTAGTAGTCAGTCTTGGTATAGTCTTGTGCTACTTGGGAGTTACTGATGTGCCAAGAAGATGTGGTTTATTGTTCAGCGTTCCTTTACCCAGAGTCCTGGTTCAAGGCTATACTGTAAGTTAGACCAATACTACCTTCAGTACCATACCTTTTATCCAACAGCCCTTGCTCTCAAGCTGTTGTCTCTGTCCAGAGCCCACTAAACCTTTGTAAAAATGCCTTGTGCCTCTTATTTTTTTCTGAATCAGCTCCTCCATCCAAACTTAATTGCCCTTTAACCTACTTAGGTAAGACCTGAAGGACTAATGGAATTACTTCTGTCAAATTATGATGCTAATGTCCAATAGAGGATTAATTAATTATGCCTCTGGAACACATATTTATTTTCAGAAAAACCCAAGAAAACTACAAAAATGAGTAATGTGGAAAATTCCAAGGAAGGTCAGAGAAAACTCTCATTTTTCCCCCAAGCTTTCAAGATCTATAATAGCTATTTCTTTCTCTCAAGATTGGCTTAACTCATAAATTTCACTAAAACTGTATGTGGTAGGCAGAATAATCTTCTCCTCCTACCAAAGATGCCAACATCCAAATTCCTGGATCCTGTGGGTATGTTAAAGGTCAAAAAGAAGACTTTAGATGGAATTAGATTTGCTAATCAGATGACCTGAAAATAAGGAGATTAGCCTGGATTAATTAGGAAGGCCCAACATAATTACAAGTCATTACATGGAAAAAGGACAAAAGAAGAGTCAGAACCAAAGAGATGACATCATAAGAAAGACTCAACCAGCTATTATTCGTTTTGAAGATGGAAGGTAAGCATGAGCCAAAAAATGTGGACTGCAGAAGCTAGAAAAGGTGAACAAATAAAATGGTTTCTCTCCTTGAACTTCCAGAAAGTAATGCAACTCTGCCAACACTTCTCATTTTAGCCCAGTGAGACTCATTTCAGACTTTTGATCACCAGCGCTATAATAAATTTGTGTTGTTATAAGTAACTCAATGTGGGGAAATTGGTTATAGTAACATTAGGAAATGAATATACCACCAAAGTACACAGAGGGAGCTAGTACTCTAATTTCCTTAAAATACATGCTTAGGATTTTTCCTACAGGATTATGCTGCTGCTTTACAGATGTTGCCTCATTTGTATTTGCTAGTAATTAGACAGCATGGGCAGATGATCAACTGTTGTGCCTTGAGATAAAAGGGAAAAAGAAAGATGGAACAACTATAAATAATTTTCCTTACACCATAAAAAATGTCTTTAAATGTTCAACTGGAAAAAAAAATACAATTACTGAAAAGAACTCATTGGCTGGTATGGCGTTATTCTGAATATTCTTTTATTCAAGAATAGGGGAAGGATGGGGATGCCTGAGTGGCTCAGTTGGTTAAGCTGCTGCTTTTGGCTCGGGTCATGATCCTAGGGTGCTAGAATCAAGTCCCACGGCAGGCTCCTTGCTCAGCGGGGAGCCTGCTTCTCTCTCTGCCCCTGCCTGCTACTGTGCCTGCTTGTGTGCTCTCTGATAAATAGATAAATAAAATCTTTAAAAAATAAAAAATAGGGGAAGGATGGTTTATCAGATGGGAGTTAACAAAACTCCGCTAAACATCAAATTGCAAACGGTTGTGATCTATAAGTTGATATCATTTCACTCGCCTCTGCCAGCACCCCAACCCACACTGAAACACATCTGCCACTGGTTTTATCCTGAACTTAGGGGACAGGCCCATTTCCAGAAAACTATACATGTCACTTGAACCTTAAACCAAAATAGATGCAATATTTATTGCTCCTTCAAAATACGGTATCCCAAATATCATCACAGTGTAGCTGTTTTATTCCAACATAATAAATGCCACTGAAAAGGAATGCAGAGAAAACACTGACAGATTTTTAGCTCATGGCAATAAGGGGAAACATGCCTATTATTTTGTAAACTCCTTCTCACAAAGCACAAATTCTCTTACTGTTAAAATCTGACAAGAGACTAAAATTTACACCATTCCATACTCCACCCCAGTATATGAAATTCTTTGATGGAAAGAAATGGTTTTGTTTCCCTGCAAAAGGAATTTTGGTGCCCTCTGGTGTTGGAAAACTAGCGATCCACCTCACCTTTATAAACTAGCACTCCAGGGAGGGTCATAAAAGCATACAGTTAAAGAGTGGAACAGCTTATCCCAACATAGACATACAGTTCTTTTTTAGTGGAAAGATATATAGATATACAGTTACTTAGTTATAAAGATATAGAGTTATTCTTTAATGGGAAGTTTTGCTCTTGGTTTATTAATCAATGTTTATTCTGATAGAATATTAGACAAGTACTATTAAAAAAACCTGAGCCCATCGGTAGAAGACTCCTTGCCTACACTACCTGTTGGAGCCTCCCTAGCTTTACAAAAAGGATAACAAAGGTAAATGGTTTCAGATTTTGCATCAAAAGTAATGAATAAAAAGGGTGACATTATTAGGACGATAGGATTTATAATTAATTCTTCAACTGTATTACAAAATGTGAAAGGCATTAAAAAAAAAGAATAAAACCTAAGATAACACCTGTGAAAAATACTATCTTCGGAACATAACTAAAAGAGTTTGAGCTCCCCATATAGCACTCCGAATCATATTTTCCCTTCCTCTGAGAAATACCGACTTTATTCAATTTGATGTTTAAATAATTGATGTGTAAATGTATTTTTTTTTTCAGTTTCCTGAACTTTCTCTAACACTGTTAGGCTGCTTCTAAAATTAAAAATTCCCTTTAAATTATTACTTTTTTAAGAAAGCCCAGGGGACAGCAGTTACAACCAGTCATGCAGAGCCAGGGAGAGGGTTCCAGCTACCTCCCCAGTTTGGGGGCACCTGGAAGCTGATATTCTAAGGTTATTAATGCATGAGAAGAGCAGGCGAGACTTATGTCTCAGCATCTGACAGTTTCAAGGAGGTTTGAGCAGGACAAGAAGGCCCCGACTATGATTTTTTTTTTAAATAGGTTAGTACAGAAACGGGACAATGAGGGACGACAGGTGGGCAGCGTATACCACAATGGTCCGTGTGGTAAATGAAGCCAAATGTAGAGTTAGAGAATGAAAACCAGGCAGTCTTCCCAGAGCGCACAAGGCCAAAAGAGTTGAAAACGTAGTCTAGTTCTATTCATCCAACACACCTAGCACTAAGCTCAGTCCCACCTGATAAGCTCCAATCTTCTCCAAGCATCTCTCTGGCAGTAGCTCACTGATTATTCTGTTTTTCCTCTTCCCCAAACAAATCAGCCTTTTCCACATTTTGGGACAGGACAGCACACATCCTTGCCATTCTCTTACACCCACTGCCTTTTCCCCTCAGTGCCTGAGGAAGTGACGGCCTTCACACTCCCCTGTAGTGTCCAAAGCCTGCCTTCCTCCCGCTTCCTCCTGCTTCACAAGCTACCAGCTCACGGGAAAGAGCTGATCCAAGTAAAACACCTTGTACTGCACCTAGCACAAGCCAAAGCTCAGTAACTTTAAGCTGCTCTTTCCATCACTCCCACCGCTAACAAACTCTCCATTCCATTCCCTCCCTCGGGCTTGCCGAGTCAAAACTCATTCTCTTAATGCCAGACTAAGAAAAGCTTTGTGAATATACCAAATGTTACTTGGGCAGAAATATTTGTACTGTCTTTTACTATATGTAAGGAGCTATTTTAGGTGTTAGAAGGTAAGATCAAAGTATCTTGTCTTTTCCAGTATGGTTCTTCATCTAATTCCTTCTCCACCTGGTTCTAGCCAGCTGCCTTTCTTCTGTACCATCCATCAGAATAAATTCTCATTGCTCTTGTAAATAAATCCTTCATCAAAGACTCCAGAAATTGACTTCTAACCCACTTTTAATTGCTTTTTTGTTGATCTTCCTTCTTTTCAATAGTTCTCAACTCTGGCTACATGTTGGGATCACTTGAAAATTAAAATATACTGTATGTATATATATATTTTAATAAACACAAACACATGTACTGATGCCCAGTGTAGACCAAGTGAAATATAAACTGATCGAGGCCAGGCAGTCACATTTTTAGAAGCTCCTCAGAGGATTCCAACCTGTAGCTAGGGTTAAGGAACCAATGTTAGCCAGAACTGGTTAATTTTCCATGCCTGAATCATTGGATATGTCATTTATCTGTTTAATTCATATACTCTGCAACCACTTATTGAGCTCTTACCACGGATCTAGCCTAAAACTACTCAGCAGCTATAAGGCATCCTCATAATCAAATATATGTTTCTGACTACTCCATCACAATTCTTTCTCAGCTAACCTCTCTTCTCTGTCATCAATCTTACCACTTCCACACAATCTTCCTACCCTTTCCCAATCAAGCTTGATTCTTTGTGAATGCTCTGGAATTCTCCAGTGCATCTCACGTCTTGGTCAAAACAACCCCAGATCAAATAAGCTCTTGGCCAAGATTCTCTACAATATGACACCTCTGCAAATACCTAAGAAAAAGATCACTGATGTTCATATGTGTCTCCCCCCTTCACTTGAAGGTCCATGAGTAGAGGAATCCTATTTCATTCATTGCTGTATCTTCAATATTCTGCATAGTTATGGACCAAGAGTGTTCTACCCCATGGATATTAGTAAAATGCAGAAAAGGATGAAAAAATATAAAGGTATGTGGTAATAAGATATTTTCTTAATCATCTAAGAATGATAAAACATGTGAGGAGAATCTCTCTTCAGAGGTCATGGTATAATGGTTAACAGCATGGACTCTGGGATCTGATCTGCCACATATCACTTCTATGGGCCTAGAATAAAAACCGTGGGCATTGAGTCTATAATAAGCTTTCCTGACACACAATACTGAACATGTTTTCACAATTTTTGATGTAAGAAGTTCATTCTATATAACTCAATGGGGATAGAACCTTGGGGGTATGTACATGGTTTTGTCCAGAATTTGCCCTATACATCTTTTCCCTTTGCTGAGTTGGTCTGTATCTTTATATTGTAATAAAACATAGTTGTGAGTGTGACCACGGGGTGAGTCCCTTGAGTCCTCTTAGTGAATCATCGAATGTGGGGTGGTCTTGGGGACTCATATAATCTATAACCCCAGCTTAATCATAAGAAAAGTATTTGTCAATCTTAATTGAGGGAAATACTACAAAATAGCTCAGCAGCATTCCTCTGTCAAAGTCATCAAAAACAGGGAAAGTCTGAGAAATTCTTAAAGGCAAGAGGAGCCTAAGGAGACATGGTAACGAAATGTAATGTGGTACCCTGGATAAGATCCTGGAACAGAGGAAAGAACTATGCTCCATATATATAATGGAGTATTATGCCTCTATCAGAAAGGATGAATATCCAACATTTTTTATCAACATGGACAGGCCTGGAGGAGATTATGCTGAGTGAAATAAGTCAAGCAGAGAGAGTCAATTATCATATGGTTTCATTTATTTATGGAGCATAAGGAATAACATGGAGGACACTGAAAATGGAGAGAAGTGAGTTGGGGAAAATCGGGAGGGGGAGACGAACCATGAGAGACTGTGGACTCTGAGAATTAAACTGAGGGTTTTAGTGGGGAGGGCTGTGGGGATTGAGTGAGCCTAGTGGTGGGTATTAAGGAGGGCATGTGTTGCATAAAACACTGGGTGTGGTGCATAAACAATGAATTTTGGAACACTGAAAAGAAATAAAATAAAATGGAATGGAAAAAAATAGATAAATAAATAAATAAACTATAGGTAAAAACTAAAAAATTGTGACTAAAGTAGAGCCTAATTAATACTAATATATCAATACTGATTCATTACTTGCAAATGTAGCATACTAATATAAATTATTTTTTTAAGATTTATTTAGTTATTTTAGAAAGACAGAGAGAAAGTGTGTGTG
The DNA here is from genome assembly GCF_002288905.1 of Enhydra lutris kenyoni. Taxonomy (NCBI): domain Eukaryota; kingdom Metazoa; phylum Chordata; class Mammalia; order Carnivora; family Mustelidae; genus Enhydra; species Enhydra lutris. The sequence goes on along the minus strand of NW_019154134.1, from coordinate 14,291,210 downwards.
CACGTAAGCAGGGAGAAAGAGGGAAAGAGAGAGAATCCTCAAGTAGACTCCCTGCTGAGCGTGGAGCCCGACTCAGGGCTCAATCCCAGGACCCTGAGATCATGACCTGACCCAAAAGCAAGACCCAACCGCTTAACCGACTGATCCACTCAGGCTCCCCACTAATGTAACTTATTAATATGATAAACTAGGTGGAGGCATATGGGAAATCTCTGACCTAGCTTCACAACTTTTATATAAATCTAAAACTATTCTAAAATAAAAAAGCTTTCATTAAAAAAAATTCTTGATCACTTACTGCATGTACAGAGTATTGTGCTAAGCATTAGAAAATTTAGATCTTAAGGTAAAGGAATTAGCAATTCCATGTAATTTGGTCCACAGTTATTTATCTATATTTTGAAATCAATTGAAATGGCAGGAAAACAAAGTTAAGGTATTTGGTGATGTCTATTAAAACTGACTACTTATTGATATCTTATTATCTCACGAGATGGTGACTTCCTGCAAGGTAGAAACAATTCCAAAGTATCGACTAATGAACAAGCCCTAAGTGTTGTTTCATTAATATAATGAAAGAGCTGGCCAACAGGCAACATAAGAAAGATGCCCCAAATCTGCATACCTCAATATTATCAAAGCCATCTATGAAAAACCCACCGCAAATATCATTCCCAATGGAGAAAAACTGAAAGCTTTTCCGCTAAGGTCAGGAACACGGCAGGGATGTCCATTATCACCACTGCTATTCAACATAGTAATAGAAGTCCTAGCCTCAGCAATCAGACAACAAAAAGAAATTAAAGGCATCCAAAAAAGCAAAAATAGAATTAGCATATTATCCAGTAATTCCACTACTGGCTATTTGCCCAAAGAAAATGAAAACATTAATTTGCAAAGATCTATGTATCCTTATGCTTGCTGTACCATTACTTACAAGAACTAAGACAGAGAAGCACCAAGTGTCCATCCATCCATAAATAGATGGATAAGGAAAATGTGGTGTGTATGTATATGTATATGTGTGTGTAAATACACACATACACATTAATACACACACACACACACACACACACACACACACACACACACTCAAATGATGGAATATTACTCAGCCATAAAAAAGAATGAGATCTTGCCATTTGTAACAACATGGATGGACCTATAATACTAAAGATATAATACTAAGTAAAATAAGTCAACAAGGGAAGACAAACACTGTATGATTTCACTTGTATGTAGAATTTAAGAAACAAAACAAATGAATAAACCAAGAAAAAAGGAGACAAAAAACTAACTTTTACATACAAAGAACAAATTAGTAGCTGCCAGAGGGGGGGTCAGTTGGGGTATGGGTGAAACAGGTGAAGGGGATTAGGATTGAATTTATCTTGATGAGCACTGAATAATGTACAGAACTGGTTGTTTTATTGTATAGCTAAAAGTAAAATAACACTGTATGCTAATTATACTTCAATAAAAAAATAAAAGGAAGAGAGTAATGAACAAACTGAAACCATAAATCGACACAAAGTAGACTGAGAAATAAATACCACTCTGTCTCCATATATGACTAAAGATCATGACGTTCTTCCTAAAAGAAGACTGTTTCATGACCAAGTATATGCGTTTAATGAAACCAGTAAAATCTGTGTTGTTTTGTCAGATTTTCATTGCTAAGGCTTTTTCTTTCAATAAACCATTAATTTTCTGTTGGAAGCAGAGAAAAAATGGGGAAGAATTGCTCAATATGTGGATTACTATTACAGTTCAGAGATATAAAAATTTCTCCTCTTTTAAAGGGACAACTGAGTATGTGTTTGGAATATGATCTCTGCATGATTTGAAGATGATGAATCAAGTGATAAAAGAATAAATGAACTCCTTTAAAATCTACGCAAAGTTCAAAATGATCACTATGTAAAAATCCATGGAAATGAAATTTAGTGCCTTTGTGGAAGATATGTATCTTTTCTAGATAAACCCAAATAAGCAGGTCTTTGGAATAATTTATTGGGTCCTAGTCTCCCCAGGGCCTAAATCACACCTTTGTAATAATACAAGTAGTCTTAATTCATTTAACTCACTGAGAACAAAATAATATAGTCATTGTAAATGGTTCAGTGATTTATTACAAACCATGATATTAGGTCAATTACTTTATATTCTCATGCACAACACTCCAGAGAAAAATGAGGTATATTCTTTGTTTCACAATAGTTTCTTGTGGGCTTTAAAGAGACATTTTTTTTACTCATATTAAATAGACTTAAGGTTAAAAAATAAACACAATAGGGGCGCCTGGGTGGCTCAGTGGGTTAAAGCCTCTGCCTGTGGCTTAGGTCATGATCCCAGGGTCCTGGGATCAAGCCCTGCATCGGGCTCTCTGCTCAGCAGGGAGCCTGCTTCCCCTCCTCTCTCTCTGCCTGCCTCTCTGTCTACTTGTGAGCTCTCTGTCAAATAAATAAATAAAATCTTTAAAAAAAAAATGAAAACAAATAGAATGAAATGCTGTTTACGAAGAATTGTTTTAAAAATATTATGCAATTGTACTAGGGACAGTTTTACTTTCCCTCAATCCAGAGGAAGAAATATTTTCCCCAGGAAGAAATTTTTGATTAATTTCCTTAAAATGCTAGTATTTCAGTCTTTTCATGATTATATTAACGACTTAGACAAACAAGGTGGGCAAAAAAAAAAAAAAGTCTCAAAAGAAATTAGAAAGTTTGAACTGAATTATAATAAATTATATAAATTATAATAAAAACCATATAACAACCATAATGTTATAGGATGTAGCTAATGCAGCAACTAAAGGGAAGTTTACAGCATTAAATGCTTAGATGAGAAAGAAAGATTTCCAAACAATAATCTTCTAAGATTCCAATTAATAAGTTGCTAAGTATTTTTTTTAAAAGGAAGGAAAATGAAGGGAAGAAAGAAAATATTACAGGTAAGAGCAGAAATTAAGAATTTAAAAGTAGCAAACAATGGAAAATATAATTGAAATCCAAGGCTGGTTCTTTGAAAAGATCCATAAAATTGATAATCTAGCAGAACTTAAAAAAAAAAAGAAGAAGAAAGAAAAAAGAGAGCAAGAGAGAAGATACAAACCATCATTAATTATAAGCTTTTAAAGGAGATATCATTACCAATCCAAGCCATTAAAAGGATTATAAGGGAATATTACGAACAATACTAATATACAATTTCAACAACTTAGATAATTCACTGAAAAAAACAATCAAAACTTAGCCAAAATGAAAGAGATACATAAACTGTTCTATAAGTACTAAAGAAACAGAATTCAGTTCAAAACCTTCCAAAAAGGAAATCTTCAGGCCCAGAAAGTTTCATTAACAAATATTTAAGAAAAAATAACATCAATTCTTCAAAATATTTTCCAGAAAACTGAAGAGGAAAGATTACTTCCTAACTCATTTTACATGACCAGTACTATCTGGATATCAAAACCACACAAGAACAGCACAAAAATACAGAATACCTTGGGCCAATATCCATCATGTGCAGAGGTTAGGAAAAAACTCTCAAAAATTATTGCAAATAATATCCAGCAATATATAGGAAGAAAAATACAATATAATAAAAGTGGTGTTTATTGTGGGACTGAAAGACTGACTCAGTATAATAATCAAGTATTAACACTGAAAACACACAATCCTATCAATTGATGAGAGAAAGCATTTGACAAAATTCAACATCCATTTATAATAAAACTTCCAGCAAACTAGGAATATAAGGAAACTTCCTCAACCTGATAAAGGGCATCTACAAAACACCTAAAACTAACATACTTAATGGTGAGAGGCTGAATGCTTCCTTATATCAGGAAAAAGACAAGGATGTCTGTTCTCCACATTTCTACTCAATACTGTACTAGATGTTCTAGCTACTTCAATAACAAAAAAAAAAGGGGGGGGGGAGAAAAAAAGAAAAAAGATTCTGGATTGGAAAGGAAGAAGTAATGTTGTATTTATTTGCAGACACTATGATCATCTACTAGAAAATACAATGGAATCTAAAAAACAACTACTATTCCTACTATGTTAGATTAGAAAGGTTGTAAGATATAAGATCATACTAACTCAATTTTATTTTTACATATTATCAATGAACAACTGGAAATTCAAACTTAAGAAAACAGTATGATTTTACAACAGTAAAAAATATGAATACTTAGGAATAAATCTGACAAGATGTCAAAAGATCTGTACTTTCAAATAACAAGATACAAAGTCAAAACAAAAATCCATTGTGTTTTTGTACACTAGCAATACACAATTAATAGCAATATAAAAATTTAAAAAATTAACATCAAAAAGTAAATAGGTATAAAGCTAACAAAACATGCATAGGTTCTGAATGCTAAAAAAGTGTAAAAATATGGATGAAAGAAATCAAAGACCTAAACAAATGGAGAGACATACCATGTTCGAGGATTAGGAAAATCAACACAGTAATGATTTCAGTTTTCCCCAAGTTGATCTACAGATTTCATATAATTACAATCAAAATCCCCACAGGACTTTTTTGGTAAATAAACAGACTGATTCTAAATTTTACATGAAAAGGTAAAGGAACTACAATAAATAAAACAAGTTTAATTAAGAACAGTTAAGTTAGAGGAATCACAGACTCCTACTTTATGATTTATTATAGCTACAAAAACTAAGAGAAAGGACTCCTGGCAATGAGAGAGACACAAAAATGAACTGAAGAGAATAGATAATGCAGAAATAGAACCCCCACACATACAGCCAATTGGTCTTTGATAAAGTTGCAAAAGCATTTCAATGGAGAAAGGTCAGTGTTTTCCACAAACGGTGCTGGAACAATCAAGCACTCTATGTAAAACAGCAAACCTCAACTGAAACCTCACACTTTATCAAAAAGAAATAAACTCAAAATGAATCATAATTCTTAATGTGGTACTTAAAATTAAAAAACTTTTAGATGAAGCCTAAAAGCACCTAAATCATTAGGAAAAAATCTTTATAACCTGAGAATTAGGCAAAAGAGGTCTTAGGTATGACACCAATGGCATAATCCATTTAAAAAAATGGGAAATTAGGCTTTATCAAAATTAAGTATGTTTGCTTCACAGAGAAAAAAAAATTAAGAGACAAAAAGGACAAACTACAAACTCAGAGAAGATCTTTACAAATCACATATGCAATGAAAAACTTATATCCAAAATAAAGAACTCTCACAACTCAACATAATGAACATAACCCAATTAAGAATGACCAAAATATCTAAACAGACACTTCCCTACACAATATATACAAATGGAAAAATAAGCATATGAAAAATGTTCAACATCATTAGGAAAATGCCATCAGCAAAATGCAAACGAAAACCACAATATGATAGGACTACATACCCACTTACAACAATTTAAAAAATATTGAGAATACCAGGCGTAAGTGAGGACTCACAGCAAAGGAAATTCTCATATACCAGGTCTTGAAATACAAAATGATATAACCATTTTCCAAACTGGAAAACAATCTGACAGTTTCTTACAAAGTTAAATATATACTTACCATGCGATCCAGTATTCTCATTCCTGAGTATTTACCTTAGAGAAATGAAAACTTAGGTTCACAGGATAACTTGTACAGGAATGGTTTGAACAGCTCTATTCATAACTGCCCAAATCTTGAACAACTCCCTTGTCTTGAACAGGACAATGAACAAACTGCAGTTTATTGGTATAATAGAATACTACTGAGCAACAAAAAAGAACAAACAATAGATACATTCAACAACTTGAATGAATCTCATAGGCAACTGTACTGTATCAAAGAAGCTGGTCTCTAGAGGTTATATAGTATATGATTCTAATTTTATAGCATTACATCATTATTTTACAACATCATCAAAAGACAAGCTAAAGTAATAGAGAACAGATCAATGGTTTTCAGAGATTAGAGATAGGACAAGGATATAATTATAAAGATATAATCAAAGCACAACTATAAAGGCACAAGGGAGATGTTGGGGGTGATGGAACTACTCTGTATCCCCACTGTGGTGGCTGTTATATCAATCTGTGTGTTCAGATCATAGAGCTATATGCCAAGAATATATTTTATCGCATAGTAATTAAAAAACTAAAACAGAAACCCAACAAGTGAACCCAACAAGAAACCCAATGGTGAATAAGAAAAGAGGTTTGTTCAGCACTGTCTTTCCCCCAAAGTAGAAGTTTAATTAACATCTGTTGAATAAAACACTGAAAATTAGTTTTAGTTTCTATTTCAATATTAATCCCATTTATACCCTTAAGCTTCAAAAATTTAAATAACTTTTTATAGTGTCATTAACATTTTTATTATGGTATCTGCCACATAAGGATGTCTAGTTTGTGGGGGGGGGAAATTACTAAAATATCAAATGAAAGTCCTAAATCTAGATTTCCCAACCATTATTTTAAACTTAAAAAATATTATCATTAACAATAGGTAACCTTTCCTTTATATCTTGTATGTTTATCTTCCTTATTTAAAAAAGGGCAGGAGGTACTTGGGTGGCCCAGTTGGCTAGGTATTAGACCCTTGTTTCAGTTCAGGTCACGATTTCAGGGTGCTGAGATGGAGCCCCACATCTGGCTCTGTGCTCAGTGGGGAGTCCACTTCTCTCCCTCTCTCCCCCCTTCTCTTTCTCTCTCCCTTAGTCACTCCCACTTGTGTGAGCACTCACTCTCTAAAATAAATAAATGGATCTTTTAAAAATAAAGAAGGGCAGGATCTACGTTGAAGTCATTACTCAAAGGCATGGTATATGAAACATGTATTTGATAAATGTTTACAGAATTAACTACTCCTTAGTAAAGATGGAATGAGCTGAATAGCTAAGCCATTAATTTATCTCAGGGATGAAATCTTTCCAGGACTTATCTTTTGGCTTGAATTAACAAAACCGTTAAAAATTCTTCTTTAGCGCTCTAACTGGGGTGTGCACTCACATCACTAACTCATATGCCACTTCCATGCTTTTGCAGAAGTTTTCTTTGCTAAGGATATATTCGGCATTTGTTTGCCAGTAGCTCCCGTGCAACCAAACAGTCCTCCTAGGACCCTGCCATAGTATTCCCTATACCGACCTGCCACGGGTCTGACTAGAATTCCTTCGTTCTGCTTCACTAGCCAAGCAGTCTGGTTAAACCACATGTATGTGAATGAATAAAAGTACCCTTTAAAAAAAACAAACAAACCCAACACTGATGTTGGTCTTGCTTAGCTTTAACTTGTATGAAAATAGTGTTCCTATGCTGGAAAATGATCAGTAATATAGTTTAAGTTCTCAGAAGTACCCAGCTCAAGAATTAAACACATTTTTTTAAATTGCAAAGATGTTACCTGCATAAATTTATAATACAGAGCAGGTATAATTTTTATACTTCTTTTAAAGTTCTATTTGTTTGAGAGTTATCTGAAGCCCTCTATATCGTTTTTAAGGTAGACTTTCTGAATATTCACTTAACATATGTCCATCCCCAATTTATCTATGGGTTTAAGTCAAATTTTCAATAAAAAATATTGGATTTCATAGCTTCAATATATACTTAATATATTAAACATGAAGTATATTATAATGGTGCTAAAATATATTCATTTTTTACATTCTACAATATATGCTTTGATGCCACATTACACCATCACCTGCAAATAAACCGAACTACAATGCTCTTGTCAGCATCCAGTCAAAAATATAATAATTACCCATAATTATACTCTCTAACCAAATGATGAAAAATAATTAACCTGATTGAAGCACTCAATGCAGTAATTTTATTCTATTCAGTCTATGACTAGGATCATAAGCAATGAGTTTGCTGAATTGTTTAAAAAAATGATTATGCAAAGTTGCAGCTTTCTATATTTAAGCTCTGTGGATGTTGTTAATATTCAACATACTGATTAATAAGGATTGCTATTTACTATAAACAAGTAGGTAACAGAGACAATTTGCAAAAAAAAGTGTGCATAGAAATATACTGGTCCTCAAACTTCCAAATTTTCATGAGCACCTCATCCACTGGCTTTAATTGGTCTCCAGAACCTGCAATTTATTGTTCAGCACTTTCGCATAACCATTTTTGAACCTATCATTATAGATACAGGAGTTTAAACCATAGAGAAGCACTCTTTCCTATAAAATTACAATAAGGGTCAATTGTTATTAAGATAAACTTCACAAATCAGTAGATTTAACCATATCTGGATCATTTGAGCACATAATTACATAATGTTCCTTAAAAATATCCATTTAAGCTAAAAGTGATGAAAGTCAATTAATTTGTCACTCAATTAAATTAGAAAGAATTCTTTGTTTCAAACTGACCAGAGATAAAAATCATTGCAAACAATCCCAACATGAACAAATTTTAAATGTATATGACAATCTCACCTCAACATCATGAGATTAGTATTCATGTAAAATACTAGGATTTAGGAAAACTTCCCGAAAGGACATTTCCTAACCATATGTGAACAGAGACAGGTTTACACTTGCCGATTTTAAGAGAGGTGCGTGACTATGAAGTTCACCTAGACGGAAATGTCATTTCAACACTCATTAAAACCATGTTTTTATAATATAGGTATTCAAAGTTAGCTCCTCTCCCCAAACCCCAAGATTTTACAACACGGAATTTTTAGTAAACCTCTTCAAAAAATTACCTGCTTCTGTAGCCATCTTTCATGCCTTCGTTGTTTCCTTCTCAGATTTTTCAATTTGCTCCTTTCTCTCTTACTGAGCCTCTGGTTAATGGCCCCCAGTGAAAAACTGCCCGAGCGCAGGAAGTCCAGTGCCGAGAGGGGCTCTTCCTGGTCCGAGGCCTCCAGCATGCTCCTGCCAGCTGAGGGCAGGTCCATCACGAAAGTCAGGTTGTTAGAACTTGCATGGTCAGAGTACACTGCAGAAGCTTCTAGACCACACTGAAATTCTCCTCCTCTTTGTGTCTGGGTCTCACGGGGAGCCACTGAAAATCTTTGCAGCAGCATATTAGGATCAAAATTGGATGAAATCTGAAAGGAACAGTTATTTTTACTAGATTCTAAAGGCAAGCCTGAAAGGTGAATAGGCTGTGTTTCATTTAGCCTGGGACAGGCAGCAGTCTTACTATGTATTTTATAAAAAGTGGGTAATAAAGTCAGTTTCTCACTGATGTTCAGATCCAAACTATGTGATTTCCTATGAAAAGCTCTTCTAGTGCATCTGCCAGTCACAAGCTGAGGAACAAAAAGCTGGTATTTTGGATCTGATGCTTTGAAGAGCAGTTTTTCATTCTTCATCTGAAAATATGTTGACCGTACCTCCAGGCAGAGTGCTTCTGTTAATCTTCCAGAGCCATTATTATTTTGGGCCATATTTAAAACCCCGTGATTTCTGTTTCTGGAGGCGCCACCTGTCAGCAGAGTTTCCTTGTCACAACCTGACTGAACTCTAGGATGTGACAAGTATTTCAGCGATGGTCTCATTAGTCGGCCTGCCCGTGTTGGCTGATAATCGGTCCAGCTCTTAGAGAGATGTACAGCTGCAAGCTGGCCACAGGAACATTTTGGAGTGCTGACAAAATTAAAGCCCCCTAAACGGGCCCCACAGAAAGGGCAGTTCAGTTTTCCAACTGTCCACTGGGCCTACAGGTAATAAAGGAAAGTAAGACAATGCTTTCATTGTAAAGTAATCAAACAGAATGTGAGCTGTATTTTTTTTTTAAAGCCAACCACATGAAAGTTTTCTATGCCACAGCAAAGGCTAGCTTTCTGTTTTCTGATTGGTAGACAGAATAGTAAAGGGAAACAAGCCTTCTAATAAACAGAGATAAGCAACTCCAAAGTTCTAGAATGATAACATACTGCACATCAGCCCACCCCAACAATACTCCCAAGCATTCTAAAAGAATCGCTCAAACAATAGGCAGAATATGGATACAGTGTGAACTAATGAAAAGAAAAATACACTATGGAACCAGGAAGCAAATCAGTCTACAGAGCTTAATTTGCAAGTAAAATCTCACAGAAAAGTGTCTGTTTTGATACCCTTCTTGCATACCAAACACTGTGGGAGGGAACCTTACCCAACCAACAGAATAAAGCTCTTCCTGCCTTTTTACATACAACCAAAAGATACTGGTTGCATACATAACAGTGCATTTTTTATACACAAGTGCGAAATTAATAATGAACTGGCTTAAAATTATTTTTTTCAGGAGAGACAGTGGAATATCTGTAGCACCCTCATACATTTTGTAAAGTTCAGGACAGTGAAAGCCAGGGCACTGGCTTGTTCCCAGGAAATCATTACAATGTGAGAATGAATGCAGAGGATATCTATCAAATGTTATTTTTTAACAACAACCAAAAAGTCAGGGGAGAATGGCAACTATATTTTTTTCAAAAATCATATTACTTAACACTTTTTCAATGCATGTTTCAAAATGTGAGAAATAATAATATCATATTGTTAACAAGGTGAGTTCTTGCTCTTATAATATTTCATTAAGGAGCCTTAAAAATTTGGTAATTTGATTTTGATTGTACCACTGAGAATCATTAATTATCCAGTTTATTTTATACACATACGCATACATGAATAATATAGGACATTTCATTTACTCAGTAGGTATTGTTCTAGGTGCTGGAGATAACAGTAATAAACAAAAGAGAAAAAATTCTGACTTTATGGAGTTTTTATTCTGGTAGGGGAGCTAGGCAATTAACAAGACCAGTAAGCCATATATGTATGTGGGTAAGCATGTGTGCATGCATGCATGTGTGTGTGTGTGTGTATATTTATGTCTATATTTATATAGGTCATATATGCTCATGTATGCTTACGAGTACTATATATTACATATTGTATGTGCGTATATGTAAAACATAGCTATTTAAATCAGAGAGGAGGAGAAAGGAAGTGTGGAGTGATAATAGCAGAGTAGGGGAACTGACAGTTTGCAGAGGCAATGCCTCATTGTGAGTAAAGATACATGGAAATAAGGGAAGCAGTAAATAACTGTGGGAAGAGCAATCAAGGAAGGGGAAATACTATGTTTTAAAGTCTGAGATAAAAAAGTACCTGGAGCTCTCGAGTAATAATGAAGAAGCCAGTAGGTGTAATCAAGAGTTACAGACCCTTTCTTATCTCTTGAAAGAATGCATTCAAGAAAAATAGCTCTAAAAAAATCCTGGAAGGGGTGCCTGGGTGGCTCAGTGGGTTAAGCCACTGCCTTCAGCTCAGGTCATGATCTCAGGGTCCTGGGATCGAGTCATCGGGCTCTCTGCTCAGCAGGGAGCCTGCTTCCCTCTCTCTCTCTTTGCCTGCCTCTCCGTCTACTTGTGATCTCTCTCTGTCAAATAAATAAATAAAAATCTTAAAAAAAAAAAAAAATCCTGGAAGTAGTAAATTCCTAATTTTGCTCAGAAACTAAGGAACTTACTTTTTGTATTAGGCAGTTTATCCATTCTGGAAGAGCTTCTATATCCATGTGCCACACATGACAAATACTCTGATCATCAGCAGAATCATGTGTGTCCTGTTGTATCAAAATGCATGATATTAGTTATTACCAGTTCTGGATTTATTTAACAAATTTCATATTTGAGTAAAACACAAAAATATAAATTCAGTTTTAGCTAGGAAGAAAATAACCACTGCTCTCCTCTTCTCATTCCCATCCCAAAAACAAACCCACAAAGACAAAAACAAATTTTCAAGAAATAACTGCTTGTGAATTAAAAAAAAAAAAAAAAGCCTCCATTCCATTGATTTTATCAAATTAAATTTAAAATTTAGCAAAAAGTCATTCAACAGACGAATCTGGCACTCTATTCCTTTTCCTGAATATGAGAAAAAAATAATGCCATTCATGACAACTTTCCCAGGTCTTTAATCCCTGATTCCATCTGGACTCTACTAAGAATAAAGAAGCTGCCAAACAATCTATTGAGGTACTCAAGAAAAGTACAAGAGGATGGGGGAGAAGAATAAATTCATAGGCAACCAGAAAAGTCTCAACTAAATTTCAGCTGTATTAGAAGAAGAAAATTTCAGAGAGAGATACTTTTGGCTTTCTGAAACAGATGTGTAGGAATATATGTGATATACAGGTGAAACTGTACACATATCAGAAAAATGCAGGGCAGGCTAGCATGGAGATACAGGACTCTTTATAACCTTAATTAACCTTACACCAATTTGCGTTTACCTCTCTGGGTCTCAGTTTTCTCACCTGTAAAAAAAACTTCTTGATAATTGCTAAGATCCCTTCTGGGTATACAAAATTGCATTCTGTGATGGCAGAAAAGAGTTTCTTGAGAAGAAGAGGGAAAAATAATGCTTCTGTCCATATACCCATTCCCAGCATGAGATTTTACACAGCAGTAACTTTTCCAAGTTGCCAAAGCATAACGTTTTTTTAGATTTCCCTAGCAGTGACACTATTAGGTACTATAATTACATTAACAAAATAAATAAGGAAATTACTAAACATACTTGCAAAGTCTGTGTGCACAGTGATAAGAATGAAATAAGACAGAATCTCTGTAAGAACCTGTTGCCAAATAATCTACATTAGATTGTGATGTGGAACCAAGATTGCCAAATTTCTAGGTTTAATTTCCCAAGTTGGTGCCTCTGAGCATTATAATCACTTTCTCTTCCATGAATACATCTTAAGATACTAAATGGTGGCCCAGTATACAAGAAAAGTTTCAGTATGATTTATTTGCCTGTCAGAAAGATCTATAAAGAAACCACCTTTACCTAATTTCTGTCAGGCTCCCAAAAGATCCCAACTTAATAAAAATGCGAAAGGGAACTGAGCTATTGTTGTATGTTAGACCACATTTCATTATTTCATATACTGTACACAACAGTATTTGCTATACTATAAATGAGAGCACTAAGCCAAATTCAAGATTGTAACAGAGGAAAAATACTTTTATTAAAAGGTCTGAAAAAATTTTCCATTTCTAATGTCTGATTCAACAACACAGGCTGAAAATAGTTCAAAGGCAAATACAAAGTCCTCTGAGAAGGGTATATAGTGGGCGAAAGAGAAATTTTATAGTTTTATTAATGATGCCTGAACTCTAAATCTGGCTAACAGACTGCAACTTATCACGTGAATAGAAAGAGCCAAGATGCCCTTCAATGGACGAATGGATAAGGAAGATGTGGTCCATATACACTATGGAGTATTATGCCTCCATCAGAAAGGATGAATACCCAACTTTGTAGCAACATGGATGGGACTGGAAGAGATTATGATGAGTGAAATAATTCAAGCAGAGAGAGTCAATTATCATATGGTTTCACTTATTTGTGGAGCATAACAAATAACATGGAGGACATGGGGAGATGGAGAGGAGAAGGGACCTGAGGGAAATTGGAAGGGGAGGTGAACCGTGAGAGACTATGGACTCTGAAAAACAACCTGAGGGTTTTGAAGGGGCCGGGGGTGGGAGGTTGGGGGAACCAGGTGGTGGGTATTGGGGAGGGCACGTATTGCATGGAGCACTGGGTGTGGTGCAAAAACAATGAATACTGTTATGCTGAAAAGAAATTAAAAAAAAAAAAAAGAAAAGAAAGAATAGTAAGAAAAGGCCAGGCAAATCCATGTCAAAATGAAGAAGGTATTATTGAATGGAAGCAAAGTTAGGAAGAAAGGAGGAGATACTAGAAACAGTCTCTAGCTCAATCATCTTACTGCTCCCTAATATATATGTCCTCACAAGAGTGCCGGGCAGACGTACAAAGGTTTATTTTATCCTAGATTCTCATAAAACCAAAGAAGGAAAAATTCAGGTAGAGGTAAGTAATTACTGGTTCCAGTATAGTAAAGTAAGCACATAATCTAGTGTATCCTCCCTCTCAAAACAAAGTATTTATCAAAGACAATTATAAAAGTAACCAAGAACTGAACTAAAAAATATAGCTGGGGAGATTTCTGTGAACCAGAAATTATGAGGAGCCTCTGGAAGATGAATGAGGAAATAGCAGCACAATGTATTCAAGTTCCAAGTACATAATAGATGAGAACAACACAAATAATGGTCCATATCAACGTGGTGAAAACGAGAGACAAAAAAAAAGCCCTGGGTAACCATCAGGGGTAGAATGGATGTCTGTCTGTCTCCAGGCAAGAGGTGTACCTAAAGAAGAGAGAAATAGAGCAACATCTCAGGGTAGCTGGAAATGCCTAGAAAAAAAAATGGAAAGCAGTTACAGGAACTCCAGAAGATGAGCTACTCAGGATCAATCTCTATTCTTGCTGAAAATAGTACCATGACATGTAAAGAACATGAGCTAGATTTGTTTGTACTAATAAGATACATCTCTACTACTACTGTTTGCTATTTTTAAAAAGTCAAGTGAATTAGAAATAAATGCACTCTGAGCTATGCTATTAAAAGCATACACAACCTAAAAATAAGTAGTATTACAACTTTTCTAAGGAAACAAACATAAAAAGTACCTAAGATGCCATGTACCAAGTTGACAACATTGGTTAGATTTGAAGGAAGAAAGACGAAGGTTAGGAGTTACTAAAAGGAAACTTAACTTTCTCATTATTGCTTTACTGGGAGAATATATTAAATAATACTTGTATAATTAAAATTTAATTTGAAAATTGATTCAAGTAAAAATAAAAGAAACATTACTTCTGATTCTGGCAATGTAAAAGTAAGTGGTATTAGACATTCTCTCAGCAAGCATTTTAATAGATAACACTTAGCAATAACTTACACCTGTCAGAAAGGCTAAAGTAAAAATCTCAAGAAATAACAGGTGTTGACAAAGACGTGGAGAAAAAAGTCACTGGCAATCACTTTTGGTGTGACTATAAATGGGTACAGTCACTGTGGAAAACAGTATGGAGACTTTTTAAAAAATTAAAAATACAGGAGACAAACCATAAGAGACTATGGACTCTGAGAAACAAACTGAGGGTTTCGACAGGAGGAGGGTGGGGGGATGGGTGAGCCTGGTAGTAGGTATTAAGGAGGGCATGGATCAGTGGATATTTCATGCAAACAATCAATCACGGAACACTACATCAAAACTAATGATGTACTGTATGGTGACTAACATAAGAAAAAGAGAAGAAGAGAAAATTTTTAAATTAAATAGAATTAAAAATTAAAAGTAGAAATATAGTATGATCCAATAATTCCACTAATGGGCAATTTACCGGCCCCCCCCAAACAATGAAAACACTGCTTTGAAAAGACTGATTCACATTTATGTTTATTGCAGCCTTACTTATGATAGCCAAGATATGGAAGCAATCTAATTGATAAAGATGTGGTACACATATACAATTCATTCTCACTGTTTCTATACCACACTGTATTGATGGTCCAAGTCAGCAGAGTATGGCAAGAAGAGGAAAAGAGACACACAGATTAAAAATAAAACAACAAGATATATATACACAATGGAATACCATGCAGCCATCAAAAGAAATGAAATCTTGCCATTTGCGACGACGTGGATGGAACTAGAGGGTATCATGCTTAGCGAAATAAGTCAATCGGAGAAAGACAACTATCATATGATCTCCCTGATATGAGGGAGAGGAGATGCAACATGGGGGGTTAAGGGGGTAGGAGAAGAGTAAATGAGACAAGATGGGATTGGGAGGGAGACAAACCATAAGTGACTCTTAATCTCACAAAACAAACTGAGGGTTAATCGGGGGAGGGGGGTTGGGGGGGGTGGGATTATGGACATTGGGGAGGGTATGTGCTATGATGAGTGCTGTGAAGTGTGTAAACCTGGCGATTCACAGACCTGTACCCCTGGGGATAAAAATATATGTTTATAAAAAATAAAATTAAAAAAAATTATAAAAAAAAATAAAATAAAACAAGATACAACTTCTCATCAAATAAGATGGATAATAAAGAAAAAAGAACATAAGTGAAGAAGAAAGAAATAGAACAGTGATTCATGCTAGAACATGGATAACATTGAAAACATTATGCTGGGTAAAAGAAGGCAGACACAGAAGGCTACATATTGTATGACTGCATTTATGTAAAATATCCAGAGTCCAGCACATCTATAGACATAAAGCAGATCAGTAGTTGCCTGGGTTTTGAGGGAAGGGTAAATGGAGAGTGACAGCTTAATGAGTATGAGCTTTCCTCTTGGGAGGATGAAAATGTCCTGGAATTAGACAGTGATGATGGCTGTGCAATGCTGTAAATGTACTAAATATCACTAGTAGTAAATTTTATATTATGTATATTTTAGCACAATTTTTATAAAAGAACAATGTAACTCTTTTATTTGTAGTCAGCAGAATATGAAGAAACTACTACTAAGGAATTCACCAAAATGGCTGTTTAAATTAAGAAGTTTGCATAATTTCAGTATACGATGTCAACATACAAAGGTCTGTGTATCACATTTCTGTATATTAACAACAAATAATGGGAAAGCAAAAATGTTTAAAGTATCACTTAGAAAAGTATCCAAAAATATGCCCTCATTATGTATAAATTTGATGCAATATATTTAAGATCTGTCTACTGAGAACTATAGAACACTATACAAAGAAATTAAAGAAGACCGAATTAAACCAATGAATATATCATATTTTTAAGATATCAGTTCTTCCCAGATTAATTTACAGATTCACCACAATCCCACTCAAAATCCTAGCAGGCTTATTTGTAGAAACTGACAGATTACAAAATTTACGTGAATGCAAATGATCTGAAACACCCCAAGAAATTCTGCAACAGAAGACGAAAGGCGGAGTCCATACACTTCTACTTTCAACACTTACTGGATCAGTGGAACAGGATAGAACCCAAATAGACCTGTATACATGCTCAATTAATTTTTGGTAAATATGCCAAGGTGATGAGAAAAGATACACTCTTCAAAAACTGGTGATGGAACAACTTGATAAACGTATGAGGCTAAAGGAAAACAAAAAAGTCCCAAACAATCTTTTTTTAAATTAACATACAATGTATTATTTGCTTCAGGGGACAGGGCTGTGAATCATCAGGCTTACACAATTCACAGCACTCACCATAGCACATACCCTCCCCAATGTCCATGACCCAGCCACCCTATCCCTCCCATCCCTCTCCCCTCCAGTAACCCTCTGCTTGGTTTCCTGAGATTAAGAGTCTCTTATGGTTTGTCTCCCTCCCTGGTCCCATCTTGTTTCATTTTTTCCCTCCCTTTCCCCCACCACCCCCTACCCTGCCTCTCAAATTCCTCATATCAGAGAGAGCATATGATAATTGTCTTTCTCTGATTGACTAACTAGAGGGTATTATGCTAAACAAAAAAATCTTGATGCTTACCACATACCATACATAAAAATAACTCAAAATAGATCTGAGTCCTAAAAGGTAACACTGTAAGTACAAACTGTCTAGAAGAAAACATAGAGGAGAAAACCCTGTGATAGGAAATGTATTCTCAGAGCAGAAAAACACAATCCATTTAAAAAAAAAATGATAAGGTGGATTTCATAAAAATTAAAACAATCAACTATTTGAAAGGTATCAGTAAAGAAATAAAAACACAAACCACAGACTGGAAGAAAATTCATAAAACCTGTATCCAACAAGAAATTTTTAGCCAGAATATTAAAAAAACCTCTTACAACTTAATAAGGAAAAAAAAAAAAACCAACCCACAATTTTAAAAATGAGAACAAGATTTTTAACAGACACCTCACAGAGGGCACATACTGATGTTCAAAACCACATTTTAAAAAAGGCAGAACACCATTAGTCACTGCAGAAATGCAAATTCAAACAACAATGGATTCTACTGTACATTTATTTTAAAAGTTCATAAAGAAGAAAAAGAGCAGGATGAAGAGAGAAAGAAAAAGAAAAGAACTAGCAGTATCAGTACTTACAAAGAGCAACCAAAAATCTCATACATTGCCAGCATGAAAGCAAAATGGTACAGACATTTTAGAAAACCTATGGTCAGTCACTTAAAAACAATACCTACACTTACCCTAAGACCTAGCAGTAGCTGGCAATAACCAGGAGAAATGAAAATAGATATCCACATAAAGATTTGTATACAAATATTCATAACAACTTTATTATAGCTCAAAATTATAAACATCCTAAACGTCCAAAACGACTATGGCATCCCTACAATGGATAAACAACCATAGGATCCACGTAATGTAGTAATATTCAGTAACAAAAAATCAGCTACTGACATATGCAACAACATGATTCAATCTGAAGTGTGCTTGCTTTTACTTCCTGTATTCTTAGAGAAAATTCCTTTAAAAATGTGAATTTTTAACAGTTTGGTCATATATGAGCCAAAGCTCATCTTAACAAATTTAAGTGGACTATACAAATCTGTTTGTTAAAGAACCTTGGGAAACTTACTGAAAATGACTCAATAAAAATAAGCAGTCTAGCTTTAACGAAATACCTTGCCTTAGAAATGAAACGAAGGTATGGATAACATCTTTGCAGAATAGAATTAATCTCACAAAGCAGAATAGAATTAATCTCACAAACGTCTGGCCTCATACACATTAGCCCCTTACATTAGGAGCTGACCTTTATTGAGATTAGTCTAACTGTGACAAATTTTTTTTTTTTTAATTTATTTGACAGACAGAGATCACAAGTAGGCCGAGAGGCAGGCAGAGAGAGAGAGAGAGAGAGAGAGGAGGAAGCAGGCTCCCTGCTAAGCAGAGAGCCCGGTGTGGGGCTCAATCCCAGGACCCTGGGATCATGACCCAAGCCAAAGGCAGAGGCTTTAACCCACTGAGCCACCCAGGCACCCCTGTGATAAATTTTTTAAAAGACTATTATTGAGAACACAAGCTGGAATTAACAAATAAAGTCATTTTTACTTTGATATTAGATCCAAAACTTTCTCTGAGTTTTCAAGGTTTTATCTATATATGGACTAAGTAAATATTTCTACACTGGTACAAAGAACTGTAGCATATTAATGTCAAAGTAAATTAATGGCAGTCATCCTATCAATATTTACTGAATGATTACTAGACACCATATTAACCATATAAAGGGAGATAAAATTTATATATATATATATACACACACATGCACACACATACACATACATATAAAATGAAGTAATAAATAAAGTATACATATATATATGTGTATATATATATATATATATATATATATATATATATATGCCAGTGACTATGCTGGGTACCTTACATTTATTATCTCATTTTGTTATTTCATTGTGCATACTCCATTATATTATGTAATCAAATAAAGTGATCATATTTAATCTTGTAAGACTGACCATAATAACACAGAAACCATCATCGACTATAAATTGTAGGGATGCTTCCTGAACATTCTTAAGAGAATAAACTGGAATCACAGTTCTAAGAACTATGAAGGGTATTTTAGAAGGTACTTACTTTTACTAGCTCACTAATATTTATGCTGTGTTTACTATACCCAGGCACAGTAGGGACTGTTTTAAGGATTTAAGGATTTTTACTATTTTACAGACAGGGAAACAAAGACAAGAGAAATTAGGTAACTTTTAAGTAAGTTGTCCAAGGTCACAGAAGCAAGGATTTCCAGCAGACAGTCGAGCTTCAGAACTTCCATCCTCAGTCACTGAGGACAGAGTGACCTCAGTCACTGAAGTGTTACTTCCTGTATCAAATAAATACTATCGTTTTCAGGCAATCAACCTTCTGATATCATTAGCATGAGTATGTTTTCAGCCATGATACTACTTTTCCCTTACAAAAAAAAAAAACAAAAAAAACCAAAAACCTGAGCCATAACTTATTTTTAAATTAACCACAAATGATACACTAACTTATAGAAAATGAAAGGTAGGTTTAGAAAAAAATTCTACAACTGATTCTGAATGGGACCCAACCTGATTTTTATTTGAGAACTATTAATATGAAGCAAGCACACATTTTTCTCTTAATAGTTAAGAGTTAAAGCATTGTCTCATGCCAACAGAGGAAGAAGAAAATCAATTACAGCAACTGATACACCTGAGAGGAATGTGAAAGGCTAGGTGAAGAATGTACAGTGTTCTCCATTTTTTCCTCAGGCAACTTAGGTATAGCAAACAAAGACAGCCAGGATCAACGAAGGAGCCTCAATTATAAATGAGACTGCCAACTACTTCACCTGTACTTACACACAGTCTTAGAAAACATATGTAATATTCATGGTATTTACTTGCAATATAGTTTAACAGGTAAAGCAGGGCATCACACTATTAAGTTTATAAGTCTACTGTCAACTAATTTTTTTTAAAAAGGTTTTTTATTAACATAAAATGTATCATTAGCCCCAGGGGTACAGGTCTGTGAATTGCCAGGTTTACACATTTCACAGCATTCACTATAGTATATACCCTCCCCAATGTCCATAACCCCACCACCCTCTCCCTATACCCCTCCCCCTGGCAACTCTCAGTTTGTTTTGTTGGATTAAGAGTCTCTAATGGTTTGTCTTGTCAACTAATTTTTAAAAATCAAAAACATATGTGATAAGACAAGTTTTAACAGATGTATTTTAAGATAAATGACTACAATGGAAGCAACCTGATTTTAGGAATTTAAAGCCTTTAAAGTAATAGCATGAAAGGTTATCTCCTTTGGGAAAAAATTAAACTGAAAATTACAAAAACAGTATTATTAGGACTTAAAAAAACCTTGCAAAACAGTTTTTTCAGGTCTCGAATTTATACTTGGGGGAGGAAGGAAGAGAAGAAGGAGGAATTAACAGCCAATTTCACTTAATGCTATCCAAGAAATATTGACAAAATATTTTGTAACTGAAATAATTTGTTCAAGCAGCAGGGGGAGCCAAGGCATTGTTATTTTGTTTGTTCTTTAAGGGTAGGGAATGTTTCTGGTTGCTATGTACAGGGAGAACTTCATGTAATTTTAAAATTACAAATGTTATGCACTATCTTTTTATCATTAAATGAACTTTAGGATTTTTAATTAAGCCGACAGTTTTAATGTATAAAGCTGACATAGACAATTTAATATTATATGATATTTTTGAAAGATGTTTAACATTTGGCATTTCCAATATTAGCATTAATACTCCCTCAGCTAATTCATTAAAAGTAAGCCAACTATATATTTAACTACACGGCTATAAACATAAAAGGGAAAAGACTGGGTAAAAAATACGTCATTTACATTATTAATTAGAGTGTTACAAATATAAAGGAATCAAATTCTATTATCCTGCCCTCTTTTTTTCCTATTTGTACTCTGAGAAGGTACTTGAGGATGAAAACTTTTTTTTACTCAAAAAGTCAGAATGAATACAAAAATGATTTAAAGCCTCACTTAAGTTCTCCCCACATTCAACCTTGTCAACTTTCTAAAAATTCACTCTTCACACAACACACACAATAAAAATAATCTTTTTAAAATTCAATGGTCATATCACTCCTTTTCATTAGCTTCCCAGCTTTTAGAATAAAGATCAAAGCCCTTAATTTGGCTCACAAGACCATAAATGACCTAATACCTTTCTTTGTAGCTTTAAATCCTGCCAAACTCCCTCTTGATCTCTGAACTCCAATCATGGAAATCTTCTAATTCCATGGATAGCCCATATTCTCTCCAGCACAGGGCCCCAAAGCTTAGAATGTGCTACCTCATGTATTGCTGTCACTAGTCTTCCACCACATCCCCACACAAGTCACTTCCTCAGACAAGCCTTCCTGTTACAAGTTAGTTCAATCCTGTCTATATCCTGTTCTTATGGCTTTCTATACTTTTTCTCTTTGCCATTTACATGGCCATAAATTAGTATTTATGATCAATCACTATCCCAAAAGCTTCGCAAGGACAGGGCATCTCCCTTGTGCTCTTGTTTGAATTTCCAGTGTCTATTATAGGAACTGTTTGTTGTGTCTTAGCTTGGGCTGCCTTACCAAAATACCAGACATAGCCCGTGTGACTTAAACAGAAGACATTTATTCCTCTCAGTTCCAAAGGTTAGAAATCTGAGATCAAAGTGGCAGCATGCTCAAATACCAGAAAGATCGCTCTTCTTAGCTTGTGATAGCCATCTTCTCACAGAGACCACACATGGTGGACAGAAAGAGAGACCTCTCTCTTCTTATAAAGACACAGTCTTTTCAGGTTAGGGTCCTATTCTTAAGATCTCATTTAACCTTAATTACCCCCTAAAGACCCATCTCCGGATGCAAACACACCGGGGAATAAAACTTCACCATGAGCTTATAGAGGAGATACCATTAAGTCTACAGCATGTGGAAAGATTAAATATGAAATAAATATATGCTGACACTAACAAAAGAGAACATAGAAATATTTCAAAATAAACAATATAAGTATGATTTATTTCATTATTGTAGCTACTGGAAAAAAGATACCATCAGGTTAATAAAGTCAGAGAGAAAATGAGCAAAATATGTTAGCCAAAAAAAGGTGGAAAAGCTGTATAATCCAATACTCAATTCAACATTCAGTAATCATATCTTGGCCACCTTGATTCTAGGGGTGGAGTTTGAAAGCTGAAAAACTCCACAGGCTGTAACTGAAAAAGAGTCATAACCCTGTCATTATAATGCTTTAAAATAAGTGTTGGACCATTCCTCAGTCCCCATTTTCCTCCATTCACTAAAACCTGGTACTTGGCCTTCAATTCTCTCAACTACAATGAACCTTGACCTCCCCTTTGCTAAAGCCAATGTACACTGTCATGTAGGGTGTCTATACATGTCCAGTTTGTATGCCAGTTCAACACAAATCTGGAGGGCACCCTTCACAGACCAACACCCTTCAGAACTCTGCGGTGTACAACCTGTACACTGAAGCTAGTGTCTGGTCTTTGACATCTCCCCAAAAGACCCAGTGCCATTAACCAATCCCTCTTCCTAGGAGATACCCATCCACTGAATTGTGTAACACTGTACCCTGATTTTTAGCCCTACCTTTCTTGCTCGTCTTTTTTCCTACTGTGTGTGCTTTGTTTTCTCTGTCCATCCTTTAAACACTCCTTGGCCCTCTTTCTCACTGCATTCACATTGCACATGGCAATCTCATGCACTGTCACAGTGGTACTCTCCACTTGTATGCTGATGACTCCCAGAACCCCACTTTTAGTTCAGATCTCTGTTCTCAATCCCATATCCTTAGAATCGGCAGCCTCTTAGAAATCTCTACTGGAATGTTCTATGAGCCACATAAACTTGACATGTCCAAAGCTGTATCAAAATTGACTAAAAAACTAAAACTGAGGACACCATTCTTAATCACTGGCCAAGACCTCACAAATGGAGAGCATTTCTGTCATTGCATTTTTATGTTTTCAGGGTTTTTGTTATTTTATTTTATTTTTTTAAAGATTTTACTTATTTTTTTGACAGAGATCACAAGTAGTCAGAGAGGCAGACAGAGAGAGAGGGAGAGGCAGGCTCCTCACTGAGCAGAGAGCCTGATGCAGGGCTTGATCCCAGGACCCTGAGATCATGACCTGAGCCGAAGGCAGAGGCCCAACACACTGAGCCACCCAGGCGCCCCAGGGTTTTTGTTATTTTGATTTTGGTTTTGGTTCTTGCTCATATTTCATGTATCTTAAGCCTAAAAGCTGGGGTAGGAGCCCCTTTCCTCCTTGTGGACACTGTCTCAAAATTTGAGTAGTTGACAGTGTAAACTGTCTCAAAATTTCCTTCCAAATTCCTTCTTACATGCCTTACTACATGCCAGGGGCTGGAAAGCTAAAGTTCAAATGTCCTAGATTGCCTTACAGCTCAAGTTCCACACATGACCTAGCTTCCACCAAGCTGATATACCTTCTCAGTATTATGAAAGCAGAAGAGAGGACTGTGTCTGTGCTCTTTTTTTCTAGTAAGCTTGGTTTTGAAGGTATTTGGTTACTCTGCAGCAAGTTACTGTGATCCCAGTATCAAGTTTTTGATGTTAAAAAGCAGAGTGTGGGACCTCCATTTCCTGGCATGGACAGGGCTAAAGAAATGTGGTCCTTGAGCCAAAAGCTATGGATGTCGTCTTCCCAGTTTCCTGATTCTCTGTGTTGTTCTGAGGGTCATTTCAAGTCCGTGTGGGGTGCTGAGGACAGCAGACATAGTCTGAGATTCACTCAGGGTGAGGAGATTCTAAGGGGGACCCCCTACATAAATATGGGTTATAATCTCAGTATAAGGGTGAACGAACAGTAAATGTGTTGCTCAGAGGAAGACAGAAGGAAACTTGCTAATGTCAACTGTGGTACTCAGTAAAAGGAAAGGGAAAAAATCTTCCCCTCAGGGCACAGAACAATTTCTTAAACAAAAAGTACAAAATATGAAGGAGATGACTAAAAGTCAACTACAGTACATGATGAACTCCTGTTCCTTTAAAAATTCCACAAAGAGTACAATATAAGTTACACAAACTGGCCAAAGATATTTGCAATAGAAAAACCAATAAAGGATTACTATTTAGAACACATAAAGAAAAACTAAAAAAACAAAAAAACAAAAAAACAAAAAAAAACAAACAAACAAACAAAGGAAAAGTACCTACAAAAACCAGGTAAGAAAAAAAAGCCATTTGACAGAAAACACCAAGAGCCTGAGAGATGAGATGTGGAATGCTAGTGACAGCGACAATGGGGGTGATAAGCAATGCTCAAGACCTGCTCTTAGCATTGTCAACAGAAACAGTTCAGGGCTGCCCAGCAAAGGCTGAGCGTGCACATGTCTTAGGAGGCTGCTGCCTTTACTCTCAGAAATTCACTCCTGCCCATGGGTGCCAAGGTATGTACAAGAGAGCTCATAATAGCACTGTTTGTAATAGCAAAACACTGTAAGACTCCAATGTCTGTCAAAGCAGGAATGCATTATACACTGTGAAGTATTAATGCGCCAGAACACTACACCAAAGTAAGAATCAGTGGGAACTGTACTAACCATGGTGATTTCAGTGAAAGCAACAATTCCTGGAAAAGGACCCACTTACAGTATAATTTCATTTACAGAAATTAAAACAACACAACACTTTCAGAAACAAACTTATTTTATACACATGACTTTTTAACTGTATAGTTTAATAGGCAATAAAGATAAGAGGTGATAAATTAAGCATTCTTTCAGCATAGTATCTGATAAAATTATGTTTAGGTTCAGTATTTTTAGTTTCCTTTAATTAAAACAGATCTTTTGCAGGGTGCCTGGGTGGCTCAGTGGGTTAAGCCTCTGCCTTCGGCTCAGGTCATGATCCCAGGGTCCTGGGATCGAGTCCCGCATCGGGCTCTCTGCTCAGCAGGGAGCCTGCTTCCCTTCCTCTCTCTTTCTGCCTGTCTCTCTGCCTGCTTGTGGTCTCTCTCTGTCAAATAAATAAATAAATTCTTTAAGAAAAAAAACCCAAATCTTTTGTTCATCATTAATAATTTTTATGAAATGCTTCCATGTGTAAAATGTAAAGCATTTTTATAGTTAAAGAAAGACTGAAAGAGAAGCAAATACCAATATATCCACTACTCAGTTTAACTAATATACAACAACTACTTTAGAAGCCCCCTCAGGATCCTTGATTACAGACTTCTCCCAGACTTAACAATGATACTAATTCTGAAGATTAGCTTTTAAGAGGTTTTTATATATGTATGTCTTATTTTACATGCATATATTTTAATATTTAATGGAAATACAAACATTGAATGTAGATTTCTATAAATATATATTTAACACATTGTTTTATATATTTCTATCCTATAAGGCAGTTTCAATAGCTATATATATGTGTCTATATATGTGTGTATATATACATAAATATATATAATAAATAATATAATAATAATATAATAAATATAATAAATAGTATAATATAATATTATATTATTGTATAATAATATAATGTATTATATTATTGTATAATAATATAATGTAATATATAATTATATTATTAATAAATAAATAAAATTAACAAACAATAAATAAAATGTATATATATGTATACATATACATTTTATTTTAAATATGAAGCTATGGCAACAAAAATGCAGTTCAGTGGTTACCTGGGTCTGGGCATGGGTGCAGGGCAAATGGGCCTAACGTAACTTTTTGGAGTGATGGAAGGTTTTGAAACTATATTATAGTGACAGTTGCTCAACTCAAATATTTGCTAAAAGTCATGTAACCACATTCTTTTTTTTTTTTTTAAAGATTTTATTTATTTGACACACAGAGAGAGAAATCACAAGCAGGCAGAGAGGCAGGCAGAGAGAGAGAGGAGGAAACAGGCTCCCTGCTGAGCAGAGAGCCCGATGTGGGGCTCGATCCCAGGACCCTGAGATCATGACCTGAGCCGAAGGCAGAGGCTTTAACCCACTGAGCCACCCAGGCGCCCCTGTAACCATATTCTTACAATGGATGAATTTTATGGCTTATAAATTATACTTACAAAGTTATGTGTGTGTGTGTGTGTGTGTGTGTGTGTGTGTGCGCGCACGCACGTGTGTGTTACTGTTCTGGTTCTTCTGGGAAGCCTTCCATAACTAGCCCAGGGGGGCAGTTGGTTCACCTCCCTTTGTCACTGGACTTATCAAATCAGGATATACTGCTTGGCCTGTCTTCATCTAGGTTTAAAGCCCCTAAAAAAATAAAACAAAATTAAAAAATAAAAAATAAAAATAAAGCTCCTGGAGAAGTAGAATGCTTTTTTGTATTCTGCATCCCTTTCTTGTACAACCCATGCCAATACTAAAGTAGCACTTAACGTTTTCTTGCTCATTAAATAACTATTAAATGAATTAATAACTGGGAGTTCTGCACTTAAATAAAAGTATCAGCCACTCTACTGAGAAGGTGTGAAATTGCATGCTGTCCTGAGG
Source organism: Enhydra lutris kenyoni (assembly GCF_002288905.1). Lineage (NCBI taxonomy): Eukaryota > Metazoa > Chordata > Mammalia > Carnivora > Mustelidae > Enhydra > Enhydra lutris. The sequence goes on along the minus strand of NW_019154134.1, from coordinate 14,264,322 downwards.
GAGGAACAAAAGGAGCAAAGAGACGGTGGAGTTTAGAGTACTTGCTCTGGACCTTCAGTGTCAGGTCCAACTCTAGCTGCATTGCTTAGGAAAAGTATGATCTGGAGCAAATAATGTAAATGTCTGTACCTCAGTTTCCTTATCTATGAAGTAGAGATTATCTTCCTCAAGACAATCTATTCTTACCGTATACAGAATAATATAAGACATTTAGAACAATGCCTAACCAACAAACACATAAGAAGGTACTTGACATCATTAATCAGTAGGGAAATGCAAATTAAAACAGTAATGATATACCAGTACACATCTATCAGAACAACTAAAATTACAAAGTCTGAAAAAGGGCTGAAAAAGATGTAGAACAACTGAAATTTACATTTACTTTGGAAAACTGGTAGCAGCTTCTAAAAACATTAAAATACACCTGCTCTGATGGCCAGGAAGGAATACTGACCAGTGAAGTTTAGGAAGATGCAGGTTGAAACATGAATGAAGGTGACTGTGACTGCCTTCCCAACAGAACCCAGGAAAGCTCCCTAATTTAGATTCTGCATGACAGAAAAAGGCAGGCATGAGAAGGTCTCATTATTGCCTTTGAGGATTGCAGTTGAGACGAGCATGCTTATAAAGTGAATTAATATTTTAAAGCATTTAGAAACAATGCCTGACATAGCAATGTTATACCAGTAGACAGAGTTAAAAAAATACCTACTTTGTGGGCCCTCAGAAAAAATAAAACGGAAACACAGAAAATCTTTTACAAGAATATTGAAAGTAGTTTTATTCATAACCCAAAACTAGAAATTCAGATATCTAACAAGAAAAAAATTGATAAATTATATATCCATAAACGATAAATGGCATTCTACTCAGTAAAAACAAAAACAACAAAAACCCAAAAAAACATAAATGAATCTCTAAAACATTTGCTAACCAAAATAAGTCAGGTACAAATGACATGCTGCATGTTTCCATGTGAATGAAGGTGAAGAACAGGCAAAACTAGTGTACAGTGAGAGACATCAGTATAGTGATTGTCCTATGAGAGGGAGAGGAGGCAACTGGCTGGAAAAGGGCAAAACAACCTTCTGGAGTGATGGGAATTTATATATTGATCTGATTCACAGCAGAAAGGAGTGAAAAATTTATCAAATTGCATACTTAATTTTTTTTACTCTGTGTAAATAATACCCAACAAATTATTCTTAGCATAAGTTTTCCCCCCCATTAAAATGTTTTGTCCATTTTTAAGAAGTATCTGATATGTAGTAAGTATGCAAACAAAATTAGCTACTATTATCCATTCTAGTTGGCTACTTTGTTAGAGTGGTGAGGAAATAATCATGATTACATATGGTTGAGGCGAAAAACAAAACAAAACAAAAAGCCCACAAACTAACAAGAACCAAAACCTGAGTGTCTCTCAAAGAAGGGGAAACAAACAATGACAGCTGATTATAGTCACTGTATTGAAAGAACTCCCTACCTTCTATGAATTACTGTCGAGTTGTACTTCTTTCATACTGCCTCTTCCCTAATGCTCTTAGAGCAGTTGAGGGATTTTATTTTTATTGTTTAAAAGCCACTTATTTTCACCAGGATGTCTAATAAAGAGCTTTTAAATATTACTTAGATTTTCCTATTGACTTTCAAATTACACATGAAGTTGCTCTTCTAGGTCCATATTGAATACTAACTATACACACAAACACACATACATATATAGACATATATCTCTATACATGCACACAAATATATATGTATTTATAAATATATATATAAAATAGGTTTTCCATTTCTTACTAGGATCTTGAACTTAATTGTGACTAAAGCTCATTCATGGTGGGGATACGAAAAACACTAACGATTATCTTCAACTTACATCTATGATACTGCACTTTGAGGGCATGTTCATGTCAGCAGCTAAATGTACAGTTAATTTTAGCCATGGAAAATGAGATGGCTTGTGAATACTACTTTGAAATGTTTTCATTGGTAAAGCAAAATAAAGTAAAAGGACCTAAGACAAGTGTTAAAGGGATAGGTGTGCACCTGTGGGTGTGCCCACAGCATTCAGATACTAGCAAAGTGTTTGAAGACTGAGTTCACAGTACTTACCTTAAGAACTTGATTCTCAAGATAATTCATCAAACAACCAGAATTTGCTATACATTTTCTACATTTCCAACAACGAAGAATACTTATGTCTTCTTGATTATGATTTTGAGTTATCAATTCTTTGCTTCTTTTCATCTGTGGAAAAATTAACACATTTTTAAAAGTTGAACTGTGTCAGATTAAATGTGATTTTCTAAACTCTTACCACAACATTAGTTACACATGGATCAGAAGAAAGAGAATTATCATTTAATGAGGTACATACTAGTAACCAGGTCTTAGCTTAGCAGGACTCCTACCAAAGAACTACAAATATTCTTCTAAATAGGAAGTTTTAAATACCCACAGCATTAAATTTGAAATACAACAGAATTTATTGAGTTGCAGTTAGTTATGTGAAAATGGGAAGTACTTACTTTAAATTCATGGCAAAAATTCCTAAACCTGAATGCAGTAATTTCTCTTCTATATTGTACTCAGTGAAACACAAAGACTTATAGAAGAGCCCTACCAATTTTGTAGTCTACTTTTACACCTGAGATTTTATGTAAATAATGGAAATTAGACCATTTGGGCAGAAGAGTTTCACACTAATAATGATCCCAAAATAGGTGGAGTATATTTATTAACTTGTCTGGTAACTATTTATTAGAAAGAAAGGAAATGTCTACTAAGCTATCCACAAGGAACTGACTAACTTCCCTGGCCACATTTCCTCATTTGTTAGCTCCTTCATCTTTCATTCATTCATTCAACATTAACTGACAGCTAACCAAATGCCATACAGTGAGTCAAACTCCAGGGGGCAACAGGCTGAGTAACACTTCTTTTCTGTCTTAGAGGTACACACTGTGCTATAGCTCAACAGTTTTTTACCTGAGATCATTATAATCGCTGGGGAAGTTTTAAAAAATGATGCTTAGGCCCCACTCCTAGAAATTTTAACTTATTTGGAGATGGGGAGTGAGTTAGGAGTGGGCACTTTAAAAAAATTACCCCAGGTAATCCCAGATAATTTTTTAAAGTATAGTCAGGTTGAAGACAGAGATGTATTACACAAACTATTAACTAAATTGCAACAGCTGTAAGGACTATAGAAGAGGGAAAACTGATGAACCCTAACCACATTTAAGGATTTAAGGAATGCTGTATAAGAGGGGGCAGCATCTCTGACCTTCAGGTAGCTAATTCCAGTTCTGTCTCCACAGATATCATCAGAGCTCATCTCATTTAAATTATGTCCTCAATAATCTCGAGAACATCTTAATTTGCAAATGTCTTATCTCTTCCTGCTTGATGTGCCTTTCTTCATTGTTGAAACCCTCTCTATTTGGCACTCCTTTCTCCTCTCTATATCCTTCTTAGTATCTTATGTCCCCATCTCCCTTTTAACCACAAATAGTTCTCAGCCAAGAGTAGGGACTCCAAGAAGAGGTCCTATCAGAATCAACAATGGAGGAGGTAGGCAAGATGGCGGAGGAGTAGCAGACTGAAATGATATCAGGTCACAGGAGTTCAGCTAGATAGCTATCAAACCATTCCGAACACCTACAAACTCAACAGGAGATTGAAGAGAAGAAGAGCAGCAATTCTAGGAACAGAAAATTGACTACTTTCTGAAAGGTAGGACATGCGGAGAAGTGCATCCGAAGTGACGGGAAGATAGACTGTGGGAGGAGGGGCTGGCTCCCGGCAAGCAGGGGAGCAGCAGAACACAAAATCAGAATTTTCAGAAGTGTGCTCCACTGAAGGACATTGCTCGAGAGGCTAAGCGGGGGTGGAGCCCTCGCAGGGGCAGTGCGGTCTCAGGTCCCGCAGGGTCACAGAAAGATTGGGGGTGTCTGAGTGTGGCAGAGCTCCCAGGTATTGAAGCGGGGAAGCCGACTACAGAGACAGAGCCAAAGAGTGAGCTCTCAGCTCAGGGTTACCTTAAATCGTGATCCGTGGCACAGTTGGACCACCTCTCTTTGAGCAGGGACCCCACAAGTGGCAGATCTGGGGAGACTCACGTTCCTCCCCCAGGAGGAGCAGCATGGAGCAGGAATCGGCTGGGTTTGGAGACTCCAAAGGGGGCTGTGTGCCAGAGATAGAAATGCTCAGTCACAGGCCAGGTGAGCTTGGAGTGTGGTCAGATACCAGGGAGACAGGAGTGACTGACCTATTTTCTCTGAGGACGCACTGAGGAGTGGAGCACCAAGCTCTCAGCTCTTACTGCCATTTTCATTCCCGTCCTCCAGAGCTCTATGGAAAGCGTTCAGGGAACAAAAGCTCCTGAGAGTGAACCTGACCAGATCTCTTAGCCAGGTCCCTGGAAAGGGTGGTGCAATTCTGCCTCAGGCAAAGACATTCGAGAATCACTGTAACAGGCCCCTCCCCCAGAAGATCAGCAAGAACATCCAGCCAAGACCAAGTTCACCAATCAATGAGAACTGTGGAACTCCAGAGCTCAGGAAAGCAACACATAGAATTCATGGCTTTTCCTCCATGATCATTTAGTCTTGTAAAGTTAAATTAAATTTTTTTAAAATTTTATGTTTCTTATTCTATTTTTAACTTCTCTTCTTTCCTCTATGTTTTTAATTAGTTTATCTTAACAATACCTCTCTAAAAAAAATCTTTTTAAACCTCCATTATTATAGTCATATTCTATCCCTCATTGTATTTAACCTTATTTTTTGTATATATATAGGTTTTTTATTTTCTAAAAAAACTTTGGGTACAATTTCTTCTGATAGATCAAAATACACCCTAAATCTAAATTTACACCTTAAATCTAGCACATGGCTTTGTTCTAGTCTCCAACCTGAGCACATTCTTTTTTTTTTCCTTTTCTTTCTTTTTCCAACCAAATTATCTTATCAATTTCTTTTTCAGAATTTTTTAAAATTTTCATCATTACAGTCACATTCTATCCCTTCATCATGTTCACCCTTATTTTTGTATATATATAAGTCTTTCTTTCTTTAAAATTTTGGGATATAGTTTTTTCTAAGAGACCAAAACACACCCAAAATCAAGTGGGTGGCTCTGTTCTATTCACCAGTCCTATATATATATATATATATATATATATATACACACACACAAACACATACACACACACACACACACATACATACATATAAACATATATATAAATTTCTTTTTAAACCTTTTCTTTGCCCCTGGTTTGGGGGTCTCTTCTGATTTGGTTAGTGTACATTTTTCTGGGGTCTTTGGCACCTTTTAGTATTTTATTCTCTCATTCATATATTCTTATCTGGATAAAATGACACAGCAGAAAACTCACCACAAAAAAAACACAACAAGAGGTATTACTGACAGCTAGGGACCTAATCAAGACACTGGAATATGTCACAACTAGAGTTCAGAATGACAATTCTCAAGGTGCTAGCTGGGCTTGAAAAAGGTATGGAAGATACTAGTGTGGAGAAATAAAATTCCTTTCTGGAGAAATAAAAGAACTAAAATCTAAGCAAGTTGAAATAAAAAAGCTATTAATGAGGTGCAATAAAAAATGAAGGCTCTTACTACTAGGATAAATGAGGCAGAAGAGAGAATTAGTGATATAACAGACCAAATGATGGAGAATAAAGAAGCTGGGCAAAAGAGAGACAAACAACTACTGGACCATGAGGGGAGAATTCAAGGGATAAGTGATACCATAAGACGAAACAATATTAGAATAATTGGGATTCCAGAAGAAGAAAGAGAGAGGGGCAGAAGGTATATTGGAGCAAATTATAGTAAAGAATTTCCCTAATATGGCAAAGGGAATAAGCATCAAAATCCGGGAGGCACAGAGAAACCCCCACAAAATCAATAAAAATAGGTCCACACCCTGTTATCTAATACGAAAACTTACAAGTCTTAGTGACAAAGAGAAAATCCTGAAAGCAGCTCGGGACAAGAAGTCTGTAACATACAATGATGGAAATATAAGATTGGCAGCAGACCTGTCCACAGAGACCTAGCAGGCCAGAAAGAACTGGCATGATATATTCAGAGCACTAAATGAGAAAAATATGCAGCCAAGAATACTATATCCAGCTAGGCTATCACTGAAAACAGACGAAGAGATGAAAAGCTTCCAGGACAAACAAAAACTAAAAGACTCTGCAAAGACCAAACCAGCCCTACAGGAAATATTGAAAGGGGCCCTCTAAGTAGAGAGAGAGCCTAAAAGTAGTACACTAGAAAGGAACAGAAACAATACAGAGAAATAGTCACCCTACAGGCAATACAATGGCACTAAATTAAAATCTTTCAACAGTTACCCTGAATGTAAATGGGCTAAATGCCCCAATCAAAAGACACAGGGTATCAGAATGGATAAAAACATAAGACCAATCGATATGCTGTCTACATGAAATTCACTTTAAATTCAAAGACACCTCCAGATTTAAAATGAGAGGGTGGAAAACAATTTACCATGCTAATCGACATCAAAAGAAAGCTGGTGTGGCAATCCTTATATCAGATAAATTAGATTTTAAGCCAAAGACTATATAAGGGATGAGGAAGGACACTATATCATACTCAAAGGGTTTGTCCAACAAGAAGATCTAACAATTTCAAATATCTATGCCCCTAACATGGGAACAGCCGACTATATAAACCAATTAATAACAAAATCAAAGAAAGAAATCGACAATAATACAAAATAGTAGGGGACTTTAACACACCCCTCACTGAAATGGACAGATCTAAGCAAAAAATCAACAAGGAAATAAAGGCCTTAATTGACATACTGGACCAGATGAACATCACAGATATATTCAGAACATTTCATCCCAAAGCAACAGAATACACATTCTTCTCTAATGCACATGAACATTCTCCAGAATAGATCACATCCTGGGTCACAAATCAGGCCTCAACTGGAACCAAAAGATTGGGATCATTCCCTGCATATTTTCAGACCACAATGCTCTGAAGTTACAACTCAATCAAAAGAGGAAAGACGGAAAGAACTCAAATACACGGAGGCTAAAAAGCATCTGACTAAAGAATGAATGGGTCAACCGGGAAATTAAAGAAGAATTGAAAAAATTTAGGGAAACAAATGAAAATGAAAACACAACTGTACAAAATCTGTGGGAAATAGCAAAGGCGGTCCTGAGAGGAAAGTATATAGCAAAACAAGCCTTTCTCAAGAAACAAGAAAGGTCCCAAATACACAACCTAACCCTACACCTAAAGGAGCTAGAGAAAGAACAGCAAAGCAAGCCTAAACCCAGCAGAAGAAGAGAAATAACAAAGATCAGAGCAGAAATCAATGAAATAGAAACCAAAAGAACAGTAGAACAAATCAATGAAACTAGGAGCTGGTTCTTTGAAAGAATTAATAAGATTGATAAACCCCTGACCAGACTTCTCAAAAAGAAAAGAGAAAGGGCCCAAATCAATAAAATCTTGAATGAAAGAGGAGAGACAACAACCAACACCAAAGAAATACAAATAATTATAAGAACTTATTAGGAGCAAATTTACACAGCAAATTTGACAATCTGGAAGAAATGGATGCATTCCTAGAGACATATAAAGTACCAAAACTGAAACAGGAAGAAATAGAAAACCTGAACAGACCCATAACCAGTTAGGAGATTAAAGTAATCATCAAAAATCTACCAACAAACAAGGGCCAAGGGCCAGACAGGCTTCCCACAGCAAAGGAAACAGTTAACAAAACCAAAAGACAACTGACAGAATGGGAGAAGATATTTGCAAATGACATATCAGATAAAGGGCTACTATCCAAAATCTATAAAGAGCTTAGCAAACTCAACACCCAAAGAACAAATAATCCAATCAAGAAATGGGCAGAGGACATGAACAGACATTTCTGCAAAGAAGACATCCAGATGGCCAACAGACACATGAAAAAGTGCTCCACATCACTCGGCATCAGGGAAATACGAATCAAAACCACAATGAGATACCACCTCACAGCAGTCAGAATGGCTAAAATTAACAAGTCAGGAAATGACAGATGCTGGCGAGGATGCAGAGAAAGGGGAACCCTCCTACACTGCTGGTGGGAATGCAAGCTGGTGCAACCACTCTGGAAAACAGCATGGAGGTTCCTCAAAAAGTTGAAAATAGAGCTACCTTACGATCCAGCAGTTGCACTACTGGGTATTTACCCTAAAGATACAAATGTAATGATCCAAAGGGGCATGTGCACCAGAATGTTCTTAGCAGCAATGTCCACAATAGCCAAACTATGGAAAGTACCTAGGTGTCCATCAACAGATGAATGGATTAAGAAGAGGTGATATCTAAATACAATGGAATACTATGCAGACATCAAAAGAAATGAAATCTTTCCATATGCAATGACGTGGATGGAACTAGAGGGTATTATGCGGAGCAAAATAATCAGAGAAAGACAATTATAATATGATCTCCCTCATATGAGGAATTTGAGAGGCAGGGTTGGAGGTTTGGGGGCTAGGGAAAGAAAAAATGAAACAAGATGGGATTGGGAGGGAGACAAAGCCTAAGAGACTTTTAATCTCAGAAAACAAACTAAGGGTTGCTGGGGGAAGGGGGTATGCAGAGGATGGTTGGGTTATGGACATTGGGGAGGGTATGTGCTATGATGAGTGCTGTGAAGTGTGTAAACCTGGCAATTCTCAGACCTGTACCCCTGGGGCTAGTAATACATTATATGTTAATCAAAAATAAAAAATTTATTAAAAAAAAAGAAGTGTGTAGTCTTTATAACTTATGTAATGATATAACTTATATAAAAGAAAAACTAGCTCCAAAAATATAATACAACTTTGACATACCAAGTAGACAGGGATACATAAAACAAAATGAATATAAGAAAATTATATACCAATTTATTTGTGAACATGGATGCTAGAAGCCTAAATAAGATACTAGAACCCAACAGAACCCAACAATTAAAACAAAGTTTTTTGACCAAATAAGATTATTTTCAGAAATTCAAGGAATGTATAAAATGGAAAAGAATCTATTCATTATATTCAACAAACTAAAAGATTCAAAGGAAAAAACACACAACCACCTTAAAAGATGCAAAATAAAACTTGTGAAATTCCACACTTACTCATCATTAAAAAATGAAAATACTTAGCATTGTAGACACAGAAGGAAGTTTACCTAACTTGACAAGGAAGGAATTTATTGAAAACTTCAGTAATTATTATATTTGATCACAAAAATTTAAAAGCATCCCCTGAAAATCAAGAAGACAATTTTGCTCACTATTCACCATATTATTCAACTTCACAGCAGAACTATTAGCTAACACAATTGAAGGAAAGTAAGGAAAAGGCTTAAGGACTGAAAAGAGTTAATAAGTGAAAAGGAAACTAAATTTCTGTTCTAATACATGACATCATTTTTTCTTTTTTGGGCTGCGGATATTTCCAACTTCTTAGGACTATGTAAATCACAGTGGTTAGCAAGTTTGTTCCATGATACTGAGGAGCAAACATGTATGGATAAACATTTCTATCACACACACACACACACACACACACACACACACACACACACACAATTTCTCAGTTCCCTTACCACACTGCTCATTCTCTTGATTTTCAGCTCAACTACATCACTTTCATGTACTTGGTACTGTATATAAGACTTTTATATACTGGTATACATATCTGCCTTAAGCTGTTAAAATTCAACTTTTTAAAAAAGATTTTATTTATTTTAAAGACAGAGAAAGAGAGCATGAGCTTGTGGGCAGGGGAGGGGCAAAGGAAGAGGGAGAGAGAGAATCCTAAATTGACTCTACACTGAGCATGGAGCCTGACCCCAGGGCTTGATCTCATGACCCTAGATCATGACCTGAGCCCAAATCAAGAGTCAGACCCTTAACAGATGAGCCACCCAGGCACCCCTAAATTCAGCTTTCTGATTTACATTCAATACTTCCAGTATTATTAATGAGCAGAAAGACACCTCCCGCCCCCCTCCAGTACATTTCTTACCAGTTTACATGGTAAGAATAAAAATCATGGGAAATACTTTCCCACACCGTTTTCCTTATTTGAAGGACATAGTGTGCTACTGAAAGAAATCTTCTGGGACACAATGTTACATTTAAAAATAAGGTAATGCAGTACTAGTAATATACTAATTCTCATGTAGAATTGATTTCTCAGTCTGGGTACTTATTTATGGGTACATGTACTCACTTTGTGAAAATTCATCAGGCTGTACACTTGCAATCCATTTCCTCTTCTCTAATAACTTTCAAGATAAAAATTACTTTAAAAACTTGCAGCGACTTCAAAGTCAGTCTTTGTTTCCCTCTCCCCTATCATAAAATCCCATGGTTGCCTCTATTTTGAGAAAAGTGGGTAAAGAATGCTCAATATGGAGCAATGTCTATAGTGGTAACTTTCATCATTTAGTTCTGGTTATGAGGTCAGTTTTTATGATATATGGAAGTCAAGGAATTCCAACGGGAATGAGACAAGGAATCAGAGATGTGTTTTCCTACCTCTGCTTAGAAGGGGATTACCCATTACCAGGGAAAACTGGAGAATGCGGAAAATGTAATAATGTGCCCCTGCTGGCCTCTCATTATACAACCAATGTGCCAAAAATCAGTTTATACATGGATACAGTCCAAGCCCCTTTCACCACCAAAGAACTGGTTAAACGCTAAAGGAGACTTTTGTAATTCAAACCCTGAATAAGTTGCAATGGGTTAAGATAGAAAAAGCTAATGTTAAGGCCTCTCATATAAGCATTATAGTTCACAATGTGCTACTCTTCACACCAACTTCAAATTTAACAGGAGACAACAACAAAAAAATACACTTTCGTGTTTCATGCATAGAACTTTGTATTCTAATTTTGTATCATAATAGTACAAAAAAGAGACAGTTTTAAATTAGTGATTTCCAGCAGTTTCATCATCTTTATATACTATTATCTAAAATTGGGGCAGAGAGAGGGAGAGATGAATAGGTGGAACACAGGGGAATTTTAGGGCAGTGAAACTACAGTTTGGAATACTAGAATAGTGGATACATGATGTTATATGTGTGCTAAAACCTACAGAACCATATATAACACGAAGAGCAAACCCTACTGTAAACAATGGACTTTAAAAATAATACGTCGGGGTGCCTGGGTGGCTCAGTGGGTTAAGCCTCTGCCTTCGGCTCAGGTCATGATCTTAGGGTCCTGGGATTGAGCCCCGCATCAGGCTCTCTGCTCAGCAGTGAGCCTGCTTCCCCCTCTCTCTGCCTACCTGTGATGTCTCTCTCTCTCTCTCTGTCAAATAAATAAATAAAATCTTTTAAAAAAAAAAGAAAAATAATACGTCAATATCCTTTCATTAATTCTAACAAGTGTTTCACATTAATAGTAGATGTTAATAGGAGAAACTGTACAGGGGGAGAGGAATGCATGGAAGCTTTCTTTCTGCTCAATTTTTTTTTAAAAGATTTTATTTATTTGCCAGAGAGAGAGAGAGAGAGAGCAAGTGAGTACACACACAAGCAGGCAGAGAGGCAGGCAGAGGCAGTGAGAGAAGCAGGTTCCCTGCTGAGCAAGGAGCCCGATGCGGGACTCGATTCCATGACCCTGGGATCATGACCTGAACCGAAGGCAGAGGCTTAACCCACTGAGCCACCCAGGTATCCCTCAATTTTTTTTTTATAAAGCTAAAACTGCTCTAAATATAAAGTGTATTAATTAAAAATATATAATTGTTTTGATGTCTAGTAATAGCATTATTTACTCAAAGTTATTAGTATTCGTTAACAAAACAGGGTAAATTTATTTTTGCCTTGGTTATTTAAATAATTCAAAGTAGCTCTTCCTCTGAAATTTGATACAATATTGGTTTTGCTAAATATACAAAAAATTTCTACATTGTAGAACAGGTATGGTGCCTGTTTAGGGTTATTGGGATACCATAACAGAATACCACAGACTGGGTGGCTTAAACAACAGAAATTTATTTGCTCAAGTTCTGAAGACTAAAAATCCAGTATCAGAGTGCCAGAAATTTGGGTCTCTCTTTTTAGCTTCCAGACAGCTGCTTTTCCCCTGTATCTTCACATGGACTTTCTACAATCCCTGTACATTTCTGGTGCATCTTTCCATTCTTATTAGGATGGCAGTCCTATTAGATTATGGCCTCACCCTTATGATCTCATTTAACCTTAGTTACATTTTTGAAGGCTGTATCTCCAAATACAATCATATTGGGGGTAAGCATTTGGACACATGGATTTGGTAGGGGAGGTTTGGGGGCAGAGTTCAGTCTACATTTCTTTCTTTTTTTTTTTTTTTAATATTTTATTTATTTATTTGACAGGCAGAGATCACAGAGAAGCAGGCAGAGAGAGAGGAGGAAGCAGGCTCCCTGCTGAGCAGAGGAGCCGATGCGGGGCTCGATCCCAGGACCCTGGGATCATGACCTGAGCTGAAGGCAGAGGCTTTAACCCACTGAGCCACCCAGGTGCCCCCAGTCCCAATTTCTTCCTCTGGTCCCCAAAACACATTCCCTTCTCACATGCAAAATACATTCATCCTATCATTCTAACAGCTCCAAAAATCTTAACCTATTCCAGAATCAATTCCCATTCCCAAGTAGCATCTAAGTCAAGTATGGGTGACACTTGAAGTATTCCTGAGGCAAAATTCTTCTACAGCTGTTAACCTGTGAAACCAGAGCAATTTTGTGCTTCTAAAATAAAATGGTGGGACAAGCAGAGGATAGACACAGTTCTATGCACTAAATACAAAACTGACTTTTTGTTGTCTGATGTTTTAAACTTTAAAAAAAAAAAAAAAAAGTCAATGTAAAGAGAAAAATCTGAAAGAAAAGAGGAGACAAGTCCCAGGCAAGTCCAAAACCTAGCAAGCCAAATTTCATTGGATATTAAGGCTCAACAATAATTTTCTTGAGCTCAACGCTCTGCCCTTGAGGGCCCGCCAAGGTGGTGGTTCTGTCTTCTGTCCACTGCACAGGCCGCTCAGCACCCTTGGCCATGGGAGGCAGTCTTGCCCCTGAAGCTATGAGCAATGACAGCCTGGCCAGATGAAACTGCAAAGGTGGCCCCACACTATGAAACTCAGGAGAGGAGAGCCTTGCCCTCTAGGCCTGTGTACTCAGGGCCTGGACAGGCAATGGCAATCCTGCTAATCTCAGTTACCCTCAGGGTCATTGTTCCCTTTTCTTGAAGGATAAGATGGGTTCATAGCTGGGTAGCTCTTTATCCTGTTTTAAAGGATCCCATAAATTTAAAAACCTTTCCTTCTTCTGTCCTCTTTAGTTCAAACTGGCAATGTCTCTGCTGGTATGATCTCATCTCTATTCTTTGTGTTTGTTGAAAAGGCTAATTAGATCCAAAGGTAATCTCTTTTTGGAGGAATTAGGACTAGACTCCTATTGGATTAGGGCCTGATCCTATGACCTCATTTAACCTTAATTACCTCCTTAAAGGCCTAACTCCAAATAAAATTACATTAGGGATTAGGGCTTCAACATATAGATATAGGGAGAGAGGGAAGACAATTCAGTCCATAATAGTACCTAGAGATACCAAGCCAGTTTTCTCAACTTCCACATTATTAGAATGCTCATGTTTTATTGTGTTTCCTGTTAAAGAATGTATAAAAAGAAAGTTCTGGCATAAAAGAAAATATTTAGTTCATAATTCCTCAAAAGGTAAAAGTTATCTGCTAGTGAAAAAGAAAGAAATATGGCTAAAGAATTTGCAGGTCTCTTATCTATTATTTATGAATTTCTTAAAAATTAGCACCAAAGGATGTAAAATTGGTAAAAATGTGACATGAGTAATGCATACTAAATTAGAAAATAAAACACTAAACTGATATAGCCAATTCAAACCATCTCAGAGGGAATAACATTTCTAGCTTTTTTTTTTTTTTTAAGAAAAAGCTAATGAAACTATACTATAGTAACGGTTGATGTCAACCTCAACTCTCAATACCATGTTAACTCAGCAGAGTGGATGTTACTATTATGTTATATAATAATGAAGTATCTATACCCCTCAGGTCTGCTGAAGACTGGCTAGGAAGCAGCACTTCTATAGATAAACATGTCAGCGGGAGTCTATTTTCTGCTGATGAGATAGGATTCCTCTTTAATGTACAACCAAAACAGATATTAGCTCTTATAAAGCAATGATTCCATGAAGAGGAAGGAAGGAAGGAAGGATGGAAGGAAAGAAGGAAAGAAAAAGAAAGAAGAAAGTCAGTCTTACTCTTTTGTAATTATGATAGCAGTAAAAAATCATAACTATTAAAAGAAATTGGAGTATTTTTATTTTTTTTAGGATTTTAATTATTGATTTGAGAGAGGGAGAGAGAGCATGAGCAGGGGTGGGGCAGAGGGAGAAGGAGAAGCAAACTCTCCACTGAGATGGGAGCCAGACTTGGGGCTCGGTCCCAGGACCCCGGGATCATGACCTGAGCTGAAGGCAGATGCTTAACCCAGTGAGCCACCAGGCACGAAGTAGTTCATATACATATGTATATATTTCCTGTATATACAAGGTTAATAAAAAATATATTGATGTCTGGCAGGATTTTTAGAGAATGACTACTAAATGATTTTTTAGAGCATGATATTTTTAGAGAACGACTACTAAAATCAGAGAGAAAATGACTTATATAATAGGTATATTCCACTACTGGTTCAGAAACACACTGTCATACCTTCTGGGGGCTTAAATTAAAAATGTGTATATGATTTTTTTTTTTTTTTTTGCTTAAAACATCATGGTGTATTTTTAGCTTTTAGACTAAGGCGTAGTTTGTCAGCTAAAGGTTGTATATACTAGAAGTGTTTGGTACATTCCGTCTCCATAAAATGAGAAGGATTATTCCTTTTGTAATATAAAATGCAGAATGTTCTTAATGAAAGAGAAATCTCATTGTTACAGAGGACACAATAACCCCAGAAGTAATCCATGACTATTTTACAGAAGTGGGCTTTGGAAACATGATTGTGAACATGAATAGAACACCTAATGTAGTAACTCTAGTGAGAATAACCTGCACAGATATTATCCTGTACACTGACGTCGGGTCAGCTCTCTTTGCTGATGGTTGATTGTGATATGTGTTGTCAACACAGAAGAATAAAATATGCCCAAATCCAAGCAAGCCAATGAAAAGTAGAATTAATAACACTGTAATCAATTGTCAGTAAAAAGTTACAAAAATACAAATGACTGAGTTTTCAAAGTAATAAACAGCCACTACATTTGTTTGTGACCTGTGTAATAACACATCAGGACCCAAAAGTAACCTTAAGCTAAGCAAAAATTAAAAAGGGGTCTTATAGATACGACCAGATCCCTATGGAATTTATATGCCTTATGGGGCTCTGTAGTTATTTCTAGAACACACATTATTTAGTGAAAGCTAGCTTACAATTCAGCATTCCTCTTCCATTAGTTTCCAGTCTTTCTCAAGGGTATCAGATCCTGTATAAGTACAAATAAGAGACTGAATTGGCTGACTTCTAAACTGCCAATTCTGCAATTCTAGACTTAGTAGCTACAGTGACTAAAACAGCAATTACAGCCAGCAAATTATTAATTCTAAAAATATCCAAGTCACAAATCACAGAAAGAGAATTTTCTTTAGTAACTGTTGATGTCACACACTTCTGGATTCAAACATGATAAAGTCAATTTCAACAGCTTTATTAAAATGGTGCTGCACATACTTATGTATTCACATCCAGAAACATTGAATTTGAAAAGCATCCAACTTTTGTTGATAACCAAGTACTGAGTAGTTCACACTACCTCATCTCCATCTACCTACCTTTCACCCATCCTCTCTGCTACCTCCCCTGGAAAAGCTGAACTCTTAGGCATGATGCAAAGCATATTTAACTTTAAGGAGAAAAGGTAGTATGAATCTGAAGTTGCAGTAGCTACCCAGTTACTTCCTACCTTCTCCTGTAACTACATACAGTTACATACTACAATGCAATACCACCTCTTTATTCTTTTAAATTTCTCTTTTTTGCCTTTTCTTTCTCTCATACATATACCTCAGGCACTCAGTCCTGAATGCTCGTTGCAGGTTTTCAATACAAGTCATACTTTCAAGAATTGAAAAAAAAAAAAAATTAAAGAAGCACATTTTGTTAACTTTTGTATTTTGATTAATTTTGTCCATTTTAACTGCTACCATTCTTTGGTAAAAGAATGAATGAATTGGGGCACCTGGGCAGCTCAGTCAGGTAAGTCTATGACTCTTCAGTTCAGGTGGTGACTCAGGATCATGAAATTGAGCTGCAGGACTGGCCCTGTGCTGGGCGTGGAAACTGCTTAAGATTCTCTCCCTTCCTCTGCCCACACTCCTCCCACTTATGTGCACACATGCACATGCCCTCTTTCTCTCTGTGTCAAAAAATAAAAATTAAAATTAAAAAAGAAGGAATGAATTCTAAAGATGAATGGAAATAAGAGTGTGTAGGACCCATATATTCACTAATTTCTTCATGCTACTTTCTAAGGGGAAAATGTAAGAAAAGGTAGAAATTACATACAGAATTAACAGAACTGTAAGGAAAGCAAAATACACTTTACAAATAAATGGTGTGCTTTTGTATTCACATGTAAATACTAGAAATCACCATAGAGTAAGTCTGCCATTTTTTGTTTCAGTAGTAGATTTAGTCATTTTGGGGATTTTTGAGGCATCTAAAATATGTCTAATGTATTTTAAATAAAACTGCCAATAATATCCCTAACTGGACTGAGAAGAGACAGCAGAAAGAAGAAAATAAAATCAGGAGATTGTTTAAAATCAGTCTTAAGTTGTGCTTTGAAGCTACAGATATTCATTCATTCAATAAGTATTTGCCAGGCATCTACTATTTTGTCAGGGAATATGAAGAATAACAAACACATGTACTGTGAAAACATATGAGACGTTGAGAGGGGTTCTAAGCCAGCTGGGTGAGAGAGAGTACACAAAATTATCAGGGTTCTGGGAGGGAAACATCTCAATAAAGAATTGATCTTGAGGTTAAACAGAGGCTTATTTCCCCCAAATGTTTCTCAGACTGATTTCTAGCAAAGTAAATAAGAGCTATAAGGTATTTACTTTATGTAAAATATTTTAATATGATATGAGCCACGGTCTTAATCAAAAGGTGGCACTAAGTAGTTGTTTAACTTGCCTTACTTTTATTGGATGGCTATAGTCTTTTCGATGGGTCAAGTATCCACAACCAAGAAGATTCCAATGCGAAAGGGGCAGCAAAGATAAGCACAGTAACCTGGCTTCAAAATCCAGTTTTCCTCTAGGCAAAAGGAACAGTTACACAGAGAGGCTTTTTGTTGGCTATAGTGGCAACTATATACTTGGTTACTGGGAAAGATTGTCAGTAATTGAGATCCAAAAGGAAAAAAAAAAAAAACCAAAAACAACAGTAGGTATGTCCCAGTGGATAAAGCACTGACCTGGAAGCTAAAAACCTTGGGCTTCTTTACTTAATTATCCCATCATCTTCCCCCCTAAAAGGGTTTACAGCTCCTGGTATTTTACCACTTGCTCTTTCCTGAGCAGTCTTTAGTTGTGAATAGTTCATGAGTTACTTAAGTCTCTGATTAGTACTCAAGTCACTGTACCACCAGGGATGACACTAATGCATACATTTTTTTCTTCCTATACTCTGTAAGCTCCCAGGAAAAAAAGTAAGATTTAGTTTTAGATAAAATTCTTTTTTTTTTTTTTTTAAGATTTTATTTATTTGAGACAGAGGGAGAGAAAAAGAGCACGGGGGAGGGAGGGACAGAGGGAGAGGTAGAAGCAGACTCCCCCGCTGAATAGGGAACCCAGCGTGGGGCTCAATCCCATGACCCTGAGATCCTGACCTGAGCCAAAGGCAGATACTTAATGAGTCACCCAGGTGCCCCTAAGTTTTAGATAAAATTCTAAATATAAAGCATAATGAAAAACACTGCTGCAGTTATCCAGCCAAAAGCCAAGACTCTGATCAGGGTGGGAGCAGTGGTGGTAGTAAGTAATGGTCAAATTCCAGATACACACTGTAGACAGAGCAAACAGGATTTCCGGACAGAGTGAACATAGGGTCTGAGAGAAGAATCAAGCATACCTCCAATTTTTTTAGTATGAACAACTTTAAGGATGGAACTGCCATCAACTGATATGGGGAAGGATGCAGGTGCATGGAGTTCAGTTTAGGGCACATTAAATTTGAGAGGTCTATTTAACTTTCTTTTTTAAAAAAGATTTTATTTATTTATTTGACAGAGAGAGAGCACAAGTAGGCAGAGCAGCAGGAAGAAGCGGGCTCTCTGCTGAGTAGGGAGTCCCATGGGGGCTCGATCCCAGAACCCTGGGATCATGACCTGAGCTGAAGGCAGATGCTTAACTGACTGAACCACCCAGGCACCCCTTGACTTGCAAGTATAACTATTAAGTACACAGCTGGATTCAGGAATCTGGACTTGTAAAGAGTGTCTGAGCAGGAGATTTAAATGTGGGATGGTTCTCTAAAGCCAGACAATGGTTGAGATCTACAAGGTTTTAAGTATGGAAAAGAACCAAATACTGACCCCTCATTCTCACTCAGTTCCTCCTGAGTTTTATAATCTTGGAACATAAACTCTACCACGAGACAAGTATGGGGCCCTGTTTGAGGACCTGTCTCTCCAAAAAGAAGTTTCACACTGAACAGGTGCTGAAGGGACATCACCAGAACAAAAATACCCGTTAGGGAAGCTTCTCAGTTTGTGTGTGTTGGGGCGGGGAGGGGAGGGGGTCCCTGGCTCATCTTGGTAGTATAAATTCAAGATCTAAAATCTGAAGTTAAGGCTTCTCAGGTGATTGAGAAGACATGAGAATCTGAAAACGGATAAAGGAAAAGAATCAAATCAACCACTTAGTTATTCTACCTTTGCTAAACAGACTATTTTAGGATAACCAAATAGTTAATGAGGAAAAACTCGATGAGGCATCATGCTAATAAATATAGGATGATTAATACAATCACCATTTTTCAACCCCTAATAAAATGATAGATTTAGGGGAAAAGATCCTCAAAAGATACAAGAAATAGAAAAAAGGGTAATTAACATTATTTTATAATATAAACACAAGGCTGTACCACATGAACTCAAAGATCAACCCTAACATCATCACTAAAGAACCATAAGTAAATAGAGAACAACTGTATTAGTTTGCTAGGGCTACCATAACAAAGTACCACAGACTGGATGGCTTTAATAACAGAAATTTGTCTCACAGTTCTAGAAGCTAGAGGTCTAAAATCAAGGGACTATCAGGATTGGTTTTCTCTGAGCTCTTTCTCTTTGGGTTTTAGATGTCTTCCTTCTCATGGATCCTCATATGGTCTTTGAAGGCATCCATCCTGATGTCTTTTTGTGAATCCAAATTTCCTCGGCTTATAAGGACAACAATCAGACTGGATAGAGGCCTACACAAACAGCCTCATTCTAACTTAAGCCCCTCTTTAAAGACTTTATCTCCAAACACAGTCACATTCTGGGATACTGGGAATTAGCTCTTCAACATATTAATTCACAAGGACACATTTCAGCCCATAAAAACAACCAAACATAAAGCACCTCCTGAGATAATGCAATTAAAAGTACTCAGCACCATCTGTATTCTTTTAAAACATTTAAATTGGAACCAAATCAAGCATCAAAATCTGAGAACCATTTTTCTTTACTAAATGAAGAATAAGGGGACATTTTAAATGACACCAATAAGCATACAACTGGCCATATACAGAATGTGAAAAATTCCACAAATGACTTTAAGAGATATATCAATCAAATGCAATGTGTAGACCATGTTCTAATCACGTAGACCATGATTTGAAGAAGTTGGCTCTAGAAAATGTGTTTTTGAGACAAATGGGGAAAAGTACACATGAACTACATATTGGATCATACTAAAAAATGGTTAACCTTGTGGATGTGATAATATAATGCAGTAATATTTTTTTAAAGGTTCTCAGGCTACAGAGAAATATTGTAACTTTGGTCATTCATAGGCAAAACTATATAATAGAGAAACAAATGACATAATGTAGGAAGAAGAAAAATGAAAGAATAATAGATATTAAAGCTGGCTGATGGATACATAAGGATT
This sequence comes from Enhydra lutris kenyoni, assembly GCF_002288905.1. Taxonomy (NCBI): domain Eukaryota; kingdom Metazoa; phylum Chordata; class Mammalia; order Carnivora; family Mustelidae; genus Enhydra; species Enhydra lutris. Next base: position 14,244,051 of record NW_019154134.1, on the reverse strand, counting down.
CATTATGCCATTCTCTCTACTTCTGTGTATGTTTGAAATTTTTTATAAATAAAGTTAATAAAGAGAATTTTCAAACGAGACTTTTCTCTGTATTCTGCTCAGAAACTAGGTCAATACAAACTTTCTTATAGACTTTCTTATATAGACTTTCTTATAATCTCTCTGGGTCAGCAATTTTTTCCCCCTAATCTACTGCCCTTTCTAAGGGGAATGCTGCCCTTTCTAAGTCCTGGCTTTACTGGGAAGTTTCTGTTGCCACCTCTCTGCCCTCATGTGTAGCCAAGGACTCTGGTATCCTGGATGACTAGAAGTATTAAAATCCATGTCCCTAAGTAAAAACAAAAGAAACAAGCCCCTATGTCATTGAACCGAGGCAACCTCACTCCAAGAGCAAGGACACTTTCTCTTGGGTCTACTTTCCAAGCTCTCCCCACCTTTGTTTTTGGTTCCGTTGCTTTCTTTTATTTTGGTACAATTTCATCTATGAATCTACATGATATATAATCAAACATTTCTAGACAGGTCCTAGATATCTGGAGCACAGGTTTCAGGTTATCGTAACCCGTAGCCTCTCCTGTGCAAGAAAAACTTATTATTATTCCTGTTATTTAGCAGTGTCACTCAGAGTTATAGCCATGATTCTTCGAATTTGTTCGGAAAACTTGAAAACCCAGAAAGGAAGGTGAGGGAAGAGGATTAAGGTGGATTAAGGGCAAAAGCTTCCTCGCCATTTTTTAAAAAAAAGATAGAATGGAGGGCAGCCGGGATGGCTCAGTCAGTTAAGCGTCCGGCTCTTGATTGCGGCTCATGTATTGATCCCAGAGTCCTGGGATCGAACCCTGCCTTGGCTTCTGTGCTCAGCAGGCAGTGTACTTGTCCTTCTCAGTCACCCTCTGCCCCTCCCCAACTCACACACACATACACACATTCTCTGTATATAATCTTAAAAATAAAAAAGGGTAAATGGAATAGAATTTCTCTAACAGACCAAGGGAGAACTGTGGAGAAAGGAAGACAATTCATTCCATAGGCTCTATAAACAATAAGCAAATAAATGTGTGGCCTCACAAATTCTAGGCCAGAAATTATGGTTCTAGTCACCAAAATTTTACTTTATGAAAATCTGAAACATTTTATCCTCTACACTGAAGGAAGAGTCTGTTGAAAATGCGAAAACAATCATTTCTCTCCTGCTTCTTTCAGAGGCTTCCTCCTGCTTTGCTGACCAGGTTGCTGCCCAGGCTCTGCCCCTGTCTGCCCTGCAGTCCAGCAGTCCAGCCTCTTTCAGATCCTCCACTCTACTGGCTCCCTCCTCCGACTCCTGTCGCTGGATCCCTGGAGAGCTCACCTCTAGCCTCTAAGGAGTACCTCCGTATCCTTCAAGTCTCGGCTTAAATACCCCTTTCTGAGGGGGTTTGGATAATAAACTATTATTTTCCACTGAAGACCTTTCTAGTTCTCCCTCAGAACATTCATCACACTTTTAATTACTTGTCCCACGTCCATCTTCCTTGCTGAGTTGCAAGCTTCTTGACAGTTCTATCTACTATAGTGCTGACACAGTATGGGGCATCATTCAGTTGACTGAGTAAGCAAGTAAGCAGAGGAAAGACAAAAAAAAAAAAAAAATCACTTCCTTACTCTGCTTAACATCGAGGCAAAATTTATTGGCATCACCAGGGTACTCTGGCAAACACCACCAAAGGTCTGGTCTCAGGCTCATAAAGCTATTATAAAGGCTGACTTTTTAGAGGCTCCATCTTAGAACACTGTCTGAGTTGCAAGACATCATATGTGGTTGGATGACTATGAGTTTCTGGATGTATTCGAATTATTTATAAACCTCGATGGAGAAATCTATCAGAAAACTAGACTTTTTCTCTTTTTAATTAGCAAAGGGCCAGAAAGAGATGCATACACTCTTTATATATTTAAACTGAAATCTCTATATATACAATATGAAGTCAAAGAGTTGGTATTATTTTAAATACTAGCTAGTATTTTCGAGTACAGTACTTATAAAATGGCATTAGCTCTTTTAATCATCAGGACATTCCGGTGAGGTAATAATTGTTAACTTCATTTCACAGATAAGGAAACTGAGGCCCAGAGAAGAGAAGTAACTTTCTAAACTATTCTCACCACTTTGTGAGGGCAAAGTTCTTATTTTCTTTGAGTCTTAAGATTTATAAGGATAGGAGGAGTGAAGTGGATTGAAGCCCTCATGGACAGTTTAAAGTTGGGATGGGGCAAAGTTCTCTCTGTTAAGCTATTTACTGGAATAGAGGAGGCAAAAACACCACAGCCTGCCCACCCCCGCTCCCCTACCTGCTGGCATCTTAGAGGACTACAGTTAAGAAGAGCAGACGGTAAGGCATGGAAACGGCAACTAGTTACAAGTATCAAGATCTACTTTCAGTCTTGATCAGCTTTTGGGTGGCATCAGAAGTATTCTCCTGTAGCCATTCTAACAATAAAACAGGGCCCAATAAGCCAACAGAGCCTGCAAAAACTGCACACACTCCTAGCTTACCATCTGGATATTGGTACTTTTTTGGTTTTAACATTTGCTTTGACTTGGTGTACTTTACATCATGACAAACCTATCATTTACTCTCCCGCTTACCACTGCCTGGCAAGCAAGTGCTTGTCTACGTAGAACCTTGCTATCCTACATAAACAGTCCTTCATCATGGATCACTCTGAAATTCAATAATGCTCATAACTAAGAATATGTGGCTTATGGTCATCCTGAAATGGCCATGCTGCACCAGTGATTCTTTCGGTCTTTCCCTTCACTGAGGCCCTCAGAGGCTACTGAAGAATGTACCGTTTGGCTTGTCTTCTTTAAATGTTTCTGCACCTGTGATGCGCTAATTTATCCCACATTCCGAGCAGTTACTCATGATTCAGTGCATCTAATATGCATAATTTCACAACAAAACATTTAATGATAATCAGTAAGACTGTCTAATGAAACTGATTCAATTTTTAAAATTTCTTTTGAGAATGCCAGTATTTAAGAAAGTGGCAGTAGCACTGTTGTCCTCATACAAAAGCTTGTAAGGGATTCCAAAATAACATCTTGACAAAAGAAAAGAAGAGCTTAAATATTTCACTATTTTGCTGAAGCATAAGTTGAATACTCAGGATACAAACATATTATTCATGCAACTACTACCTATGAAGCCTTTGAAATTAATGTTACATCACTGTTCCTTTCAATAACAAACCTTCCTCTGTTCCACAGTATTTCAGAGATTTCATTTTAGGAATGAATCACAGGAAGACCTGACTAGACTTGGTGTGAAACAGACAAAGTAAAAAAATTACCATGATCACTCTTCCACCCACCTACTCAGATCTATGGTAGCAGAGTTTGAGAAAATACAAAAGCACTCAATCCCGTTTCCCTGTCTCTAGAAGGCTTTCACCATCTGGTTCCCTGTGCTCTTCTGTTCTTCAGAGAGGGCATCATGCCCCACCCTTTACTACCCATCCATTTCCCTGGGAGAGAAACCGACAGGACCCATGCAAACCCAGATACAACGGCAATTCTGCCATACACTGTCAACAGGGTTCTTTGCGTTTCAAAGAATGCTTTGCGTTCTCCGAATGCTCTGTGGCACCTGCCACAAACCCCTACAATTCCCACCTGTGCACTTGCTGATATTTGCGTGGAACACAGCAAGTGAAAGAACATCCAGGAGTTTCAGGGCAGTGTCTGAGAGGCTGAGAGGGATGTCTTCCCAGTTCGCTACTTGTAGAGGACTTACCTACCTGAGGGAACTGACTGAAGGGCAGAAAGAAGCCTCTTAGTCTGTATTTATCAGGCAGTCTGTATCAACAACAAGGGTGGCAAGGAAATGTAGGCACTAACATACAGAAATTCTTCTGAGCAAAGGACAATCTACTCTTAGGGTCACTTTTTTCCCTGGTTTTTGTGTTTTATGAGGTTTTTGGGTTTTTTAAATTTTATGTCATGTTTTCATTTTATTCTGTATCTTCATAGGAACTGAATGAGAGAGAGAAAAAATTACACTGGAGGCTACTATTCAGATACCAATTTTGAACTGGGAAACTTTTGTACAACTTGTTACAAGATTAATAATTTTATGGATATTCCAGTGTTAAGCTATATGGCATGTTTACTTTTTACCTAGAAATAATTTATATCAGTAAGGTAAAAAGCTGCAAAACTTGGGAAAACACTATTTCAAGAAGAGGAAATGCACATGGCTAGCAATCATGTGGAAAGTGGTCAATTTCACCAGAAATGGGGAAAGTTAAAATTAAAATAAGATACCATTTCATGACCATTACATTGGGGAAAATTTAAACATCTCACAATATCCCATGTAAAAAACGATATGAAGCTACACCGACAGTCTCATCAACTGCTATGGGGAAGTACAAGTAGGCACAACCGTTTTGGAAAGCAAACTGCCAAACTGTGGTAAAAGAGAATGTTTACCTACTGATTTACAGTTTTACATCTAGGTTTTTATGTACATAAAAAATATATAAGAACATTCACCTTAGCAACACTTTGCAGTAGGTCTGACGCATAAATTTCTGTTCATTGATACAATTTAATACTGTATAGCAATAAAAGCAAACTAGAGGGACATGTATCTAGAAAAAATTCCAAATTATGTTAAATAAGGAAAAAAGGCTGCAGAAATATACTCATTAAAAAATGACATACACAGCATAGCGACAGTTACAAAAAAAACTTTTAGGGCAGGCGCAACAATGTTATATTTTGTTAACAGATACATCCTGAGGTAGTATAAGTTTAAAAATATGAATGGGAATAAAAGACACCAAGTCTAAGATAATTGTAACCACTAAGAAGGAATATAGGGGGCTTAAATCTTATTTTTAAAAATCAGAAAAAATATTAAATGTTAATTTTTATTTGACTAAGTAATGAAAACATGAGTCTTCATGTTATTATTCACTATTTGAAATGTTTTATGATTTTCCTAAACTTCAAATTATTTTTAGTAACATGGAAACCACATAATCTGCATCCTATATTATAAGCATTTCTCAATGTTAATACCTAAAACATTTATTCTGCTTTCAAGAGTACATAAAGCAACATTAGAATTGCATTTGAGACTTACTTACAGTCCTATATATACACTGAAGAGAAAAGAGGCTACGACCATAATCTTTGGGTCAAAGATTAACTTTGCTAGTGCTTCTCACGTGTTGTGTATCTGAAATATCTGAATATTTTTAAAAGAACATATGCTCAGTAAATAAATAAATAAACAAATGGACAGACGCTCAAGCCTTATCCTAAACCTGCTTGAATCAGAATCATTGCTTTGAGAACCACATACAGCTAAGACTGAAAACCACTGATCTACCAAAATGGCACAAAGAGAAAAATGAGCAATTCTGATTGATTCAGATAAGTCACATGGTTCAAATGGTAGAGGGACAGGTTTGTCAATGACTATGTAGACAGTTCTATGCCTCCCACCTATGCACTGTACAAGCAAAACGTAAAACATAAAAGAATAATTGAGAAGGCATGTATAATAATTTCATAACAGCTAACATCACGAGGGAAAAAAAAAGACAGTAGTTCAAATGAAATGCATCATTCACAAACAAAGTGTTCTTGCATGACAATAACTAAATTAGACTAGAAAAAAAAAAAAAACAGGACATCACAGGACTGTAAGAGAGTGAAGCTGGGGTACTTATTTCCCTAGCTCCTTCCTTGCCTGGTCACAGAAAGGCCAGAGCTGTAAGTTGAACAGACTTTTCCACATAGTTACCCTCTTAGGGCTTTAGTCATGGTTCCCTTCTTAATATCCATTCAGGCCTAGGGAAAGTAATGGCTCCCACTACTGCTAGTCCTGGGATGCTGAATTCACCATCCATTGTTGGCTTATTTTAATCCAGGCATACCTTTCAAGTTAAACTCTTCTCCATTATCCCATTTGAGACTGCAACCTATTTTCTATTAGAACACTAACTAATTGTGAAGCATGAAAAAATTGTACTGAGTATCTGATTAATAAATTTATTTCATAGATCTAATGTTAGGTGTATCCTATTATCCAGTATTCTAGTTCATATATATGATTCAGAAACAAATATATATTTAAGGTATGACTTGTGCCTTTGAGGGAAAAAAATCAAGGTGGAGAACAAGTTCAAATAGAAAGTAACTGAAATAATAAAAGATAGAGAAAGTAGCCAACACATAGAACTATCTGGTAAACTATAAATAAGAACTAGGAAGTCAGGGAAAGCTTTGTGGAAAACAGTGGTATTACAGTGGGATCTTAAAGAATAGAGAGGATTTAGAGAGTGTTAGTCAAGTAAAGTGGAGAGAAATGGATACTTTGAGCAAGAAAACTAAAATAAGCCAAAACACTAAATTGGGAAAGGATATGGTTGTTTGGTGAGCAAACAGTATAATGCCTGACTAGAAGAGAGAAAGCTTTATTTAAAACTATACAGCCTTAGCTGGTTTTAAGTCAGATAGGTGTAGCTATGTAAATATTTATTATACAATTTATATATTATCCTAAAGACAAGTAGTCTGAGAAAAAATGGGTTTTGCCATAAAACCAAAAATTAAAAGAGAGTATGGCCAGAAAAAATACAACTTAGTTTTAATTTCTATCTCTATTAAATAAACTTTAAACAGTCCTCAATTTACTCATTGTACCATTGGCCCGACTGTCTACACTATTCATTAAAAGCTGTCTACTTTGGTGCCCATACTTCAATTCTAGCCCCTTGGATGAATTTTTTTTTTTAAAGATTTTTTTTTTTTATTTAATTATTTGAGAGAGAGAGAGCATCAGAGAGAGCATGAGAGAGAGGATGAGAGGAGAGAGGTCAGTGGGAGAAGCAGACTCCCTGCTGAGCAGGGAGCCCGATGTGGGACTCGATCCTGGGACTCCAGAATCATGACCTGAGCTGAAGGCAGTTGCCTAACCAACTGAGCCACCCAGGCGCCCCTGGATGAATTTTTTTAATAGGCTTCTAAATAGGACAAGCAATTCTCAACCAGAATACCTCTTATGCTTATCTCAGCCATTTTATGAAGGATGTTTTGAAGCTGCTTTAAAAATGTGTGCTAATGATCTACTGATTGTTTCTAAAGTCTTCCAGCTATCACACGATCAGTGAATTAATCAGATAAAGAGTTTATAGAATTTGAGACCAGTTCTATTATTAATATAACCTTCTTCAATATTTCTGCTTGCTCCAGAGAAATTTATCAGGATTAAAAAAGATGCAATGGATCTAATTTTCTTAGCTTTTCCACTTTTCTAAAAGATTTGCCACTCAAGCCATTTGCTTACATTTTTTTTTCAAAATCTAAGGAAGCAGTAAAACACCTTGTTAAACAGTTAATGCTTACAGTACCAAGAATAGTTAGATTTCATCAATATGATTCTATTTTTATACACTTTATCATATACTAGGGTGAAAAAAGAATTTTTTTGAAGATTTATTTGAGAGAGAAAGGGAGAGAGATGGTGCCCATGCTTATGTGCCGGGGGAGGGGCAGAGACAATTTTAAGCCGACTCTCTACTCACACAGCCCATCATGAGGCCTAACATGGGGCTCCATCTCATGACCCCTGAGATCATGACCTGAGCTAAAATGAAGAATTGGATGCTTAACCAACTGAGCCATGAAGATGCTCCAAAACACATTTTAATGTGGGTATTTTTGTGTCCCCATTTTACTGTGGACTACGATCAATTGTCAGGGTATGAAACAAATTATTAGTTTCAAAATACTTAAACATGCAAATGTACACATAGAAATAAATATTTCTATGTACAAAAATACACACAGACATAGAACTTTAGCCTTCAAGTAGGCATTGCCCCCTTCAGAATGTTCCCTCTGGGAAGATGCAGTCATTCTAACAATGTTGCCATTATTTAAAACTATTACTAAGTCACCCTTTTCAAATAGCTTTCATAGCCTTTCAAATAATCTTTCAAACATCCTTAATAGTGGTAAAATCTTGAAGGTACAAATGAGTTTCACAATCATGCAGAAATCATTTTATCAAGTTTTTCCAATAAAATATGGGTTCAAACTGAGTTAGTTTTTAAAATTGAAAAAGTACAAACAAAAATCAGTCCTTAAAAAAGTGATCCTCAAAGTATGTTTCTAGAAATTGCAAAAGATTTGAAATAATTGTGACTAGCAGCAATACTTTTACAAGTGTTTAGCTTCCTAAAGTGACTACTTGGAATGACCACTCTCTTTCAAAAAATTATTAACAGCATGTTTACAGGGAGAGACAGAGTTTCATGACTCCACAGTCACACTTTGAAGTCACAGGGCATCTTTTTTTCCATGTAGTTAACCATATTTACTTCATTAATTCTCTAAATATCCCTTATGAGAGAAAGGCCAGATTATCATTCCTTTTTTTTTTTCCCCAGGTAGCTGAATGAAGGCTGAATAAGGAAAGAATCTTGTTTATTTCATGAGTTGATAAATGAGTCTAGGCATACTGTGCTAGACTAACATTTGTGCTATGTAGTTAGAAAAATGTAAATGAAATGTTTTAGCTTTATGCTGCTGGACAGAAAGGCATTAAATGAGGTAGATGTGTCATAAAATATTACAGAGATCTATTAAAATGATTATTAATTCATTGCACACTTGCCTGAAAGAATTCTTGCTTCATGTATGACAGCTACTTATTAAAGAGGCTGGCGTCTACCTTAAAATACACTCATAAGCATTCTACTGGAGTCTACTTTATCAAAAAAAGAATGCTACTTGATTTTAGAAGGAAAAATATCTTCATTTTGAAAAACCAAAAATACAAATCAAAAAGAGAGGAAGAAAAACGGGCAGTCAAAGATCTATCAACAAACTCATGTAAGAGCAAACTCTAGGGAAACTGGTGAACAGTTGCTGGTTGTGGAGAGTTAAAAAACAACATAAATGCATGATTACAAGTCAAATTTTACTGAAATTACTGAAATGGCTATTCTCCTAAACTTTTAATTCTTCTGTTTGAGAAAAGAAAACCTGCTGCTCAATATTCTAGAATACCTATGTGCCCACTTCTTCCATTCTACTTATTCATTAAATAAATATTTAGGGCTCCCAGCAGCACCATATTTAAATAGGATATTAAAGATCTGACAGGCCAAAGACAAATTTAGTCCTCACTGTTACTCCTGGATCCTATTCAACAACTGAAACTGTAACAGCGCTCCAGCTGGTCTTAAGGGCTAACTTGCTTCAAGTTAACACACTCCTTGTCTGCTGATTTAAGGCCCTTGATCTGTAATAAAACTAATTTGCTTTCTTTGAGATCTGCAGACCACTGGCCTTGGACTAAGAGACTAGAACCCTCCCAGGGCACAGAGGTCCACAAGTATGCTTAAAGCCACCTCGACTTTCTGATTGGCCCAGCAATCTTTCAGCCAATTTTTTTTTTTTTCCGTTTTAAGGCCACACGAATAACTTCAATGATCTCCCTTTGTCCACCTTTGTCAATCTTGCCCTCCCCTGCATAAAGAACAGAGTACTCTTGTACAACTACCCCTGGGTACCAAGGAACCAGATCTTGTACAGCCTCCAAGTACCAAGATAACTCAGTAGCTGGTATCACCAAGTCTACATGTAATCAATAAATGTTACAGAGTACTATACTCCCTTAACTGATTAAACCCCTTTAAAAACCTCTGGGCCACACAGAAACCTAGGAAAGCCTTTGGACAAAAGTCCACCTTCTCCCCCAGAGGGCTGGTCTCCTGAATAAAGCTCATATTCCTCTCCAACCAAAACTCATCTCTTGAAGAAAGGAGGGATGGGGGTAGGGGGTAAGAGGGTGGTGGGTATTGAGGAGGGCACCTGATAAGACTGGGTGTTATACTTAAATAATGAATCACCGAGCACTACACCAAAAACTAATTATGTGCGATACAGTGGCTAACTGAACATAACTTGAAACACACACACACACACACACCAAAAAAAAAAAAAAAAACAACCAACAACAAAGAAACAAACAAACAAAAAAAAACAACCAAACAAACAAAACCCTCCTCTCTTGGATATTGGTCTTTCCAGCAACAGGCAGCTGAACTTAGGTCTCCCCAACAAAATGATTCCAGTCTTTTAAGCAACACTTTTTAGGGATAATATTCCAAGAGTCTGAAAAAACTCCATTTTTAATGAGAGGTGTTAGTAATTAATGACTTACAAAACATAAAGAGTATCCAATGGGCATTCTGAGTCCTACATTTTGTACGGGGTTAAGTGACTGGACCAAGAATAACTCTCAGCCAGACAAGTTCTAATCACACCTCCCACACCGGCTGGCTGCTTAGTTCTGATAAAATCATGTTTCGGCGTGGGTGCCTCAGCTGTCTGGTCTATAAAATGGGGTAATTTAATAGGTACCTGTCCATACAACGCTCCTTTGAAGTTAACTAATGAATGCTGTCTCGGATGCACCTGAAACTATCAGATGCTACTAAAGTATTGAGTACTATCTGGAAAAGAACACGGGGCAATACATACACATTAGTGCTAAATACGGCAGTAATAATAACAGCCCCCGCCCCCAACCCTCTCCTCATCTCCGCCCCGCTGCACAAAGCGTCCTTATAACCTCAGCCTAGCCAAGACTATACACTCTGGATCCACGACTGCAACAAAAGCAGCTAAAAGGCCAACACCAAAATGGACCAGACAAAAGAAAGTGGCTCTGAGCTGAGGCAACGGGCCACAGAAGGGGGTGTGTGCCGACTCTTCCCAGAAGCTCTCTGATGAAACAGGGCTCAGTTCCCCAACTCCGACCCGGAGGGCATCCAACAATCGACCCAGTCGCCCACCACCCGCTCCCTGCCCTCCGCCGGAACCCTGCTCCCCCTGCCCCCAAGCGTGGCCCCGATCTTCACGGCCCTGGCTCGCATCTCCAGACCCGGTGTAATTCCACCCGGTCCAGGGTCACGCCCGGAAGGCTCCGCAGAGAGCCTCAAGTGCGCAAGTTAAACCGCTGGGGCCGCATCACCTGAGGCCGGGGCGGGAGGCAGCCAGGCCAGCCCCAGCCCCAGCCCAGCCCAGGCCAGCCCAGCCCTCCAGCAGTCCTAGCTCCCCGACTGGAGCCCCGCAGAGCCACCACAGCCGGTCACGGCCAGCGGAGGCCAGACACCGTCCGGGAGGCGCGCCCCACCGGGCTCTGAGCCGCCAGACCTTACCTGCGTCTGTGTCCGGGAGCCGTGGGCTCCGCGCCCCCTCCTGGCGCGCCCCGCGCCTCACGCCCCGCGCCTCACGCCCCGCAGCCCGGCTCTGAGGACTCGCAGCGCCGCGGCTCTAGCGGCCGCGATGCCGGTTCTGCGAGACGGGAAGCGACAGGAGCCAAACCACGCGGAAAGCGCTCCGGCTCGCCTGGGTCTCGGCGCCCCGGCGCTCCGCACTACACACCGCCCAGCTCACTCACCTCGGTGGGTTCCGCCCCGGCTGAGTGTGGGCGACGCCCCGCCCTGACCCACTGCCTACCCGAGCGGCGCCAGCAGTGCCGGGCTCGGCGAGACCCGGACGAAGTTGTTCTCTCTTGCCGTCCCCTTGCCAGAGCAACCGAAGTTTCCTGGGCCTCCTGCAACCTCCGCCTCACCTAGTCGCAACCGGAGGTTTGAGTTCCGAGCCCACCTGCTGGGTCTGTTGCTTCTTGTGCCTTAATTTCCACCTTTGTTCAGCTGGGATTCATTACTAAACTGTTCTTGACTTCATTCTTGACGAATTACAGTTCCTTTGTGAGTTGATGACCAGAAGTAAATCAAAAGTGCTTATTCAGGGAGTGTTGTGGGGTGAGGGTCCTCTTGGAGTAAATCTTGCCTTGTCAACAGCACATCAAAATAATGAAGACAGATGATCCAGAGACTATAAATAAGGTTCGGAACATAAAAAGCAAGTTTTATTAGTTGGTTTGAGGAAGGGGAGGAAGCTCTAAGGAGGGAGCCTCTGAAACTGTATTGGTTTTTCTGCTAGATAGAAATTTCAATTTGCCTGAAGTGGCTTATTTGGACTCCTGGGCAAGACTGGGGTTGCATGTAATGATTTCCCACCAGAGAATCTAAGGCAATCAATAACAAAACCAAAGACATCAAAAAGTACAGGAAACTACAGACCAATATACCTTACAAATATTAATACAAAACTCCACAATAAAAACCTGGCAACCTAAATCCAACATAATCAAAACATTTTATAACATGACCAAGAAGGACTTCCCTGAGGAATGCAAGTTGGTTTATTGAAGTAATACTCTTAGAAGAAAAGGCATATAGACATTGGGGAGGGTATGTGCTATGGTGAGTGCTGTGAAGTGTGTAAGCCTGATGATTCACAGACCTGTATCCCTGAAGCAAATAATACATTCTATGTTAATAAAAACAATTAATTAAAAAAAGAAGAAAAGGCAAAGGCCACAGGATCATCTCAATAAATGAAGAAAAAACACTTGATAAAATCTAACACGTTTTCATGATAAAAACATTCAACTAAAAGGGAACCTCCTCAACATGATAAAAGGCATCTATAAAAAACCCAAAGCTAAGATCATACCTAATGAAGTTTTCCCTAAGATCAAGAATAAGACAAAAATGTCCTCTCTTCCTACTTCTTTTCAACTTTGTACTGCAGGTTTTAGCTAGGACAATTAGGCTAGAATGGTTAAATACCTAACAGTAAATACAGCAAATACAAGACAAAGAATTATTGAGGAAAACCAAGACAATTGCCCTTGGAACTGAAGGGCATTAGGACACAAGCTTTCATCTCAATGGATAGAAATGATCTATACCAAGCTGTATTATTGTGAAATTTCAAAGCATATAATGGCCAGAGAAAAGATTTTAATAGATTCCAAGGAGGGAAAACATAGATCATTTATGAACCTTCAGAAATTAAAATGACATTCGACTTTTTGACAGAAACAAATTCTGAGGGAAAATTATGTCCAATCTAAAAAATAACATGAGGTTAAAAACAGGTATTTCAGATATGCAAAATTTTAAGTATTTTTTTTTCATGCATCCTTTCTCAGAAAACAATTGGAGGATGTGCTCCATTACAACAAATGGTTTGCCAGAAGAGAGAAGTGAAATTTACACCCAAGTCAACTATGGTTGGCACAGTGGCCCTCAAAAAGATGTTCACACCCTAATCTCTGGAACCTGTAAATATGTTACATTACATAGCAAAAAGGACTTTGCAGATGTCATTAGAGTTAGGAACTCAAAATAGGAAGACTACCCTAGATGATCCAGGTAGGCCCAATGTAATCACATGGTTCTTTAGAAGCAGAAAAACTCCAGCTGGAATCAGAAAGATGAGACATAAGGGAATATTAGAGAGATTTAAGGCCTGAAACTTGCTAGAATCTCCCAGTGCTGGAGGAAACCATATGAAAAACACAAGGAAGAATGTGGGCAGCTCATAGAACCAGAAACCTGGCTAGATTCACTGTTTTTTGTTTTGTTTTTTTAAGAAATAAATTTTTAGAAGTACAAAGTTTATTACCAACAGGCCTGGCAGAAGAAAGACAAGACAAAAAGTCTTAGCACTTTCTGATTAAGGCATGTAATTTAGTCTCTTATTTACTATGAAGCCACAGAATATAGTCAGAGAAATGACAGGGTTGAAAAATCTGGCAAATAAAAACAGGATACCCAGTTAAAATTAAGTTTTGGACAAAATTTTAGTATAAAAATACTTATACTAAAAAAATCTTTCATTGTAAGTTCAAATTCAACTGGTTATCCATAGTGACCTAAAAAGTGAGCCCTCAAAACAATGGTCCTCAACACTGACGGTACATTGGTAGCTCCTAAAGGGCTGGTGAGGATACCCATGCCCACTGTCACCCTGGTATGACTGAATCAGAATTCCCTGGGGTGGGAGCCCAGTTGAGTCCAGTGTACAATCAAGGTTAAAAACTGGAACCCTAGAGAGGAGTCAAGGTGTACAGGTATGGTGAACTGAAACCAACCTCCCCTGCCAGTTTACAACCTGTAAGTAAAAAAATATTCTAACAAATTTTCTAACAAATATTCGTAGTCTCAAAGTTACCAATGAAGACTACGGTTTTCAATACTTTGCAGAAGAGCTTTAATTTTTTTTTGTACAGACAGATAAAAGCTCCACTTCCTGGTTATAAGGTACCAAATAAATACTAATTTAACTACTAGGTAATTGGTATCTCAATATTTACTGATAGTATATGGCACCCTACCAGATATAATGGCTAGCAGAGTATGAAGTCATCTCCAAGTCCCTATGTCAGTAGTCTTCGCACTACCTAAGAGTTGAGGTTTCTAACTTCTGGCTTCAGTTACAATTATCATTCAAAATTAAGATCAATAACAAGGGAATTATAACTTATGCCTAGAGACCCAAAACTGTGTGCCACAACTCCTGCCATTTGAGATTAGAGCAGGGCTTTTAGGTGATCTGAGACAGCAGGCAGTTAGAAAGAAAAACTTGAGTTAATGGCATCATTTGCAGAGGCAATCTTGGAAGTTGTGAGACCACCATGGGAAGACAAAGAGTCCTTAGGAAAATTCTAGGTTTAGGACCACAGCAGAAAAAGAGCTAAAGAAGTTCCTGTTGGAAAGACTGGAAAGAACTGTAAGAAAACCATGTTGTAGAAAGCAAAGGCTTTCCATGGGAGTGTGAAGAACAAGTAGATGGTGTTGGACATGGCAAAGAGGTGAAGGAGGAAGAGGAAAGGCCACTCGGTTTGATGACTCACAAGGCAGTACAGGATAGCTCAGCTGTTGGGCTCTGGAACCAGAGGCCCCTGGCTTGAATCCCACTTAAATTCATAAAACCTTAGGACAAGTTTCCGTGTCTCTCTTTGCCTTAGTTTCTTCATTCAAAAATAGGAAATAATGTAGAGTTATTATGAAGTTTCAATGATTTTATCTACATAAAGTGCTTAAAATGATATCTCACATAGAGTAAGGACTCAGAAAATACCAGTTGTTAATTGCTAGTATTATTGACAAGCTTTAAGAAAACAGTTTGTGTAGAATAATACTTTAGTTGGGTCTCATTTCAGTGAAATGACGCAAATCCAATTCAAGTTGACCCAAGGACAATATTCACAGGAATAAATCTATGATAGTTTTATGCATATTCAGATCTAAGTGCTCAGATGTTGCCATCAGCAGGATATCTCAATCTTTTGGCATTATTTTTCCGTGTTGGCTTTATTTTTAGGCAGGATCAGCCTATGCAGTGGCAAATTTGGCCTCCAGTAACTCCAGGCTGAAATTCAAGCTGTTTAGCGATTGCAGTGGAAAAAGAATACCTCTTTCCCACTAGTCGTAGCAAAGTTCTAGAACTGAGGCTTAGTATACAGACTTTGACTGCATGCCCACTCTCATCAATCACTATGAAAAGAAGGAGGTAACTAGCAGGTTGGCCAAGTGAGTGTCATTTACTCACCCATAAAACTCATGTGTGAGTGTATTGAGATGTGGGTGTTGGGAGGAATTAGCCTCCTTACTCAGGCCATAAAGGTTGAAAGTGGAAGAAGTATAATTTCCAAAAAGAATGTTGGGTACTATTATCAGAATATGGAGATGGATATTTAGGCAGGCAAAAATAAAATGTCTATTTTAAGGGGTGACTGTACAGTTAAATGAGCACAGAATAAAAGATTACTGAACATCAGATAAAGAGCCAGGCTGAAGCTTGAGTGATGGTAGAAATCTGTATGTAAGTTTAGAGACTTTCTTCAAAATGTTCATCATCTCAGGAAGAAAAATAAAAGCCATCTAATGATATGATTTACATGAGGCCCAGACTTGGGAAAGTTAGCATGCTCAAAGGACAAGGATCAAAGGGATGAGTGTTTCATAAAAGAAGTGCTGGTGAATCTGTGGGTCCCAGATTGGGCAGGGATGCAACAAGGCCAGAAAAACACTGGCAAAGTAATCTCTACGTTCCTGCAGTAGGAATATTACACAACTAATGCTGAAGTTATAGAGCAAAGCAATGCTCCTAGAGATGGGTACGTAACAGGAATGGAGATGGGAAAAGCCTTCAGGAAAAAGTAGTTGTGTGTTTTCCCTTTGACACTCTTTCTTCACGACATAGAAGACTATAGACATACTGCAATTTGAACTCAAATCAATTGAAATCTGAAAAAGCTGAATAAATCTGATTTTGTATTTACAAGTAATCAATACACACTAATTTGTGTTTTATTACTGTTGGAATGAAATGTGACTCCATCCAAAACACTTTAGTGACACTAAACCATAGGCTTATTTAGTTACTATATTAAATTATAATTATATATAATACAGTTATATATACTAATTAAAATACTTAACATATTTATCATAAATATAGATTAAATAAATTAGCATTACTAAAATCAGGACAGAATTTTTTTTTTAACCAGGTATGTTCATTCCCTAATCTTTGCAACACTAATAGGAAAAATCTTCTTTCAAAGAAAAGCATGATATTATGAAAATATCAAAGAAGACTTGAGATTTATGATTTATTAGCTACATAATCTTGCACAAGTCACCTACTTACTTAAGACTGATTTTAAATGGTATGTCTTAGTCCTGTTTTGTTCTGTTCTGTTCTGATTATCAGAACCTGATCAGAATCAGTCCTATTCTGATAATCAGATGTGAACATTATGTGACAATGTCTTATAAACAACAAAATCATTTAAATAGGTCATTTTTTATTAGAAATATTTTACAATTTAGATACCTACTTGATTAATCCAAAATTAGATAGACTTAACATTAATTTCTAGCCTACTCATAAAGGATACACATTTTAAGACTAACTCTTCATTTAAGTACTTCCTTCCAAATTATTGAGGCAACTCCCCAATCACAGTCTTCTGCCCCTCACTGAGTTGTGTTTTCTCAGTTAATAATTCAAAGTAGTGTTCAATCAATTTGTTTATTGGAGTCAATACAACCAATTGATTTATAGTAACAGAGACTATTACTAGTTTCAAAGAGGTTACATATCCTTTCCACCTTCAAATGTTAAGGGACCCATTCCAAATGTTAGTTGTTTGGTTTTAGAATTTATTCATTTTTAAAGATTTATTCATCTATTTTAGGAAGGGTTGGGGGGGAGAGAGAGAGAGAGCACACACATGAGCAGAGGGGCATAAGGAGAGGGAGAGACTCTCCAGCAGACTCCTCACTCAGCACAGAACCTGATGTGGGGCTCCATCCCAGGACCCTGAGATCATGACCTGAGCTAAAGTCTAGAGTGGGAAGCTCATCCTTCTGAGCCACCCCAGTGAAATCCCTGGTTTTAGAATTTAAATGAAATTGGCTAATGGAAGCAGTTGTTTTTCATCAGAGAGTAAGAAAGAGGGAGAGAAGAGAAAACGCAAAAAAATGTGATTTACATGTGCTGCCTTGCCAAAATAATTCAAGCAAATATAACCACTTAAATATTATGACAGTTTTTATTTGAGCTAACTCTAGCAGCAGTGGATCTGAATCTATCAGACCGCCTACTCTTGCTTTCCCTGCAAAAGGTTCAACTTGCAGTGTGTCCTAAATTTTAAGTTTATGGTCTTGGGCCCTGAAGACATGAAATTCACAAATTTACCAAAATAGCATCATTTATATTGGTATATATCATTTCATATACCTCTCTGTCCCATAAACTATTTATATTCGAAATAGATGCCACTATTGTCCTTTAATGGAGGAGTCACAAATTTACAGTCTTATAGTTTCATTTGCAGTCTTTACTGTTAGCTACCCAGTAAGTGAAGATGCCCCTATCAGTAATTCTTGAAATAAATAAACAAACAAAGAAATAAAGGAAGAAAGGAAAGGGAAGGGAAAGGGAAAAGAAAAAAGGGAAGAAAGGAAAAGAAAAGAAAGGGAAAAGGAAAGGTTATGATTAGCGGCTTGCTCTTAGTATTACCTAGAGGGCAAAGTTCTAGACACAGTGCCTTCATGAAATTGGGCCATTTAATTAGATATTTCACAGGAAAGGAATGAATGCCACTGTGATGCCTGAAGGCGCTCTGCATACTGGGGATAGTTTAGTCCTGTCTTCTCCAGTCAGGATCATGAGGAGGATTCTACTTCTGTAGGGTTTGTCCACGTACAGCGAGAGGGCGTTACAGCACAGATTCCTTGGCCGTAGCTTCAGCCTTCATCTTCAAGGGCCAAAAAGCCAAATGCTGATTTGAGTGTCATTTGTGTAACACAGACATCATCTTTATTTTGAAAACCAATTATGTTACTATTTTGTGGTGTTACTATATCCAAAGTTGAATGAAAAAAAATTCTCTGAACTGATTTTGTGAAGCAATGAGTCCATGAAAGAAAGAAAGCAAAAAAAGTTAATATGGTTGCCCTCAGGAAGCATTTTGTTTCGTCAGGGAATGAGGCTTCTGAGAATCTTTGGGTCCAGATCATGAACAGGGCATAGGTTCAGAAACTTAAGAATGAATAACCTTGGTCGGTTAAGATCAGAGAGGAAGGAAAGATTGAGGACATGATGGCAGTACCTCGTACTGACAGAGCTAGCTGGAACGTACCTGGCATGTCTACCAATCTCAAGTAAAGATGAGCAAGGAGAATCACCAAGGTGCACTGTAATGAGCACCTCGCTGCTGCAGCGCTAAGCAATGATTAATGATTGTATTATAATACTAGACTTTTAAAATTATTAATATAATTTATGCCAACATTGCAGCACCATTTAAAATAAATTTTCAGCTTTAATCCGATACTCAAGAATTCATTCTACACTGGTGATTTTCAGTTTTGGCCTTGACTTTGGCCAAATATGATATAAACATTCAGTTGTTCAAACAAAATGCATATTTGGTGCACTGCAATGGGAGATTTAGTTAAACTTTCCATGCAACTCAGCAACTGCTTCCATAATATCCTGGAAGAAAGCTATTCAGTTCTGTTAGGGCTCTTCCAGTGATGAGCAATTTACTTGTGAACAAAGCAAAATTTTCCTTGTCTTGTTAATAGACAGCTCTAATTAATCAAATTTTCTTTACCATATCATCCTGAAATCTTCCTCATGACATTTGGTTCACTACCCTTAATTCTGTCCTCTGATGGAACACAGTAATAGAATACCAGCTTCATAAGATAAACCTTTAAAGATCTGCAGGCAATCCACTGCCATTTCATTTTCAGGCTAAGTGTTATCAGGCCTTCAGCTATTTATGGCACACACAGGCCACACACGTCAGTGTCCTAGTGCTCTCCTCTAATATTTGATACCCTTCTTTAAAAATGTAGAACCCAGATTTAGAGCCTACATTCGCTCAAGAGATTTTTATTAAGAATCTCTCTTGTGGGGCGCCTGGGTGGCTCAGTGGGTTAAGCCTCTGCCTTCAGCTTGGGTCATGATCTCAGGGTCCTGGGATCGAGCCCTGCATCAGGCTCCCTGCTCAGCAGGGAGCCTGCTTCCCCAGCTCTCTCTGCCTCTTTGCCTACTTGTGATCTCTCTGTCAAATAAATTAAAAAAAAAAAAAAAAAAAGAATCTCTCTTCTGTGTATGTAGAGTGGGAAGATACAGCAGTGAACAGAACAGATAAAAATCTTGCCCCTGTTGAGCTTACATTCGCACAAGGAGCGATATCAAATAAGTAAAACCCACTGGCGTGTCAGAAAGTAAAATACACTATGGAGGAAAGCAAAGCAGGGAAGGCAAATAAGACGTTCTGAGGGTAGGGGTGGGGTTCCATGTCATAAACCTCCCTTGAAGTACTCTGTTTCCAAGGATGCTGCTTCCTGTTGGGACCCTAACTGATAAAGTGCTATCGGAGTAGATATGGAAGAGGTAAGCCATGTGCACACCTGAGGACACACACACTCCAGGAGCAGCTGGTTCAAAGGTATGTTGCTACACACATAGTCTGGGAGTGCGGAGTACAGAAGACCTTTCATCTCCCTTGACCACTGCATTATATGCCCATCGGTGTAGTCAAAGGTTGTAGCCATACTCTTTGTTAATAAGTTTGTTATAACTCTAATCCGATTCTTTTAAGATTTTATTTAATTTTTTTTCTTTTAAGATTTTAGAACAGAATACAGGATTATACATGTGTATCAATTTTTGTCTTTTTTCATTAAACTTATCTTTAACAGGCACTCACTATGTCAAATGTCATGCTACTTACTGGGAATCCAGTGGTTAATACCATGAGAGTGGTTTCTACTCCTCTGGAAGTTTTAGCCTAGGGTAGGCAACAAATAATCACACAAATAAAAGTAAAATTAAAATTCTAAGTGCTATGTAAGGAAGGTACAATGTAGTATGAGAGACCATACCTGAAGAATTCGACTTCAGTATGGATGTTCAGGAAAATCTGAGAAAAATGATGATTGAGATAAAAGTGAAAAAAGAAAGTGGGCAATTTGGTGAAATGGGAAATTTAAAACATTCTAGAAGAAGAAAAGAGTATGTAAAGGCTCTAGAGATGAACTTGAATTGTCAGTTCGAGAAACTGGAAAGAAGCCCTTAGGTTTGACACAGATCCAGAGAATAAATGTATAAGGAAAAATGAGGCTAACAAAATAAAAAATGGCTAGATCATGCAGGGCCTCATGAGCTATGGTAAATATTTTGTTGTTTATTTCCAAAGTAGTGAGTATCCACTGAAGAGATCTAGCAGCTGTGTGAATGCATCAGGTAAGTGTTTTGAAAATACCTGTCTGGTAACAGCATGCAGAATGAATCCGAAGGAGTTAAGAAGAGACTCAAGAATACCAATTAGGGGCTACTCTAGTAACCTTGAGGAGAAATGTTGGGATTACGGAAGGAATGGAATACCCTTCCTCTTTGAGAGATCTTGAGGTGAAATTGTCACAAAAGAGAAAGTTGGTGCCTATGATGACTGCACTCTATTTCTGGTTTGCATAATTGGCTAGATGGTAGTAGCGTTCAGATTAAAAGTAGACTACTTTAAGAGACCCATGCTTTAGAAAGAAAGATGGTGAATTTGGATATAGGAAATCTAACATTGTCCATAAAGATATCCAAGAAGAAAGGTCAAGCAGGCAGATGGGAATGTGGATCTGGGGCTCCAAAGACAGTCTCCATACAACCAGCCAACTCTACAGCTTCTCACCATCATACTGGTTTTCTGATACATAGTTACCAAAATTCCAAAAATCCTGATTCTATTTCTAGCTGTTTTTATTTCTGAGTCCTCTGAAATTTGGTGATGTACTTTCCATGTACTCTTCCAGTTTGGTGACTATGAACCAGACAGTGTTAAATCCTTATCAAGAGCTCAGTTTGGAAACCTTAAATCCCAAGTGGATACTGACTGTGATTTGAAACAGCATTCTCCAAGCTGTGCGTGTTCTCTGGGCTATTAGCATATATTTTACATTTCTGGCCAGCCCTGTGCCGCCTTCTTTTCTTTCTTCTTGGTATATGTGTCTTTCCTATTTCTGCTGTGTACTTTTGGCATGATAGCCTCAAAAGATAGAAATGGGTAGCTAAAAAAGTAGAGAAAAAAATGAATAAACTTTTAAGGTACCAAAGCTTTAAGTGTTTACTTGAAAAATGACTAAGGGAAGAACATTACATAGCAACCATGTGTGTTTATTGCTTTTTGGTAAATCTAGGCTATTCCTTTTACTGATTCATTGTGTGTCTGTTCTGGTACTTAGTATAAAGTTATCAGGAACAGCCAGCTGTAATATCCCTGGTTATATGTAGAGCATGGCTCCATGTTTTCCACTGCCCTAGATGATGTTCCAAATCCCAATCTTTCATACACAGAGCTGAATTCTAAGGCATCTTACACATCTCTACATAACCCAGAGGTCAACTGTCTGTCTTCTTCTCAGTCAGCTCTTTTCTGTTTCCACAAGAAGGCAAAGCTCACCAAGCATACTATAAACTTTGCAGCTTTGCGGATCCCAGCAAGATCATGCTACCCCCCAACCCCAGCATATCTCTTTCAAAAATCTAATTTTTTTTTTTAAAGATCCTATGTATTATTTGACAGACAGAGATCACAAGTAGGCAGAGAGACAGGCAGAGAAAGGAGGAAGCAGGCCCCCCACTGAGCAGAGAGCTCGATGTGGGCCTTGCGGGGCTCAATCCCAGGACCCTGGGATCATGACCTGAGCCAAAGGCAGAGGCTTTAACCCACTGAGCCACCCAGGTGCCCTTCAAAATCTGATTCTGCTGTCCCTTCCCAAGTCTCTGCTTCTGGCCACACCATCACTAGACTCCTCTTTAGACACTCCCATCTCACAGGTCTCAGCTGAGACCTCCTGGTTTCTGTGCTCCTAGATGTTTCTTCCTCAGGAATTTCTATCTCTGCTTCTCAATGTTTCTTCTATAGAGCTATTTAGTGATTTCCTAGTTTCTAGCTCTAAGTTTTCACACCTCACAGAGCTCACCAACAAAGGACCTTCCAGGTACTAGGATCTAGTCTCCGAGGGCAGTGGGATATGGTGAATCATATTGAGTATTTTTTAAAAAAACGTGAGATATTTATGACATTTTCTCATTCCTCCCACACAGAAGGAAAATCAGGCTCTTTTTCTAGTGTCTCAAAGCCACCCCAGGGAAAAGAGTACTTTTGGGAGGAACGTAAAACTGGAATTACTATAGATGGTATTCACTAAAAAACACTCTAACATTAGACTGGAGGGGAAAGTAAGAAATCTGGGAAATTAGGAGGGGTGGAGGGGATGAATTATTTTGAGGAGGTTATAAGAAATGTAGACAATTTATACCCAGAAAGTACTGTATTATAACAACCTATGTTTTATTTGAAAAAAGTTAATGAAGGGCAATCCAGTAACTAATAAGGCAATTGATCTCCAAGTAGAGAAATAGTGTGATAAATATGCTTACTAATTTGAATCTATAGTCTACCAAAACTGGTTAATGACTGAGAAAATTAAGAAGGAATCCATTTTCCTGAGATGTGAAAGATCCATCAGAATGACTAGCTTTATCAGTGATCCACACCAGAAATTTTGAAAATTAGTATATGGATGTTAGAAATGATTCTTTATTCATGTTGTCCGTGGGGTTTAAAGTGTACAGACTGGCAAAAACAAAACAAAACAAAACACTTCACAGTTACCTCCAGGCTTGCATGAATAGCTAATAAAAATCTTCTAATCCCAGGAGACTATGCTGTTGAGAGTACCCTAACCCTAAGCCTATGGACGACACTGGGTCATGTGTATAGGTACTTCTGGAGGTGTCTGTTATCTGATCTTACCGGAAAGTTGACAGACTCCTATAACTAGAACATTACTGCCTCTGCCTTGGTGAATCTTTCTTCTGTCTTTTATTATTATTATTATTTTTTTAATCATTTTTTAAAATTTATTTTCAGCATAACAGTATTCATTGTTTTTGTACCACACCCAGTGCTCCATGCAATCCGTGCCCTCTCTAATACCCACCACCTGGTTCCCCCAACCTCCCACCCCCCCACCTCTTCAAACCCTTCAGATTGTTTTTCAGAGTCCATAGTCTCTCATTGTTCACCTCCCCTTCCAATTTCCCCCAACTCCCTTCTCCTAACTCCCCATGTCCTCCATGCTATTTGTTATGCTCCACAAATAAGTGAAACCATATGATAATTGACTCTCTCTGCTTGACTTATTTCGCTCAGCATAATCTCTTCTGGTCCCGTCCATGTTGCTACAAAAGTTGGGTATTCATCTTTTTTGATGGAGGCATAATACTCCATAGTGTATATGGACCACATCTTCCTTATCCATTTGTCCATTGAAGGGCATCTTGGTTCTTTCCACAGTTTGGCAACCATGGCCATTGCTGCTATAAACATTGGGGTATAGATGACCCTTCTTTTCACTATATCTGTATCTTAGTAGAGAGCCCAGATATGGACCCTCAACTCTATGGTCAGTTAATCTTTGACAAAACAGGAAAAAATATACAGTGGAAAAAATACAGTCTCTTCAATAAATGGTGCTGGGAAAACTGGGCAGCTATATGTAGAAGAATGAAACTCGACCATTCTCTTACACCGTACACAAAGATAAACTCAAAATGGATAAAAGGCCTCAACGTGAGACAGGAATCCATCAGAATCCTAGAGGAGAACATAGGCAGTAACCTCTTCGATATCAGCCACAGCAACTTCTTTCAAGATATGTCTCCAAAGGCAAAGGAAACAAAAGCCAAAATAAACTTTTGGGACTTCCTCAAGATCAAAAGCTTCTGCACAGCAAAGGAAACAGTCAACAAAACAAAGAGGCAACCCACGGAATGGGAGAAGATATTTGCAAATGACAGTACAGACAAAAGATTGATATTCAGGATCTATAAAGAACTCCTCAAACTCAACACACACAAAACAGATAATCATATCAAAAAATGGGCAGAAGATATGAACAGACACTTCTCCAATGAAGACATACAAATGGCTATCAGACACATGAAAAAATGTTCATCATCACTAGCCATCAGGGAGATTCAAATTAAAACCACATTGAGATACCACCTTACACCAGTTAGAATGGCCAAAATTAGCAAGACAGGAAACAACATGTGTTGGAGAGGATGTGGAGAAAGGGGAACCCTGTTACACTGTTGGTGGGAATGCAAGTTGGTGCAGCCTCTTTGGAGAACAGTGTAGAGATTCCTCAAGAAATTAAAAATAAAACTTCCCTATCACCCTGCAATTGCACTATTATTATTATTTTTTAAGATTTTATTTGATGGAGAGACACAGCAAGAGAGGCAACAGAAGCAGAAGGAGTGTGAGAGGGAGAAGCAGGCTTCCTGCTGAGCAGAGAGGCCTATGCGGGGCTTGATTCCAGGACCCTGAGATCATGACCTGAACGGAAGCCGGAAGCTTATCCCACTCAGCCACCCAGGCGCCCTTTTCTGTCCTTTAAAGGACAGAAAGACAAGGACAGAAGACAAGCACAAAGTCTTTTTAAAGGACAGAAGACATCGATGTCATTGAGTTTACACAATAGGTTAGTCATTTTTTTGTCCCCATTTGTGTGTGTGTGTGTGTGTGTGTGTGTGTGTGTGTTGTGGTAAAATACGCATAACAAAATTTACCACCGGAATGATTTTTAAGTGGACAGTTCAATGATATTAAATACACTCAGAGTGCTACCATCATCACCATCCACTTCCAGAACTTTCTATTTTTTCAAACTTAAACTCTGTACCCATTAAATAATTCCCTATTATTCCTTTTCCCACCCAGTCCCTTGCAACCACCATTCAACTTTTTATCTCTATAATTTCAACTACTCTGAGCACCTCGTGTAAGTGGAATAATACAGTATTTCTATCTTTTTGACTGGCTAATTTCACTTAACATAATGTCCTCAAGCTTTATCCATGTTATAACATATGTCATAATTTCGTTCCTTTATAAGGCTGGATATTATTCCACTGTCACTTTTTTTTTCTTTTGGCCCACTTTTCTCCTCTAGGATTTATAGCTGGGGAAATTTTGGCTTGAGACTTGTTTTCATTGAAATACTCCATCTGGTAGCAAGAGTTTGGGGGAGGAGAAGAGTCCTTACTTATGTCTGTTGAACCAGAATATTGTTATTTACCAAAAGTATCTAATAATTAGGATTGATCAAATTGGCTTAAGTCAGTTAATCAGTGTTTAGTATAAAATATTATCAACATCTTTATTTATTTATGAAATCTCAGGATTATAAACCATTTTTTAGAAGAAATGTAGCCATATTCTGTGAATAGTTGTGTTACAGTCAAGTAGGAAAATTTTTAACAATATAAAATTCTTATTTTTTATTCATTTATTTCAAAGCTGCTTCCCAAATAAAATAATTCTAAGTAATTCTTTAGAGCTAGACTTTTGATATCTAAATGGGGTCAGAGTTTGGATTCAACCTTTTAGAAATATGACTTTTTAGCCACATATACATAGAAAAATGATTTTTTAGTTTCGAGTTAATTTTTTGCAGGTGTTCTCATTGCTTAAAGCAGTGGGGCACAAAGGAGAAATTCCCTTACAAATGCTGTGCCTGTTCTAGGACAGGAAACTTTCATTTCTGCATTATTATTACAATTCAGAAAGAGACCAAGGAGGAGCCAAGGTGAACAAAGAGAGGGAATTACAAGAAATCAAACAGAAAATGTTGCCCAAAGGAAGCAAACATGATAGGAATTGGAGACAAAAGAAATGATCAAGTTCAGACTGATGAAATAAATAAGTGCCCACTACAAAATCTCTATCTTGGGTCTAAGTGTTTAAAATTATAATTTTGAAATGTAAATTATTATTTTTTTTAATTTTATTTTTTATAAACATATAATATATTTTTATCCCCAGGGGTACAGGTCTGTGAATCGCCAGGTTTACACACTTCACAGCACTCACCATAGCACAAACCTCCCCAATGTCCATAACCCCCCCCCCCCCCCCCCCCCCCCCCCCCCATCAACCCTCAGTTTGTTTTGTGAGATTAAGAGTCATTGTTTTCTAGTATTGGAAAAAAAATGAATGCTTTTCTCTGCTGGGAGATAAAATAACATATATCGAGCTGATTCACTAAACATTACAATGTGCTAGGCTCTTCGAAAAAACAGTACCTTTATTTTTTAACTCCTTGCTCAATACTAAGAACATATGACTTGCTTATGTATGCAAGTTCATCATAATAGGAAAGCAGTAAGACTGGTGGAAAGATAAAATTGGCACTTTTAGAGGATGTACATTTACTTAAGATGGAAACAATCTAGAAAAAAAATAGGAGGTATCACAGAAGCCATCCAGATGTAGCAACAGCTTCTTAAAGTAAGAGAGTTCCCCATATATCAATCTAAAAATGGTGAAAATGTTGGTAATAAAATTTCATCATATATGAAAAAAAAAAAAAAGAGAGTTCCCCATGGAGACTTTAGCTATGGATGATGCCACTGGTGCAGGGTAAGGATTCCTTCAACGCAACGACTTGCCTCTGCTTCCTAGGGTTCTGGGACTGTTGACCCACCAGATAGAGGTAATTGGGGGAGAACAACCCAAGAACATTCCTAAAGATTTGCTGCAGAACAAAATGATGAGATGGTCAGTCTCCCAAGAGCATCCTTCAGCAGGACAAGCTTGCGTTGGAGGTCATTTCTGAAAAGTACTACAGAGAATAGAGCCTTTACTGTATTACACATGTGGGCATCCTCAAAGGTAAAATTTAAAGAACTCAGGATAAGCCTGAGGTATGTAAGGCTACAAAAGACAAGAGTCAAGTGTGTGTGTATAATATGCATGTAAATATTGCCACTAGGTATGCATGTTATTTACAGGTAGCCAGAGCTTAGAACTTTAAATGCCAGAACTAGAACCATTTTTCCTGGGCCTCAATCACCATTCAGAAACCGTGTCTATCACCTCTTCCCAAATCTGTATTACCTATTAAAAACAAGTAAATTATTTACTTTGAGGTCAAACATCACACTAGACATGTTAAGATCCTGAAGAGCTCAATTTGTCACTGAAATTAGCAATATTTTAGGAATATAATGTGTGTTTTCTCTATCGTCACCCATTAACTCCCAAAATAGCAAGTTGACATCCGAAAACCATTTTTAAAGGACTAGTCAATAAACTTTCATGATAAAAAATACTTTAACATAGAATAAAACCTATTTAAAACAAACTTCCTTGGGGCACTGGGGTGGCTCAGTTGGTTAAGCATCCAACTATTGATTTCAGCTCAGGTCATGATCTGAGGTTGTGATATTCAGGCCTGTGTTGAGTTTCATGCTGGGCGTTGGCCTGCTTAACATTGTCTCTCTCCCTCCAACCCCCACCACTATCTAAAAAAAATAATAAAATAAAATAAAAACCAAAGCTTTCTTGTCTTATAACAATATTTCTATCTTAGTATTTTATACCACCACCAACGAGAGGACAGGGAATATAAAATTTATGGACATTCTTAAAATATCTGAGCTTGTAAACGTTAATTCATACTTTAGGTATTCTTAATGAAGATGGAAGCAAAAAAAACCATTAAGATTTGTGCTTTTGGTAAAAACAAGGCACTTTAGAGGCCCGATGATACTTTAATGTTTATCCTTTCCCCTAATTCCATTAGCACACGTTTTTTCATCAAAAAGTTTTGGTGCTTATAACTTTGGTTGTCTGGTCATCTCATTCTGCTCTAACTTGCAGCATAAATTCTGGGTGAGTCATATAAATTCTTTGAGTCTTAACCTATCTGTCAACCTCCTTTTAATATATGCAAGTATCTGAATGCATGAATATATTTCTGGGGAGAGGATTCGCAGCTGCCAATAGCTTCTTAAAGGAGCATACAATACAAAAGGTACAAAAGGGGAACAATTTTAAAAATCACTGATGTAGGGGCGCCTGGGTGGCTCAGTGGGTTAAGCCGCTGCCTTCGGCTCAGGTCATGATCTCAGAGTCCTGGGATCGAGCCCCGCATCGGGCTCTCTGCTCTCTCGGGGAGCCTGCTTCCTCCTTTCTCTCTGCCTGCCTCTCTGCCTGCTTGTGATCTCTCTGTCAAATAAATAAAATCTAAAAAAAAAAAAAAAAATCACTGATGTAGGTATTTTTTTTTAAAGGTTTTATTTATTTATTTGACACAGAGAGAGATTACATGAGCAGAGAGCCTGATGTGGGGCTCAATCCCAGGACCGTGGGATCACAACCCGAGCTGAAAGCAGAGGCTTAACCCACTGAGCCACCCAGGCGCCCCTGATGTAGGTATTTTTTAAGGCCTTGTAATAAACGTTGTTTATTGGTGCCTGTCTAGATTCCCTTTACAGGCTGGTCCATTCACCTGTGAGATGTTGTCAGTGTCAAGAGAACTCAAGATGCCTTCCTGCCTAAGGGAAAGTCCTCAGGGAAATGGGAGCCACCTTGCCTGGATGGCTGTCTAAACCACCACCCCAAATCCCTGCCACAAGGCAGGAGAGACCTCAAGCAATGACTGACTGGCATGTGGTAGAGAGGCAAATCTTGGGATAGGATCAATTCTCTGGTACAATTTGAGCAAGTCTTATCTTCTTTCCCTCTTTCTTCTCTTCAAAGTATTCCTGAAGAATCACTTGAATAGAAATCCCTGCCTTAGGCTCTGCTTCCAGGAAAATAGAGTAAGAGAAGCATCTTTGAGCTCTGGGAAGTGGTTTTAGGATACAGACTCAAAGGATGGGTTTCTATAGTTCCCTCATTCATTCTGGATTATTCTGCAGCTAGACAATTAAGTGAGATACTTAAAATAATTAAGTGAGGATACTATTACGCTGATAGTAAAATAGATCTGACGGTCCCTAGCATTATGCTTTGGAATAATTGCTAAGACATTACTTAGTTCACCATGGTGCAGTGGGATGAGATAGAGCTGAAAAGGGATCTGTCACCTGGTTGGGTGTTCAGTGGGTTGAGCAATGTGGGGAGATAACTATAAGGACTGACATTGGGTTGCTATCACTAAGAGCGATCAATGCTTAAAAGATGACAAAACATATCTATTCATCAACCATATAAAACAAAGAGTGAGGATCAGTGGGCCTCCTCGGCACCACTGAAAGAGACTCTTATAATCCACATCCACACGCTAATGACATGGCTGAGAACCTAATTGTAAAAGTAGTAGAAATTCAGAGAAGATTGAATTCTCAACCCTGGCAAGTGTTTTACATCTAAGTCGGTGTGCCCAGATAGGAGTGTGACTATCAGCCATGGGAAGAGGGTATTTGGGTAGATGTACATGAGAACCTTTGAGAAACATGAACTCCTGGATCCCCTTAAATGTTCTGAATCTGCAGGATTGGCTTATTCTTTGTATTTGAAGATAAAAGTCCACTTGCTTGAAGCCCATGCAGAAACTTCAAAGGAGGTGGTTGCCTTATAGAACCCCCAATCTTCTGAGAATCTGCCCTGTGTTTTATATTGGCCACCAGAAAATAAAACCTCAGCATCTCTTAAGCAGGCAAGTGCTAGGAAAGGTTAAGAGAGCAGAGAAATTGGGGTGCCTGGGTGGCTCAGTGGGTTCAGCCTCTGTCTTCAGCTCAGGTTGTGATCTCAGGGTCCTGGGATCGAGCCCCGCATCGGGATCTCCGTTCAGCGGGGAGCCTGCATTCCCCCCCGCCCTGCCTGCCTCTCTGCCTACTTGTGATCTCTGTCAAGTCAATGGATAAAATCTTAAAAAAAAAAAAAAAAAAAAAAGAGAGAGAGAGAGAGAGAGAGCGGAGAGATTATGTGCTCAAAGTGCTGCAGCTCCTAGATGACACATACTAACCCAACCAGGAAATGATGCCTGAGAATGGATCCCAATGTTGAATCATGAGGGTAGGACGATCAACTGGCTAGGGCGGTTTAATGACATGGGAGCACTCTCCTGTGATAAGGATTTAAGCCCCTTGCAATAGAAGTAAGTGATGATTCTACTACATTCCTGGAATGACATACATGAAATATTTTAGAGATGTTGGAGCCGGGGTCGCCATCTGTAGAGGAAGGGATCCAAAGGCTTAGAGAAGTGGGAATGATTGAATGGTTTTTGTTTTTTTGTTTTTTGTTTTTTTTTTTAACGGAAAAGCCATTAACTGAACACATCCTTTGGGAGGGCCCACATCAGAAGCAGGAACAGAAGCAGTTTGCATATGAATACATCATGTAGTCTTGTCTCAGGGCTATGTTAATTCTCTCACTCCTAATGTAGTTTGAAGGGACCTTAATCATCTGATCATTCTGCTAAATTTCACATTAGTCTGCTATATTGATGATATGTTAATTAGATCTGATAAACATGAGGCAAACATGTTAAGATTCATATGCTCCAAAGGGTGGGAGATTCAGGGGCCTCCTGCATTTGCAAAATTTTTAGGGGTCTCTCATCTTCTGACTCAGGATAAAGCAAAGGAATGGCTTCTTGAATGTGCAACTGAGTTGCCAGCTTGAGAATCATACCATGTCAGGAAGACTTACTGTCCTCAGAATGCATTTTCTATCTTCAATCAATGGTAGTCATACTCTCAGTTTCAAAGGGGAAAACTACTTTATTGATATTATAAAAATCTAATAGGAGCAGAAAGAAAAAAAGGAAATCTGCACATAGATGAGGGCAATAGTAAGCAGTAAAGGAGAATAAGTCAGAGTTACATCAAACCATATACCTAAAGGATCCAACCTCATCAGCTGGGGAAGCCCCATGGAGACCACAAGGCTGGAATCCTGATTCAGAGGCCTGGGTGGTGCATCCTCTCCTCAGGTGACACTTCATCTGACCATCCCCGTAAGGGCCATATTTATAGGGCAAGTGATGGGGTCTGAAGTTAAACATTTGCTTGCCTATATGCAGTTTGTAGCTAGCTGCATTCTTATGTCTTTACATCTTCAAGGAGCCCAGGCTAGGTATGTTTGCCTCCCCCCACTCTCCCCACCTTCCGTCCCCAGATTCCATTCTAGGGGGCCAACCCAGGCCGGAGCCGGAGGGGATGCAAAGCAAAATTTATAGATCTAGGCATCCAGACCAGAAGGGCAAATTCTGACTTGGAGGCCAGCTTACAGCAACCAATCAAGCTCCCAGGGTCTCTTTTGTAGCACAAGTCTCACAAACAACGTTCTTTAGCCTGCCTGCATACCTGAACTTTGGGGTGGTCAGTTATGCAAGACACATCACAGAAGCCTCCATCCATACAATATAGTGTTATTTTCCTCTACCCTATTCTGCTTCTTATACCCATCTTTTATCTGAGCTCACTCTGTGAATAAAACACTTGAACAGAAATCCCTGTCTCGGGCTCTGCTCTCAGGACTATGAACCTACATAGTCATTATGTAGTTCCAGCACAGTAGGAATCTAGGATTATAGCAGGTGGAGGGAACGTGGAATTCAGATTAGGTTACGGATAGCTGAATGGCAGGGAAGGCCAAGGAAAGCAGGGGCAACAATTTCTTGAGATCAGTGCTGTTTGCCAGATATCTTTACCGGGGTCTGGTACACTGGCCTTTTGAAGGAAATGGCTAGAGTGTAATGAGAAGCTGCAAAATTGCTTTAAAATTAAATCCTATTGATTGAACAGCTTCCATATGCCAGAGATACAGAGGAAGAGTGGATGAGTGACGACTGGTGGCTACAGTCTAGATCAATGCACTTCAAGTTTTGATGAGTAAATAAGTCACTTGGGGATTTTTTTCATTTTGCATTTCTCAGAAGTTCCCAGCTGACACCTTTATTGCTGATATGCAGACCACAGTTTCAGCAGTAAGACTCTCCACTGGAGTGGTGCTATACAATAATAATATAAGACCTTGGACGCCTGGGTGGCTTAGTTGGTTAAGTGTCTGCCTTCAGCTCAGATCATGATCTCAGGGTCCTGGGATCAAGCTCCACATCAGGCTGAGCCTCCTTCTTCTTCCTCTGGCTCATGTGCACTCTCTAATAAATAAATACTTTAAAATAAATAAATAAAACCTACGTGCAATTTACTTTTTTTTTCCTAGCAGCCACATTAAGAAACAAATAGATGAATTTTATATTTTAATTGACTCAAGATATATAAAATATTATCATTTCACCAATCAACATGAAAACTATTAATAGAATATTTTACATATTTTTACACTAAGTCTTCATTCTTCAGTTTGTGCTTTATGCTTGTAGAACATCTTAGTTCAGATGCTAAATTTTCATTGGAAATATGTATATATTTGCATTCCATATCATCTTCAAAAGTAGATTCATGTAACTCAAGTTACTCAAAACATACTTAAAAGTTTCCTAATAACTGAATCAAGTATATGCTTTTAAATGTAGTTTATTAAAGGGGAATACAACTTAAAAGTTTCCCAATAACAGAATCAAGTATGAGTTTTTAAATGTAGTTTAATTAAAAGGGAATACAATTTAAAATTCAGTTCCTCAGTCACACTAACCACATTTCAAATGCTCAACAGCCTCCATATTAAGCCGAGTAACTAATTCATGCAAGATAGACAAGAAGGATGCTGAATGGAACATGAAGGGCTCGATCCCAGGACCCTGGGATCATGACCTGAGCCAAAGGCAGAGGCTTTAACCTACTGAGCCACCCAGGCGCCCCTATGGTACATTTTTTTCCCCCTCCTTGGAGGAATGAGGATTTTTCAGGGGGTAAATGACAAGAGTCTGAGTGAATAATGGGAAAAGTCCTTGTATTTTTCTGACCATTTGTGGCTACAATTATTTTGACTTCTTTTGATAGTGCAGAGGCACCAGTGTCTGGTTTTCTTCTGCAACACTGTGGACCCAAGGACTTGCTATTATTGTTTTTACTTAACAAAATACTAGATGTCAAACATTTCAATGCTTAAAAGAAACTTGGCTCTCAGGGAAGAGGTGCCACACGGGCTGGGACCTGCACAATTCTCCATTTGTCTTTTTAGAGGTAGGTACATTTTGATTGTAGACTCTGGCTATGGAGATAAATTGGCTTGTATTTGGGAGGGGTACCTCTTTGTGCCCACTACTAACAGTTTTGTGTGACATTATTGTGATACTTTGCCTAATTCTGTGACACCTAATTTGGTTCCCTATCAAAAGAGCCATTCATTCCACAGACCCCCAG
The DNA here is from genome assembly GCF_002288905.1 of Enhydra lutris kenyoni. Classification (NCBI taxonomy): domain Eukaryota; kingdom Metazoa; phylum Chordata; class Mammalia; order Carnivora; family Mustelidae; genus Enhydra; species Enhydra lutris. The sequence continues at coordinate 14,210,462 of NW_019154134.1, read as the reverse complement.
TATGGGTTTCATACCCTAGAAAAGATCTGTCTTCCTCTCTTCCTGCCTCTTTCCCTACTTCTTGGTGGGGACACAGTCGGAACCAGCTCTCTTATCTCACTCTCTTCAACTCAGACTCTCAGTGTGAGCTGGGTCTAATTTTCTGCCTTCCCTTCTGAATTGCTGACCCAACATGGTGGCTACCTATTGAGCTGGTGAAGCTTTGCTGCCCCCTTCTGGTTTCAAACCACAATAAATACTTGCTTAATGAATTCTGGAATTCTATTTTAATTATATGCTTTTCCAACTGCTAGTGTGTAATCAAAAGCTGCATAAAATTTTTTTAAAGTTAAATAGTATTTGTTGAGCGGCTTCTGTGTGTCAGAGATGTTAGCAATGGAGATACAGCAGTGAATAAAATAGACAAAAATCTAGGCCTTCATTGAATAGTCGGGGAGACTGACAAGAAATACATAAACAAAGTATATGGTAAATCAGGAGTTTTACAAAAATAAATAAAGCTGAGAAGGGAGATAGGGAATGAGCGAGGCATTTAAATTTTAGATAAGGCCAACGAGGTTCTCCTTCAGACCAAAGGGACATGAGGGAAGTAGCAAAGAACAAAAAAACAGTGAGGCTGTTTGGTGTGTTTGAATAACATTAATAACATTAAGAAGACTGTGTGGCTGAAGCATTAGAGCAGAGTGAATGGTGGAGAGTAGGAGGACACAGTTCAGAGAGCTAAGGAGGGAGAGGATTAGGGCCTTGCAGTGAACTACATATTTACATAAGTGACTCCAATTATGTATATATATATTCAGAGTCGTGTGTATAATATATATAGTAGTGTGTATAATATATATTATATACTATATTATTTTATATTATTTTTATATATTATTATATATATTTATATATACATATGATACACACTCTTCTGAATTGGACATGACATACTTAAATAGATCTCTCTGAGGATTATCTAATGAATAGACTGCAGGGGTGGCAAGGGACAGGGAGGTAGGGAATAACAAAGACTTGGACCAGCATGAATGAAGGTAGCGTGATGTGGCAAAATTCTGAGTATATGCTGAAGGTAGAAAATTTGCGGATGGATCTAATTATGGGTGTGAGGGACAAGGCTCAATGATGATCCGATGGCTGAGCAAACAAATGGGTGCAGTTGCCATTTACTGAGATGGAGAAATCTGGGGAAGGGCAGGTTGGAGGGACACAGGTAGACAAGAAAACAAAAGTAGTTATTTGGGGGTGTTCTGTTTGAGATGCCTGTTGGGACATATACCTAATTGGAGATCAGAATAAATATCTAAGGTAGTGATATAATTTTGGAAGAGATAGCCTATAGACAGACAGTATTTAGAGCTATAATTCTGGATGAGATCAAATTAAGAGCACTGATTCAATGTGGTAGAATTTAGCTAAAACCGAATTACCACTTGCAATGTGAACATGGTTCTGACTGCAGTGGTGCAGGTTCATTTTAGATTTAAATGCCCATTTTGCTATGGGATGTAGGACTTCACTCTCCTGTTATTTTTCTTTATATGAACTTTTATGAAGCTAGAGTTCACATAACTCATTTTGTCTGGTCTTCGCATGGCAGAACTCTTAATGTTTATAAATTGTACCTCTGACTTTATTCCTTTAGTTCACTGTAGTTCAAGTATTGGCTAGCTGTTCTAGGACTGTGAACACAGGTGTAAATGATGGCAGGGTTACACAATGCCTGCCATGCTTTGCCCATTCCCACGTCTTCTTGTTCAACTAGAAAATTTGTGCGTATCCTCAAAGACTCAGTTTGAATGTCAGGCCCTTTGGAAGTCCTTGATGTGACTGGCCAGTGTCTAGTGCTCCCTTTTTTGTGTTTTCATCATGCCTCTTTTTACCTCTCTTATACCCCTTGTCAGATACATTGAAGTTCACACATCATGGATGAGAGAAATTTAAAAAGCTTTGAACAAATGCAGAATTAGGCTGTGTTCTTGAGGGGGAAGAAATACTCCATTTCTCTCCCAATCCCAATTTCCCAATACAGTTTTATGCAATCTCTGTCAAACTTTTTTATAAATTTATAACTGGATTCTAAAATCTTCAGGGAAATGCCAAGATATTAGAATAGCCCAAGCAACCTTGAAAAAGATGAACAAATTTGAAAATGAGTACTGCCTGACTTCAAGACGTACTACAAAGTTTCAATAAGCAAGCCAGTGTGATATTGCCACAAAGAGGAACGGTTCAATAATGCAGAACAGGGATTCCAGAATAGATCCACACTAAAATGAGTAACTACTTTTCAGTGGTGCAAAGGCAATTCAGTGGAGCAAAGATTATATTTTCAGCAATTTTTACTAGAAGAATTGGAAAGTCATATGAAAGAAATGAACTTTTTTACTTTGCAAAATATCAATGTTATAGCCTGAAACTCATGAAACAGACAAAAAATTTTGTGACCTTGGGTTAGTGCAAAGCTTTCTCACATACACCACCAAAAGTGTGATCAATATGAGAATATAGTTAGAATTTTATCAAAGTTAAGAACTTCCACTCTTCAAAGGCACTTTTAAGAGTGAAAATACAAGCCACAGTCTGGGAGAAAATATTTTAAGTTTTGTACCTGAAACTTATATCCATGGTAAGTAACTTAGTAATAATAAAAACATGTAACAAAAAACGGACAAGCTATTTGAACACATGCTTTGGCCAAGAAGACATACAAATGTCAAGCAAATGAAAAGATGTTGAATGTTATTCGTTATGGGAGAAATAGTATCCCAACTACAACCAGATAGCACTAGTGTTGTATTCCTTCTTAATGAGAGAGCACCAAATAACAACAAGCATTATAACAAATAACAAATAATAACAATCGTTTGGAATTTATTAAGGCATGCAGTATAGCAAATGAATACTAAAGGATAAAGATTAAGATGGGCCACTCAAAAAGAAAAATTTAGTAATGGTGAGTTATTTTAATATTATAGAGCATTAATGACATTATCTAACTGCTGTTAATAGAAGTCTTTTTTTTTTTTTTAAGATTTTATTTATTCATTTGACACAGAGAGAGAGACAGTGAGAGAGAGACACAAGCAGGGGGAGTGGGAGAAGGAGAACCAGGCTTCCCACTGAGCAGGGAGCCTGATGCGGGGCTTGATCCCAGGATTCTGGGATCATGACCTAAGCAGAAGGCAGACACTTAACTAACTGAGCCACCCAGGCGTCCCTGATGGAAGTCTTTAACAGGTCAATACGCATTCTTCATACTGCAGCATTAAAAGATGGGTTAGAAGGATTTGCCTTTTTGTGGGATGATATATCTGTTAGCAATTTTGCAAACTGGACATAAAATTATATTCAAAGAGGCACTTGGAGATGTTTTCCTCCATAATGTAGATCAAGAAATTCTTTAGAAATTCTTCTTTAGAAATTCATGGATTATTTAGCATAATAATAAGAGGCTAAGCAATCAACACAAAATCAACTTGAGATAACAGGACACCAAATAATGCTTAACCATTAAGGAATTTTAAGTCTTCTCAGCACTACCATTAATAATTGACTATCTGATCTCATTGCTGAACACATCAAAGAAATGAACGTACCGTTGGCCTTCACTGCCTTTGAGTTTAGCATAGTCTGTCATCATCTCTGAAGGGGGTCATCAATTTTCTCAGTGTTTTCCTCTCTATTGTTTTATTGTTACTTTCATTAATAGCAGCAAGATACCTTTCATGGTTTTGTTTTTTTTTTTAAAGATTTTATTTATTTATTTGACAGAGAGAGAGATCACAAGTAGACAGAGAGGCAGACAGAGAGAGAAGGGGAAGCAGGCTCCCTGCTGAGCAGAGAGCCCGATGTGGGGCTCGATCCCAGGACCCTGAGATCATGACCTGAGCCGAAGGCAGAGGCTTAACCCACTGAGCCAGCCAGGCGCCCCCTTTCATGGTTTTAATTTAAAGATAATACCTTGGCTATGAGTTGAAGCGTTATTTTTAAAGTTTAAAAAAAAAAAAATTATTTATTTATTTAACAGAGAGACAGAGACAGAAAAAGAGATAGATCACAAGTAGGCAGAAAGGCAGGCAGAGATAGAGGGTGAAGCAGGCTCCCTGCTGAGCAGCCAGCCTGATGTGGGGCTCGATCCCAGGACCCTGAAATCATGATCTGAGCCGAAGGCAGAGGCTTAACCCACCGAGCCACCTAGGCACCCCAGGTTAAAGCATTTTTTAAAGTACTCATATGTTGCTACCTTCAGTCTTTATTAAATATATTTGCAATTAAAAGACATACAATGTTTAAAAATATCCTGGAATTTTAGCATGGCATTAATATCTAATATGGTCTCCCAGAAATACATTGGATGTACTAATCTTGGACTGGAAAAATAGAATCTACTTGCCTATGTAGAGAAAAATGAAGCCTAAATTTTACTTTGGGAGAGTATTCTGGAAACTTGGATGCAGACAGCGTTCTTTTTGTGGAGCATTACTTCCAACACTCCAGCCTTTGGGTGCATTTAAGGATTTGAAGGATCTCAATGTGGACCTCTCTCAGGGCACAATAAGAGAAGGCTGAGGAGGCAGCTAAGGTCCAACAGCAGGTGTTTCATGAGCGGACTCTGCTAAGGTAATCCCAGGGCATTGTGAACAAGTCCACTGAAAGGGTTCTGGAGCACTGTTGTCGCCAGCACAGCACAGTTCTATGGTGAACTCCAGTATAAGGGTGGGACATAGCCTAGACTAGGCCAATCATAACCCTATGTGACCTTTGCTAAAGTGATTGGACCAAGAGATGGCATATGACCTGACCAAGCACACTCTGGTCTATTCCTACATATTTGATTGGAACTAGAGAGGAGAAAACCCTTTTTCCTCTTAGGTTAGCAGGTAGACTATGGCCATGTTCCCACAGCATGGAGAAAGCCTTCTTGCAGTAAGTAGGCCAGAATGAAGTTGCACAAAGAAGAGCATAGATCAGAGAGGAAGGGAGAGAGAACTGATTGCGCTTGGGCCTCTGGTTCCAGTCTCCAACCACATCAGAGTTTCCCTGGTCCTGCATCTTTTTTTTCACATTTTAGAGCTATGATAAGGTTAATATCATTTGTTAATAATCTAAATGAGAATGTTAATGTGATTAACACCTAATTACGTGGAGGACAGAAAAATCAAAACCTACAGTGATAACATTGGATATTACTTAATTCCCAATACACAATCAGTAAGAAATAAAAATTTAACAAAGAGATATGATGGTTTTAAACAATCAAAAGGAGTGAAACTGAGCAACAAAAAATAATAAAGCCGCTATTATGTAAAATCCTATTACAACATTTTTTAAAGTTACTTTTGGAGAGAAAATGACCCAGCAACTTTGGACGCTGTTTATGATTTTTGTGGTACTTCCAAATTTGTCTCACCATGGGAATCTTAGCTAATAAGATGGTGAAGAAGGATACTGAGATGTTTGTTAAAAGGAAAATAACATTGGGGATATGTTTCAGATGAAGAATCATTTAGGATGCCTCAAAAATTGAGTTTTTAAGTATTTCAAAATTCAAGAATTTTAGCAAATCACATAATTTTGTCTTGGTATTTCTCTGATGACCATGCTTCATAATGTGTGTGTTTAATATGATGGTCCGGCCTCTTTTTGTCAGTTATGAAAAACACCCTGGTCTTAAGTACCTACTTTCCAGGAATCTTTTAGACTTCTCCCTCCTTATTTGTACCCAGACATATATATTTAAGGAGCAAAAAGTAATATAACAAAAACCTTAGCAAAATACAATTAAGAAGCCTAATTGTAAGTTTGTAGAAGTTTCTAACAGGAGATGTTAGAGCTCAGCTAGTTCAATGACCGTATTTTATTGGTAAGGGATTGAAATCAAGGAGATTAATTTGAAGCCCAGTGTTATGTTTGCTACTAAGAAAAAAAATGCTCCCCAACTAAACAAAAATGATTTTTAGGTAATACATTGTTTTTTTCTGTTTTTTTTTTTAAAGATTTTTATTTATTTATTTGACAGACAGAGATCACAGGAGGCAGAGAGGCAGGCAGAGAGAGAGGAGGACGCTGGGATCACAACCTGAGCTGAAGGCAGAGGCTTTAACCCACTGAGCCACCCAGCCACCACTGTCTTACTGTTTCTATGCCTGAGTTTTTACTGGCTTTTTATATTCAAACATTTTTGGCCCTATTTTTAATTTATTGAGTGATAGGGTTTAGTGCACTGATTCTCAAAGCATAGATCTTGGACCAACAGTATCAATAGCACCTGAACACTTACTAGAAATACAAATTCTTGAGCCCATCCCTGATCTGGTGAATCAAACTGTGATAGTAGGATCAGGCAATCTGTGTGTTAACAAGCCCTTAGGTTACATGGATGTACTAGGCTTGTGAAATACCATTTGGTCCGAATGTCAATAAACTGAAGTCTTTGAGTTTCTTTAACTAATGGGTGACAATTGGCAGCTCACTGACCTTAAAGCAAATCTACTATACTTTTCCCTTTCTTAAAATCCTCTAAGACTTCCCCCATGGGCTATAGAACATAGTTTAACCCTTTTAGCCCTATGTGAAGTGATCCCCTCTAAGTCCTTTCAGCTTCTCCCTTAACTTTTGGTGCCAACAACACCAATACCTCTGTTCCATTACCCGTATTACTCCCTTGCCAGGAATGCTTTGTCTTACCTCTTCACCTGACTCACTTTTGTTGTGAATCAGACTAATGGCCCAGGACTTTTAGGAAGTCTTTGGCTTCCTCCCAAGAGAGGTTCTATATCTCCTTTCTTGTTTTCATAATTTTCTACATCCATGACATCATTGAGAGATGAAAACATGTAGGTATTAAGTACTTAGAGGAAGACGAAAGAGCGTCCCAGGACAAAAGAGCAGTTTGTACAAAGGTCCTGTGCTAGGAGAGCATGGCACAAACAACGAAATGACATATGTGGTGGAATGCAGAGGATGAGAGGAAACAGAGTGGTATAAATGGAGGCAGGAGAGATGGGCAAGGGCCAAATCATGCAGCACTGTAGTTAATAAAAGGGAGATTCATTTGCATTTTAAGACCAATAGGACAATGTGGTTATACTTTGAGAAAAGTGAATGTAGTTAAGATTTACATTTTAAGAGGACCACTTTGGCCTTTTGTTTGAGGGTATTAAGAGCAGATGTTAGGTGACTGATTGGGTAACCACTTCAGTAACTGAAGGAAGAGACAATGGTAGCTAAGACTTCTCATGTTTTTATAGTGAAAATGAAGAGAAGGGAATGGGCTCATCAGATTTTTGGGATTTGGTGATGGCTGGAGGGGTGAGGCAGAGTTAGAAGACAAGAATGACCCTAAGGCTATTGGTTTGTATAACTTGTTCATTCCGTCATTGACTTGGACAATACTGGAAGACCACTAGTTTTTGGAAAATTTGCCACGAATTTGAGGCAATGTCAAAATCAGTCATCAAACTCAGAGGCAGGTCAAGGATGAATATGAAAATTTGGGGTTAACTGCTCAAAGGTGGTCTTTAATATAAAAGGTTTTATTTGATCAGTGGGGATAGAGGCCAGATTGTCATGGGTTGAATAATGAGTGGTTGCCGGAGAGAAGATGAGTAAGGTGTTGGGCAAAATGGGTGAAGGGGAGAGAGAAATATAGGACTCCAGTTATGGAATGAATAAGTCACAGGAATAAAAAGTAGAGCATAAGAATATAGCCAATGGTATTGTAATAGAGATGTAATGGGACAGATGGTGTCTATACTTGTGGTGAACATTACATAATGTATAAACTTGTCAATTCACTAAATTGTACATCTAAACTAATGTAACATTGTATGTGATTTTTTTTAAGAGATGGAAAGTAAGGAGACAGAATTGGTACATTTCATTAAGTGTATTAAGAAGTGAAAATGTGAAAAGAGAATGATAGGATTGCCACTGAAATGGGGAGTGTAGACAAATTTGGGTTTAAATAGAAGTTGGGGGAGTTTCCATCTATAAGTTTATATTCTGTCAGGAAGGTTACAGTTGATCATATACACAGTATGAAGGGTTTGTAAACCCTCATTCTGTTGGTTAGCATTTTAGGGATCATGTCAGGGCTTTGAAATCATGCATTATATTATTAAGAGATGCCAGGTATGCAGAGTGAGGCATTGTGAAGTACATGGGATTTGACTTCATTGGTTTTGAGTTCAAGTCTTCTCTCTATAAATATGAACACATGGAAGAGTAACTCTAGTCTCATAAGATAGTTGTAAGGGGTCATTGTAAATGAGAAAACTGGGAACCAATGTTAATTACTTTAGCACAACAGTGTCTATGGCCATGGAATTTTACAGCCTGAAGTTTCTTTGTGGATCCTTATTCTAACAACAACTCCAGTGAAGGTCATGAAGAAACAGAGGCCCAGACCAGCAGGGTTAGGATGGAAAGTAAGTATCCCATTCTTTGTGTACTTTCCATTATTTCATATTGTTTAATAGCCTTTGGAAGAATTGATTTGGGTGGTTACCTTGTTTTGGCTTGCTTAACTTTTTATGTCTATCTTATCTATTTCTGAAAGAGAATTTAATGCAATTTATAATAAACATGCTTGTTTTCTTGTATTATGGTAGGTGTAGTTTTGAAGTCAGTATCTAATAACTCAGTAGTAGCAATACTGGCTATATTGTTTATACCTGCCATCTTTATACTACCCAATAAGGGAACACTACAGTTTAAATAATCTGAGCAAACTTAACAGGTATCTCAGTCCCTGTGTATTCTCAAAGCATGGCTCATTCTTTATGAGCCGTCAATGTACTCCTACTTAATACTGCCTTTAAGAATACGGTACATAGCCAGCAAGATGGCGGAGGTGTAGGGGACCCTATTTCAACTGGTCCCCTGAATTGAGCTGTGTATCTGCCGACTACTCTGAACAACCATGAAATCAGCTTGATATGTAAGAAGATATATCAGGATCTATACCAACAGAATATCTCTGGTGGCTGGTTTTGAGGTATGAAGCAGGAAGCTGAGACTCTGTGGACAGCTATCAATGGAAGGGGGAGGGAGCTGCCATGAGTGCTGGTGCCAGGAAGATGAAATAACACAGGAGCACAAAAGAGTCCCACTCTGGGGCCTTGGCACAGACTCACAGACTGGCAGCCACGGGTAAAGGACTATAGGGCAGCCCCCCAGACTGAAACCTGGAGCTGCAGGAGTGTGCATGTGAACTGGGGGCGGCTGGTGGTTTTAGAAGCACAAAGGGCAGAGATGTGCCTGGACCTGGAAGTGAGGGCTGGGAGTGCTGTTGTGGGGTGCACAACCCAGGTTGCTGTGGTTTTTAGCAGCACAGACAAAAACAGAGTCAGTGTGATCTGGAGGGATTTCTGGAGAACAGATTGCAGTCTCCCTGTTCTGACACAGAAGTTTGGACACAGTCACTTCTGCTCTGACTCTTGGAAGGGACACAGAAACCCGCCAGGGAAAGCCTCCAGAGAACAAAAGCTCCTCCCCCGCAACTGGTTTTCACTGAACCCATCCCCCACCACAGGGGGCAAGGCAATTCTGCCCAAACAGGGCTGTCTGAGTAACATCGGGGCAGGCCCCTCCCCACAGAAGACAGGCTGAAAGAACAAGAGGCCAAGAGCCCTAAGGTCCCTATAAAACGGGTGCACTTTGCTTGGATTGTGGTCAATAGTTTGGACTCTGTACATTCCCTCAACCACCTCTCACCAGAATGACTAGGAGGAGGACCCACAACAGAGGAATAATTCAGAGACTGTGACCTCTGCCACAGAACTAATGGATATGGACATAAGCAAGATGTCAGAAAGAGACTGCAGGGTAACAGTTAGGCAGACAATAGCTAGGATGGAGAAAACCATTAATGGCAACATAGATTCTCTAAGGGCAGAAGGGGCAGAAGTGAGAGCTGATCTGGCAAAACTTAAAAATGCTATCAATGAGATCCAATCTAATCTATATACTCTAACAGCTAGGGTAAATGAAGCAGAAGATCAAATTAGTGATCCAGAAGATAAGCTGATAAAAAGAAGGATCAGAAGGAAGCCTGGAACAAACAGCTTAGAATATATGAAAACAGAATTAGAGAAAAAATGATGCCATGGACAGTTCCAATGTCACAATTATTGGGATCCCTGAGGGGGGGCGAGAGAGAGAGAGAGAATGGATCAGAAGATATAGTTGAGGAAATCTGAGCTGAGAATTTCCCTCATCTGGGGAATGAAACAAGTGTTCCTGTCCTAGAGACAGAAAGGCCACCCCCTCTCCCAAGATCAAGGAGGGCAGACTCATCCCTCACCATGTGATAGTGAAACTGGCAAATCTTAAAACCAGAGAAAACATCTTAAAGGCAGCTAGGGGGAAGAGATTCCTTACGTACAGAGGGAGGAACATCAAAATAACATCAGACCTGTCCACAGAAACCTGGCAAGCCAGAAAGGACTAGCAAGACATATTCAGGGCACTAAATGAGAAGAACATGCAGACAAGAATACTTAATTCGGCAAGGCTGTCATTTAGACTGGATGGAGAGATAAAGAGCTTCGAAGACTAGTAAAGACTGAAATAATATGTGACCATAAAGCCAGCCCTGCAAGAAATATTAAGGGGGTTGTTCAAAAGAAGAAAGACCCCAAGAGTGATATAGAACAGAAATTTTACAGAGACAATCTATAGAAACAAGGACCTCACAGGCAACATAACAATAAAATCATATCTTTCAATAATCACTCTCAATGTGAATGACCTAAATGTACCCATAAAATGGTACAGGGTTGCAGCATCCTTTCCTGATTAAAACTCTTCAGAGTATAGGGATAAAGGGAACATTCCTCACCTTCATAAATTCTATCTATGAAAAACCCACAGCGAATATCATTCTCCTTGGGGAAAAGCTGACAGCCTTCCCTTTGATACCAGGAACACGTCAAGAGTGGGCACTCTCGCCACTGTTCAACATAGTACTAGAAATCCTAGCAGCAGCAATCAGACAACAGAAAGAAATAAAATGTATCCAAACTGGCAAAGAAGAAGCCAAACTCTCTCTTATTGCAGATGACATGATACTTTATGTGAAAAACCCAAAAGACTCCACTCCCAAATTACTAGAACTCATACAGCAATTCAGTAATGTGGCAGGATACAAAATCAATGCATAGAAATCAGTTGCTTTCTTATACACTAACAATGAAATTGTAGGAAGGGAAATTAGAGAAATGATTCTATTTACAATAGCACCAAAAACCATAAAATACCTTAGAATAAACCCAACCAAAGAGGTAAAGGCTCTATACTTGCAGAACTATGGAACACTCATGAAAGAAATTGAAGACACAAAAAGATGAAAAAGCATTCCATGCTCATGGATCAGAAGAATAAACATTATTAAAATGTCTATGCTGCCAAGATGTCCTTCAACAGATGCATGGATAAAGAAAATATAGTCCACGTGTACAATGAAGTATTATGTCTCCATCAGAAAGGATGAATACCCAACTTTTTTATCAACATGGATGGGATTAGAGGAGATTATGCTGAGTGAATTAAGGCAAACAGAGAGAGCCAATTATCATATGGCTTCACTTACTTGTGGAGCATAAGGAATAACATGGAGGACATTGGGAGATGGAGAGGAGAGGTGAGTTGGGGGAAATGGGAGGGGGAGACAAACCATGAGAGACTGGACTCTGAGAAACAAACTGAAGGTTTTGGATGGGAGGGGGATGGGGGTTGGGTGAGCCTGGTGGTGGGTATTAAGAGGCACGTATTGCATGGAGCACTGGGTGTGGTGCATAAACAATGAATTTTGGAACACACACACACACACACACACACACACACACACACACACAAATGTCTATGCTACCTAGAGCCATCTGTACTTTCAATGCCATGCCAATCAAAATACCATCGGCATTTTTCAAAGTGCTGGAACAAACAATCCTAAAATTTGTATGGAACCAGAAAAGACCCTGAATCACCAAGGAAATGTTGAAAAAGAAAACAGAGCTGGGGGCATCACGTTGCCTGATTTTAAGATTTACTACAAAGCTGTGGACACCAAGACAGCATAGTACTGGCACAAAAACAGACGCACAGACCAAAGGAACAGAGCAAAGAGCCCAGATATGGACTCTCAACTCTAAGGTCAAATAATCTTCGACAAAGTAGGAAAAAATATCCAATGGAAAAAAGAGTCTCTTCAATAAATGGTGTTGGGAGAATTGAACAGCTATGTATAGAAGAATGAAAATCGACCATTCTTTTACACCATATCCAAAGATAAACTCAAAATGGATGAAAGACCTCAATTTGAGATAGAAATCCTCAGTAACCTCTTCGACATCAGCCACAGAAACTTCTTTCAAGACATGTCTCCAAAGGCAAAGCAAACAAAAGCAAAAATGAAGTTTTGGGACTTCATCAAGGTCAAAAGCTTCTGCACAGCAAAGGAAACAGTAAACAAAACAAAGAGGCAACCTATGGAATGGGAGAAGATATTTGGAAATGACACTATAGACAAAGGGCTGATATCCAAGATCTATAAAGACCTTCTCAAACTCAACACCCAAAGAACAAATATTCAAGTCAATAAATGAGCAGAAGACATGAACAGACACTTCTCCAAAGAAGGCATACAAATGGCTAACAGACACATGAAAAAATATTCATTATCATCAGCCATCAGGGAAAGTCAAATCAAAACCACATTGAGATACCACTTTACACCAGTTAGAACAGCCAAAATTAACAAGGCAAGAAACAACAAATGTTGGAGAGGATGTGGAGAAAGGGGAACCCTCTTACACTGTTGGTGGGAATGCAAGTTGGTGCAGCCTCTTTGGAACACAGTGTGGAGGTTCCTCAAAAAATTAAAAATAGAACTACCCTATGACCTGGCAATTGCACTACTGGGTATTTACCCCAAAGATACAGATATAGTGAAAAGAAGGGCCATATGTATCCCAATGTTCACAGCAGCAATGTCCATAATAGCTAAACTGTGGAAAGAGCCAAGATGCCCTTCAACAGATAAACAGATAAAGAGGATGTGATCCACATATACAATGGAATATTACTCAGCCATCAGAAATGATGAATACCCAACTTTTGCATCAACATGGATGAGACTGGAGGAGATTATGCTGAGTGAAGTAAGTCAAGCAGAGACAGACCATCATGTGGTTTCACCTACTTGTAGAACATAAGGAATAGCATGGAGGACATTAGGAGAAAGAAAGGAAAAATGAAGTGGGGGAAACCAGAAGGAAAGATGTATCATAAGAGACTGTGGACTCCCAGCAATAAACTGAAGGTTTTAGAGGGGAGAGGGGTGAAGAAATGGATTGGCCTGTTGATGGGTATTAATGAGGGCACCTATCACATGGAGCACTGCATGTTATATGTAAACAATCAATCTTGGAACAGTACATCGAAAACCAAGGACATACTGTATGGTGACTAACAAAAGAATATGGTAAATAAAACCAGATTTACTATTAATATCCTTTACTTGCCACTATGTAATTATAGATAGCAATGGAGAAAAATCATTCAATTAAACTCTCCTAAATTATTTCTACATTTTTTCTAGTTATTGCCTCTCATCATCATTTGTTCCCAGTCAGTCCTCCTTGTAGTGTTTACGAATATTTCATAAATCTTATCTTTTGCTTCATGTTGAAGTTTAATGACTTTCTTTCACCTTTACTGTCCTTTTGATATATTATTCTCATTACTGTGGAAGGATAAGGGTTGAATAGATTTTTTTGAGCCAAGTATAAGATTTGTAAAACTTGCACAATTGTCCATTTTATCAGAATTTGTGATTTTAAAAAATCTTGCTAAGAGTTTTAAGATGTATTTATAAAACATGTATTGATTTGAGGTTAATAACACTCATGTTTGAAAAACACTTGGATTCTATATGAATAGATATTACTTATTTAACTGAAATGGGCCTTCCAATTTCAACAATTTTAGAAGACTGACAAAAAACAAGATGAGAAATTTCTTTTGTTTTAATTTTTTAAGATTTTATTTTATTTATTTATTTTTAAGATTTTATTTACTTACTTGACACAGAGAGAGATCACAAGCAGGCAGAGCAGCAGGCAGAGAGAGAGTAAAGGAAGCAGGCTCCCTGCTGAGCAGAGAGCCCGATGCGGGGCTCAATCTCAGGACCCTGAGACCACGACCTGAGCCGAAGGCAGAGGCTTAACTCACTGAGCCACCCACGCACCCCTTATTTTTTTTATTATGTTCAGTTAGCCACTGCTTAGTACATAATTAGTCCTTGATGCAGTGTTCAGTGATTCATTAGATAAGTATAACACCCAGTGCTCATCACATTTCTTAAGAGAAAGTCACTAAGTGAAACCTGAGTGGGTCTATAACCTTCCTCCTCTTCCTCTTCTTCTTGTGCAAGAAACAGTTATCCTCAAGAGTTACTGGATAAATGCTTGTTGGTCTTCTGAACACACTAAGGAGATATTATAGTTGAAACTTGTCTAGAAAGTCAGTCAGCTAAATGCTGTGAAATAGGGACTGGTTATCTAGGAAAAAAACATTTTCTCTTTTCAAAGAACTTGGCAGCAAAGTAGTGATTCTATTTACAACAGTAGGATGTTTCCAGTGCAGGAACACAGTATCATCATCCTTTAGTTGTGTGCCATGAAAATGCTTAAGAGATAAGAACCTCTTATAATGTAGTACTCCTGATTTGACAGTATTGACATACTCTTTGACAGACCAACTTCTTTATGAAAATGATACTGAAGTGAATGGATTTGGAAAGAGGTTTTATTCTATTTGCATTTGATAGATGAACAAAATAGTTGGCAAATTTTTTGATGAAATAAAAGCAAACTGTTAACAGAATACAGGCCAGGACACATCTAATCAAGGCCTGGGATCTAGTTTATATATCCTCTGGCCTTCAGTAAAAGATGAAATCATCCAGAGCTAATAAGAATTGCTTCTGCTTCCACAATTTTCTGGCAGCCCATTTAGATGTGTAACAATGTATACTCAATCTGTTCCATTATATTCTGAAACCTTTTTCTGAATTCTGTCCTCTGGAAAACAACCAGCTGGTCATCATTTTCTTTTTACTTATTGATGTTAAAAATATTTATTGCCATCTATTTTTTCAGCTTGAATAATTCAAATTTGTGTAACCTTTTCACATAGGATTTTATTTTCTCAACCCTGAACTTACACTGATAATCTTCCTGAAACTCTCTCCAGGTTCTTTCCTGCCATGGGATGTAAAACTTAATGAAGTTGCCTTGATACCACAGGAGGCCTGGCTCAGTCCCCAAGGCTCGGCCTGCCCCTTATTTTGTGCACTACCCTAGTGCTCACCTTCCTGATACCACTATTTTCTGATCTCAGTTCTGTGTCTAGAGAGCAGTGCACTTGACATTCCCAGCCAGACTGCCGTAGGAGTAGGGGCAGAGATATAATTCTAGGGTTAATAAGAATGCCCACCATCTTCTATTTACTCCCTGGAGTCTGTTACTTCCTTCAATGGACTCAACGATTTAAATCCACAGTTACATAAAGTTTGCAATACAAATATATCCAAAAGAGATAATGTAACAATGTTATTTACATAAAATTATTAATGCCTAATATAAACCTCAGAGATTATGTAATGATTGCATGTAAGTGCCCAATTTAACTTCACTCACTCCATTGCACTATCACTTTTGTTTAGAAGTGATAATGGTTCTTCCCTAGAAATTACTAGGTAGTGATATGTTGCCTTCATGGGTTCTCAATAAAAGCTGAATTATCCATTGCTTAGACCTAGCTCTGAGTATATTGCTTCTTGACCTATCTTCAAGCATACTGATTCTATTTTTCCTTTTTTCTTTTTCAAGTTTTTATTTAAATTTCAGTTGGGGGGCACCTGGGTAGCTCAGTGGGTTAAAGCCTCTGCCTTTGGCTCAGGTCATGGTCTCAGGGTCCTGGGATCGAGCCCCACATTGGGCTCTCTGCTCGGCAGGGAGCCTGCTTCCCCCTCTTTCTCTGCCTACTTGTGATCTCTCTGTCAGATAAATAAATAAAATCTTTAAAAATAAATAAATAAATAAATTTCAGTTAGTTTATATGTGTGTGTGTATCTATACATACACACACACATATATATAACTTGGCCATAAAAAAATAATGCCATTTGCAACTACATGGATGGAGCTAGAGAGTACTAAGTTAATTGAAATAAGTCAGTCAGAGAAAGACAAATATCACATCTGATTTCACTCATATGTAGAATTTAAGATACAGAACAAATGAACAAAGGGAAAAAGAGAGACAAACCAGGAAATAGACTCTTAACTATGGAGAACAGATGGTTACCCTTGGGGAGGTAGGTGGGGGAGGGGAGCAGTTTGGAGGTTAGATGGGGGAAATAGGTAATAGGGATTAAATATTACACTTATGATGAAAACAATTTTTTTAAAGATGCTGATTCTTAAAATTAAAAGAATGTTTTATTTCTTTTAGCCACTGGAATAATTTTGAGTCAGAAAACAGGATGATGTATGGAATTAATTAATCACTATATTGTATACCTGAAATTCATATGACATTGTATATTAGCTATGCTGGGTTTAAAAAATTTTAAATACCTTTCTGAGAATTCTAACACCTATGTCTTATCAGAGTCTGATTTTTATGATTTCCTTGTCTCTTGTGCTTTTCCCTTATCTGTTGGAATGCCAGGTAAATTCTTTGTTGAAAGCCAGACATCTTTATATGAGATAATGGGTACTGAATTAAATAAGCCTTTAGTGTGAGGATTTGTGATTATCTGGCTAGGAACTGTGCTGTTTAATGTTTGCTGTAGTTATAAGTACCAAAGTCTTAAAATTCCTCTAGGGACCTGTGTTATCTCCCCTCTTCACTTTGGGTTTCCCTCAGTACACCTCATCAGATAAAGTCTTTGTCTTGAAGCCCTTTGAACTGTAATTCACTGTAGTTATATATTTTGTTTATGTAGTGGTAAACTAGGGGGAAGGTGCTACATTCTATGATATTATTTGTGGTCCCATGTCTCAAGTATGTGACCTTCACAACTACTATTCTGTAATAGTTTTTATTTCCCCCTTAGCTAAGACAGAGAAGCTAGAACATGCAGGAAGGTAAGGAGTGCACTTCTCTCAGCTCTGATAAGACTCTGGGAGCCTTTCCCCTTACCACATAGGGGTTTGGTATAGACAACTCTTTGGGCTTATCTCACAGTGTTTGCTGTTTGTCAGATATTTATTATGAGAACATGGTAGGGATGCTGGAGGTAAATTCATAAAGCATCAGCTCACCTTTAAACTGTGACCTCCAGGAGTTTCTCATTCTCACACCAGTCCACATTCAACCTCCAGCAAGTCATTAAAATTGCCACTTCAGTGTTCTTACCGGTTAATGGATCTAGCAGCTTTTGCTCTGCATAAGCACACACTGGCTATTACTTTCCGCACTCCTATCTCTCTTCAGATTCTTGGGTGATGGTTTGTCCTATAATCACAGTTTTCTAATGGAGGTCCAAGAAAAGAAGCTGTTTTTCAGTTTATTCAATTATTTCTTGTTTTAAGGACAGTATTGGTGACTTCCAAACTCTTTAAAGGTCAGAGCTGAAGGTGGAATTCTATTACTTCTTTATGCAAATTTTATCTTATGTTATTCCTCCCAGGTCACTTCTCTTGAGGAAACAAGATTATTTTTTTAATTGAAATGACTGTAGTTACATTTACACATAAATCAGGTCTGCCATTAGCAGAGTTGAAATAATAAAACAAGATGATTTTAGAAAATGAAGCAAGTGTTGGAATGGTTTCAAAATTCTAATAATGGGACCCTCAGAATCAAAAATTCATTTTCCCCAATACAATCATTCCTCCCCGTGAAATGTTACATAAAGGCTACCTTGATACAGGGCTTTAACTGATATAACCTGAACATTTAAGAACAAAGTATCTTGTAATAGCTCCTTTTTCTAACTGATTCTTTGAGGTAAGAGTAAATCTGTTTCCTTTTTTTTATTCTACCACACCTCCAATGAACTTGTAAATATTCTATGGCTCTTTTAAAGGTCACATCATATGCCACATACTATATTACACCACCTCTAACAACCTCAAATGAAAATAACTTCTCCCACCTATTCTTTAATTATTACAGTGGTGCACTCTCAACAGTTAAAACTGGATCACGAGAGCCAAGTGTGAACATGCATCTCTTTCCAGTTCCAGATTCAGAGACATCATACTGGTAGAGAAATCAGCTATTGTAGAAACACTTACACGACTGATTTGGCAAACACTACAAAACAGGGTTTTTGTTTTCTCCTTAGAAAGCTAGTTAGATATTTACCATCACATCATCATGAGTATCTGTGTAGACGCATACATAGATGGATGGTGGCTGGGGAGACGAAGGAAAGAGTGAAAGAAGGAGGTAGAGAAGGAGGGAAGAACTGTTTATGTACTTTATGTCTTAGTGTACTCTGTGGTTTCTTGAGATTAGATGTTGCAGGCCAATGTTACTTTTAATCCTGGTTATCCATTACCTCTTTTTAACGAGAAAAACTGGGCCCTTATTTCATTCTTGGTCATTTGGGAGGGGCTTAGTTTTCTCTTGGTACCAAGAGCAGACCTGAACTAGATAAATCAGCATATTGGTTCTCTCTGGCCACAGTGATGGTTCAAGGGTAATCATTTGACATAAACCGATTTTATCAAAGCCAATAAATAGTGGTCCTGAGACTTTAGTTGGAGGTCTTGGAATAGCACTCTCATCTCACTGAGGTCCTAAGTTGGTAGATATGAAGTTTAAAACTTGTGGTGGTCATTTAGCCAAAACAGAGGTAGACCTATCTATGAATAAAGTTAACAAAGAGAAATGAAGAACAGAAAGATGAAGAGAGATCAATATTAATGAACTGGAACTATACTCATGTCACATGACATTTCATGTCCGTGAGCCAGGAGCTTTTGTTTTTGTTTTGTTTTGTTTTAAATACTCACTAGTTTGGATTGGGTTTCTGTCACTGGCCACCAAAAGAGCCCTCACTAATGTAGTAAATAAAATAGGTTTTAAATATTATTATAACCCTACATCAGCATAATGCCTTGTTTCTAAAGAGGCTCAATGATTGTAAGTATGAAACTATTGAGACTATACCAAAATAAAAAGCTTCTGCATAGCAAAAGAACCATCAACAAAAGAAAAAGGCAACCTATGGAAAAGGAGATTATTTTTCACAAATGATAGATTTAATCAGGGGTTAATAATTAAAATATATGAAGAACTTATACAAATCAACAATAAAAAACAACCCAATTAAAAAATAGGCAGAGGAACATGAAGGACATTTTTTCCCAAAAAAATGGCATATAGATGGCCTATACCACTATGAGGATATAAATTTCAGTTATTTGCACCAATCAGGCTGTGGTATTGTGTCATGATGGCACTGGTAAACTAACATAAAAGTTTTCTAATTAAGAGAGGTCCTAGGACATTGGGGAGGGCATGTGCTATGGTGAGTGCTGTGAAATGTGTAAGCCTGATGATTCACAGACCTGTACCCCTGGGGCAAATAACACATTATAGGTTAATTAAAAAAAAAAAAAAAAGATGGGTCCTAAAAAAATTTGTTGTAGGGAGAAGAAATGTAGTGGATAGTAAGAAGGTGTGACTGACCTCTCTTTTTCTGGTATTTGTTGGTTTATAATTATAAAATTAGAGACCATGTATAAATTTAGTTTGATTTTCATTGATGGTGCTTTTTATATCTCAAATTGAATTGTACTCACTAAAATGGGAATAAGAATTCATTAGGGAGCATGGAAGGTAGATCTCATAAATTATGTTTGAAAGGAGTACTGGTGGAAATAAAACTGTCTTGTTCAGATTGTTCAATAAGCTAGTTATGCATGCAGTATTGGCACCTTTGGTATTACACATAGCTACACATGTCACCCATCTCATTGCATATGCTCCAAGACAAGTGATGGTTCTCTTTATGGCATTACTGTTTTTTAAAAACTGCTTATGTTTTGACCCAGAATATAGTCCCTAGTCATCAGATTTATAGACTAGGAGAGGAATATAAATATTGTCTACATTTTCTTTTGCCTTTATTTTCTAACTAGAGAAAAGCATAATTTCAAAATTCTGACATTTCTTATTTTCTGTATTGCCTTTTCTTTTGGCAGATCATGTCATGACCATTGCTTCTTTCTCAGTGTGTGTGTTTGTATGTCTATAAAAGAGACTGAGATGAATGGAGACAGAATTAGCATATTTAAATGTTCTCTATTTCAAAATTAACTTTGACCAACAGAAATATTTAATGGGTCATATGGATGGCTCAACAGAGGAATTTAATTATCTGTTTAATCTTGGCTCAGATACTACACAATTTCAATCAATAGATTGCATTTATAAGTCATAAACATCTGATAATGCAATTCCAACATTAACTGACTTGGGTGTTTCAGTGCATTTGCCACCAGACATCCGGTACCACCCGCCAATACTACTGACATATTTAGTTGGCATCTTACTTAACTAGTTCTTATGTTTTTTAGTGTGAGAATATGAGCTATGAGTTTTTCCTAGGAGATCTCCTTTGGAGAATGTAACATGAATAAGAGGTTTGAAATGTTTTAAATACCAGGATATCGCTGGAATGGTACAGAGGAAAATAATCAGAATTTAAATAAAGGAAATAAGCAATATATTTATGGTAATTATATGAGGGGGAATAAATGAAGATGACTAAGCCAGAGAGCAGCTAAATACCAATTAAAATGTGATCAGTGTAAAGCAGTTTGCAGGAAAATCCTAAAAGGAGTGTAACAAAAGTTATCCCTAATTGTTTGATGAAGTTAACCTTGTTAGTATTCATGTAACCCTTAACTGAGCTTCATTTAAATCCATTTACAAATACTCATTCTGCTTACATTTATATCACATTAATGTATGTAGTGTCAGTGATCATAACAACTGAACAGAAGGCAAATACATCAAGTATCCCACACTTGGTCATAAAATTTAGGAAAAGAACTCACACTGCAGCATAAACTACCATCTGTTTTTGAAACCCTATGCAATGAACTCATTCACTTGCTTGGTAAGTTTGAGCTTTATTTACCTTCCCTTAGAGTTTGTTTTTTTTCTTTTAATATTTTATTTATTTATTTGTCAGAAAGAGAAAGAGAGAAAGCACTCAAGCAGGCAGAGAGGCAGGGAGAGGCAGAGAGGCAGGCTCCCCACCAAGCAAGGAACCTGACGCAGGACTGGATCCCAGGACCCCAGGATCATGACCCAAGCCGAAGGCAGAGGCTTAACCCATTGAGCCACCCAGGCGTCCCTACCTTCCCTTAGGGTTATAGGGACTTCCTTGCACGGCTTGCTTCCTATATCAGTTGTGGTTGGCCTAAATATGGCCCCCAAAAGATAACCATATTAAATCCCTGGAAACTGAGAAGGACACCTTACTTGAGAAGAGTGTCTTTGCAAATATATTTAAGGATCTTGAGATGAGAAGATAATCCTGCCTTATCTAGATATATGTATAGAGAGACACCCAATATAGATAAGATACACACATAGAAAAGAAAGCAACATGCAAACAGTGGTAGAGAACAGAGTGATGTAGCCACAAGCCAAGGAAGCCAAAGAATGTTAAGTGGTACCAGAAGCTGAAAAAGCCAAGGAAGGATTCTCTGCTACAAGTGTTAGAGAAAGTATGTTCCTGTCAACATAGACCTCGATTTCAGACTTTGGGCCTCCAGAACTGTAAAATAAATTTGTTTTAAGCCACTAACTAGTTTTGTAGTAATGTTTTACAGCAGCCCTAGTGAACTAGTATGGGAACCAATACATATGCATACGTACACACAAATTTTATACACTATTCGGACCATTATAATTTTTTAAAAGATACTTATTTAATTGACAGAGTGAGAGAGCATGCACATGCGCCCAAGCAGTGGGAGTGGGAGAGGGCTTGATTCCAAGACCCTGGGATCATGACCTGAGCTAAGGCAGACACCCAGCCAACTGAGCCACCCAGGCACCACAGTCTGGTGCCCCAGACCATTATTAATATTAATTCAATTTTTCCTTAGTCTTAAAATTATTTAGACTCACCCTCTGTTTTCCAAAAAATACTATTGAAAGGTCAAGATTAGCTCTAGGAGAGCAAAATAAGGATTTACAGGATCTGGTTCCGTTCAGGATAGTATTCTTCCTTTCTAAAAAAAAAAAAAAAAAAATTCTTTTTAAGGTAGCATTCTAATTATCTCTTACACTTAACAAATTACTTCAAACCTTAGGGGATTAAAAAAAAGTATGATCTTCTCTCGAAGTTCTGTGGATTGACTGTGCTCCATGGGTTGTTTCTACAATGGGGTTCACATTAAATGAAGTCACATAGCTGGTGGTACATGTATGATTTCAAATGACTCACTTTCATGGTGAGAATTGATTCTAGTTGTCCCCTAGAAGTCAGCTGGGGTTATTGCTTTGGAGCACCTTACATGTTTCTTCTTGGTAATCTGGGCTTTTTCTAAGATGGCAGCTAGCTTTCCAGAATGAGCTTCTCAAGAGAAAGTTTTCCAAAACACAAGACAGGAAAATGTCAGACCCACTCTGCTATACTTTATCGCTCAAGAGGTATAAGACTTACCCAGATATTACCCAGAGGTATAAGTCTTAGCCAAGAATGTAGAGAAGTTAACTACAATTGTTGATAAGGGAGTATCACCAAAGTCACATTGCAGAAATGCATGTGAAATGCAAAATATTTTTTGATTGTCTTTGCAAAATACAATCTGCTATGCATAGTACTCAGGTTCAAAACTAACACCAAATTTAGAAAAAAGAAAAATTGTGTTTGAGTAAAAGGGTTTAACATTCAAAGGCACTTTGAGACGATAATCTTCCACAGGAGACTCCTTGTTTAATGAAGCATTTGTCTAGAAGCCTCAATTTTGGCCTCTATTTCTCCCAATTTCTACTAAAAGAAACAGGGTAAAAGTGCATCACTTCCAAAAACTGAGAGCAATGAGCAATATCATATGAGTTCTTTTCATGGCTCATCTAGGCTCAGATAAATGCAATAGAGTACACCTAAAGAATCTGCATAAAGACCTTCCTACCATTACAACAGTCTGTTCCTAGACCCAGAGTCCCAGGATATAAATCACTTAGAACATTAGGCAGCTGTTGCTCTATCCCAAAGGGGCTCAACTGTCTGTTTCTCTATCTCACTCTCAACCTTCAAATATTATTTCCCCCTACCAAGTTACTACTCCTATTAAAGGTAATTCCACTAGGAAACAACTGGGCAAGAACTGGGGAGGGGAAGAGGCTTGGAACTGTGGTGTTACATAGGCTTCAGGGAGTGTAATGCTAAAAAAGTAAAGGACTTTTGGTGAGGATTGAGACAGAAAGGGCTTGTTTTAGATTTAAGGTTCAAAGTAATGCAGTTCCAGGTAGTAAATGTAGACAATGAGGCTGTTTCTGGAGAACAGAGGTGAACTAAAGAAAAGCTTCCAAGAAGCTGAGGATTCAGCTTCAAATAGTGTACACGATTCTGTCCTTCAGCTATAAATTTGAGAAGAAAAATGAAACATCACTTGAGTAGACCAAGAACAGCCTACATCAAAGGTCCAAGGACAGAGATTACTGTTTAATAGAACTTGTCTTGTTCAAACAGAACAACAGTGTTTTAAGGATCACCACTAAAAATAATCATGACAAAGTGTAAGAGACATTTCAAGTTGTATGATATTTCCATCAGAGTCCAAAAATATCCAGCTATCATAACATGGAAACAGAAAAAGGAAAGCGAGATGCACAGAGAGATAGATAAAAGAATATATGTATATAAGGCAAGAAAACATTTTGTTTTTTCCTCCACTGAAACTTCTAGGCTAAATGAAGACGTTAAGTATATTTTCCTTAAATTTAAGGCACTAGTTGTCCTTAAGAAAAAACAAATGAGAAATAACTGCTGGGACTAATAATGGTATAAAAAGACTAGTACATTTGGATAATTTTAAGAATTTTTATGTTTTATTACTAAGTCAAGTATGTCAGCAGTGGTATACACTTAAGGACATGAAAACACATTCTGCATATGGTTTTTTTTTTTTTAATTTTAAGAGTTTATTTATTTGTTTGACAGAGAGAGAGATCACAAGTAGGCAGAGAGGCAGGCAGAGAAAGAGGGAGGAAGCAGGCTCCCTGCTGAGCAGAGAGCCCGATGCGGGGCTCGATCCCAGGACCCTGAAACCACGACCCGAGCCGAAGGCAGCGTCTCAATCCACTGAGCCACCCAGGCGCCCCTGCATATGTTTTTATTGATCATGCTCAGCTAGTAGAATTTTTAACATTTTAGGATGATATTTTGGAAAAAGTAGGAAGGAAGAATAGCAAAGGAACAAAGCAGTTGGAAATATTTAATCCATAGAACATAATGTTACGCATGAGATGAGGAATCACAGAGGGGTGCTGGAGTAGAGACAGACAGATTTCCTTTAATACTTGGCAATCAGGCCTGGGAAGAAGTATGGTGGTCTCAGTTAAAAGGGAAAGAAAGAACAGCCTCATCTGCGTTGGGGTTTTAGTCCCCTAGGTGTGCATGGCAATCATTGGCTGGTGCATTGTGGGGAATCAGAGAGGCTTTGGGCAGCTGCAGCATGCCATAATTTTAGGGCTTGGGAAAGAGGAAGAACAAAAAAAGGCCTCAGAGAAAAAGAAAAGGACCTGTTACTAGGAAAATAGAGCTTGGAATTTCAGCAATAAATATACATCTAGAATGGGATGAAGCCATGAGGGCAATTCATAGTCAATGATGCACTGGAAAATATTTTGGTGAAAGCAATCTTATAACAGGAAACATGTGTGTTCATAGGTTATTCTTTTGAAAAGGCATCTGTGTGGTTGAGACCATGCAGAAATGGATACCTCATTATCAGAAGCACATGTGTTCATTATCCACACACATCAGGAACCTTTTTTTCCAGTTATATTTTCATTTTGCTTAATGACACGTATTTATTTTAATTCATAGCCACTTTCTTTACCACAGTATTAATGTGAATTTTTTTTTAAACCACAACTTTAGCTTTGGAAAACTTAGAAGTCTAAATTTTTTCACCTTCTATGAAATTTTTATGTTTTCTCATTTCCAGTACTATGGACAACACTGCCTTGATTTGTAGTTTATCTACCTGATCTTCTGAAAGCCTGTGAGCTGAAGAAACCTACAGAAAAAAATACTTAGAAATATATTCTACATTGTTTTAAGAAATTAATAGAAAACCTCCTTTTCATCTGAGGTTAAGAAGGCAGGCTGCTCCAGTATTTCTTTGCTTTTTTTTTTTTTAATATTTTATTTATTTATTTGACAGAGAGAGATCACAAGCAGGCAGAGAGGCAGGCAGAGAGAGAGGAGGAAGCAGGCTCCCTGCCGAGCAGAGAGCCCCATGAGGGACTTGATCTCAGGACCCCGAGACCACGACCTGAGCCAAAGGCAGAGGCTTTACCCACTGAGCCACCCAGGCGCCCCTGCATATGTTTTTATTGATCATGCTCAGCTAGTAGAATTTTTAACATTTTCTCTGCCAGGTAGAAATATGTGAAAATGTCTTGTAATAATCTATGCATTAATGATATACTTCATTGAAACAATTAGCCTCAATTACCTTTTTATCCTTCTTAGATGTTTTTGAGTCATACTGGAGTTATCACAGGATTCATTGTATACATTTCCAAAGCTAATTTTGTGTCCTAAAATTCAATTAGTGCTCTTGGCTGGTTGAAGTTCTTTGTGAAAACCCTGAGCAAAAGTTAATAGACATCAATTTTGTATACAATTTTACAAAGTTCAAAAATCACTCTGCCTAGTCATGGAATAGTTTCCCAGGTACTCCAATCCTTATGATGTGTTTACAAAACAGTTAAACATGCTAGAAAAGATTTATTCAAAGCAGAGTTTATTAATAATTATGTTGAAATAAGCTTAATTTCAATTTCCACTCAATTAAAATTATTTCTCATGCAGATGACTTTTGACCCATTTAGACAATTGAGTAGACTTAGCTGCATTTTGTCTTGCTCAGTAGGTGTGTTTGACTAAGAATGACTACCCTTCCTTTCTCCCCCAGCTGGATGGAGACACTGTGCACATAGTAGGGATTCAGTTTCTGTTCATGTGGCACCATCATGTTTGTATTTCCAAATGGTTCTTGAATTTATAACTAATCTAAATACCGATTTAAATAGAAATGCTGTTTCTGAATTGATATGTTAAAAAATATCATGCTTACCTATTCAAAGCAACTTCCTTCTATGAACCCTAACCCTAATCTTGCACCAGTACCTATTCACAGTTCCTTTATTTTCCTTCCTTTCCATTCAAGTATTTCTACTTGAAATTTCTGACATGCTTTGTGATTCTGTATCTTATCTCAATTTTTTTTCTCTTCAAGAGATCCATCAACCACACTGCTTTTCTGGTATTGTTTATCACATACATCAACTCTCTCCTTATTTGTGGCAGTTGCTATTTAAGAAATTCCTAATCACAAGCTAATCCTTTTTCCTATGTATTTCTCTAGTTACCGTAACAACAGAAGAGCTGGGCAAAATTCATTAACCAATCTTCTCATAAGCCAAAGAACTTCCAGAAATATGAGTTTATAGGAGTTATTTAAAGGAACAAAAGGAATGAATAACAGATGGTTTTTAGATAGAACGTTTGTAGAATATACCATATATATTTTTATTATAGATATAATCGATTACATATATTCTATATTATATTATAGATATATAGACTATATCATAAAATACATAGGTTTAGAGTTGTAAAGGGCCTTTAATTTCTTCTGTTCCACCTCCCTACCAGGAAATCTGCTGTACTGTAGTATTCACAGGTAGCCATCTAACCTTGACCTGCAAACTTTCTGTGGTAGGACATCCTCCCTTTTTGGCGCAGCCTAATCATTGTTAATGATTATACAGTTCTTATTTGTGTTGCTTAGTAATATATTCTCAGCAACTTCTACACATTAATTCTTGTCATGTCAAGTGAGTGTTCACTAAATAAACTGGGTGTATTTTAATCTTTCAGAAAATCAAGTATTTTATGACAGGTATGTTTTAAGTCATGATCTCTATTTTTGCCTACCTAGGATTCATTTCCAGTTTTTCAGTGGGAGACTATCTTCATCCAATTCTCCATTGATATAGTTTACCATGGGGTGAAATGTTTCTGTCTCTCACACCCCCAGGATGTACAAATAACAGAGCCCCTCTCACTCAACATATTACACTCCTCTAGCTACAGTGATTATTTTGGTCCCAGGCTAGTGATCCAAACTGCTCCAGTAGAATTCTGTACCAGATGTTCTATAAAAAATCTCCACCTTTGGAGCTGCTAAGATGCTTGACTATGAGCTTGGAATTGTGGGGAGAACCCACATAACTAAATGAAGGTAACACAAAGAAAGCAGAACCTTGAGATAGAAACGGAGCTCTGACCACATTGTTAGAACACCTAGAGCCAGTCCATATGTTAAGCTATATTACTTCTTGACCTTTCAGATAGTCAATCAAAAAATTATGCTTAAGCCAGTTAGTTTCCACTGATTGCCCCTAAAGGTCTTGAGTAATACAATTATATTTTTGTAATTTTTTCTTAGCTTAAACTTTATGGCATGATTATCAGACCTTTTCATCTTTCAGTCATAAGATGCTATACATGCTCTCAATTGTCAATGTTGCCATGAAAATGGGGTACCTAGAGTGGACCACAGTGCAGCAGATGAAAATAGAGCATATTAGAGTGGAATACAGGTAAACATTTTCCTTCCTGGTTTATGCCTTCTGTCGTCAATATTCTGATGACTGACTGAGAACTAGACTCCCTTAAAATGTTATCCTCCATTTTATTGTTGCTTGCCATCCTGTTGACTTATACAACATCTGAATTTCTTAGGCCTTCTTAACACAAACTTATATTAGGCTAATCCTCATCTCTTCTACTTTCAGTCCCTTCTCAAGCTACACATGTGTATATCCATGTATCTCGTCTATAGAAATCATTTTGAATTTTGAGCTTGCACAAGTAACTCAACATCTCAGAGCTTCAGTATGCTTTACTATAGAATTGTGTGGTATTGATTAGGATGTTTTGATGGCAGATACTAGAAACCCCAAATTAAAATGGCCAATCAACATGAGGATATATTATCCCTGATAAGTCTGCAGCTTTCAGGAAGATGGTAGGGTAGGAGGATCCTGAGCTCATTTTGTCCCTACCCCACCCACCTATATTGTCTATGCAACTGACTCTGTAAATGGCCTGAGGATCGGCAAAAGTGATCTTGCACAGCTAGTTGTACAGAGAAGCTAGCATGAAAAGGGGTAGGAGGGACAGAGACACAGTCAGGAACCAAACCACCAGTGCAACAAACTGCAAATGAGAAGGGTATCAGTAGCACTGAGAAGAGAGAGGACCATATTCCACACTGGGCATTACTGGAGACCCACCCTTGGAAGATGAGTACCTATAACAACTGGCTATGAATACCAGCAGGGCTTAACTCTGGGAGTCAGGGGTGTGAGATGAAATGGAGACCCCACCCTTTAAAAGCCACTATACCAAATAACTCAGCCTCAGATCCCGCATAGAATCAACAGTTTGAAAAGCTTCTGGAGTATATGTGTAAGAGATTTACTAACCAAACTTAGAACATGTGCTGGTGGAGCAGGGATCTCCAGGACATTTCTTCAGGAACAAAAGAGCTTGTGTTTAGATAGCCAGATAACTTTTGGTTGGAATGAGTTTTAACATTCTTTGTCTACCTTGTAGACAAAGACCATGTGCCCCTTCCCCGTGCTCCCTGCCAACTACCCCACCCAACCTGACCACCCAGTAGGCTTCCCTCCAAAGTGGCTCCTGCCCCACCACACTCAGCAGGCAGTCTCAGCTGGGAAACAACACTCCAAAGGTACTCCTATCCTGGACAGGTGGAAGGGATAACTACATACACCAGGCTAAGAGTGCTGCCTGTAGCCAGCCTCTAAGGTAGTTGCACAAGGAGCAAGCTATACTTTTCAATGCAATTGCAGTGTGGCAGAGCAGCTTACTGCTGACGGATAGGCTGACTGTTGGCCCTCCCCACCAATGAACCCAGATCACCACATCCTGGTCTCTCAACAGCAAAGGGAGCAAACTTTGCTCATGTACCCACAGCAGGCAAAGCAGATCACTGCAACTGGCTGGGCTGAAGGCAATCATGGTGCAGCTACAACAAGAGGGCACAGGCAGCTCACATGAGGACACCCCTGGAGCACCTGGTCCTGATGGCTGGGAAGGAATGGGCTATAGAGCACCATAAGACCTCTTTTACACAAAGCCACTACTTTCAAGAGGAGGAGACAGAGATGACCTACTTAATACCTGGGCATGAAAACACAGAGAGTTAGTTAAGTGCATAGACAGAGAAATATGTCCCAAGTGAAAGAAGACAGAATCAAAAGACCTAAATAAAATAAAGATAAAATAGGCCTGATAAAGAGTTCAAAATAGGAGTCATAAAGATACTCATTGGACTTGAGAAAAGAGTTAATGAGTTCAGTGAAAACTTCCACAAAGATAGAAAACATAACCACCAGTCAGAGCCTAAGTATTCAACATCTGAAATGAAAAACACACTGGAGGAAATCAACAGCAGATTAGAAGATGCATAGTGGGTCAATGATCCTGGAAGACAGGGTAATGGAAAGCAACCAAATTAAACAATAAAAAGAAAAGAGTAATAAAAAATGAGAGTAGGTTAAGGGAACTCTGCAACATCAAGCATAGTAGCATTCACGTTACAAGGATTCCCAAAGGGAAAAAGAGAAGGGGATAGACAACTTACTTGACGACATAGTACATGAAAACTTCCAGAATCATAGGAAGCAACAAACACAGGTCTCATAAGCACAGAGAGCCCGTAACAAAATCAATCCAAGGACATCAAGAAACATAGTAATTATTTACAAAAAGTAGTAAAAAAAAATAAAAATTGAAAAGCAGTAAGAGAAAAGGAAACGGTTGCATACAAGGTAAACTGTAACTGTCCCTCAGAACAATGTATTACTTAAAATATAACCCATGGGAAATTTTACTAGTTACCAAGCACATTTAGATATAGCCTCAAGAAAAACACATACTGGCAACAGGCTTCTGGGGGAGAGGATGATATATACAGCCTTGAAGCCCAGCAGCTGAAAACACCTGGCAGGCTCAGGGCTGAACACTGCCTGCTTCATTTTTCCGTTATCTCCCCTTCCCCCCACCCCCCAGGGCACCTATGGCTAATTAGGTAAGTCCTTTGGATGTGCTTGCTCAACTATAAACTTTATACTGCTTGACCAGACATATTTTGCCTTCCTTCTTGTTTATCTGCAAGGCATATGACTAATGTTTGGCCTTCTTCAGCTCTTCTGTTGGTTACTGTTTGTATCTAATAAAAGCAGGACTGAGGAGTTGTTCGGGGCAACAGTCTTTTCTACTGTTGTCCCCAGCTCCCTTTCTCTTGCAGCTGACTTGTTTGTGTCTCATTCTTCTTACGTGTGCCATCAGGAAGTGGCTATAAACCCCATAAGGATATTGACTGGGTTTTCAGCAGGCCAGAGGTAGTGGCAGGATATATTCAAGTGCTGAAATGAAGAACCCACAACCAGTAACTCTACCTAGCAAGGTTACTATTCAAAATAAGAGAAAAAGTTTCCCAAATGAGAGTTAAAGGAGTTCATCACCACTAAACCAGACTTCTAAGGTAAGTTAAAGGGAATTCTTTAAGTGGAAAGAAAAGCGCCAAACCAGAAGGAAATTATAAAAGAAAAACATTTCAAAAGTAAAAGCAAACATACAGTAAAGGTAAATTAAATCACTTATAAATTCAGTATAGAAGTTAAAACAAAATTATAAAATCAATTATATCTACAAGAATGAATCAAGGGATACACAAGTAGATATAAAATATCATATTATATCTATAAAATGTGGGAGGAGGGGAATAAAAATTTAGTGCTTTTACAATGTGTTCTGACTTAAACCATCAATTTAATACACACTGCTATATACATAAAATGTTACATATGAACTTAATAGTAACCAGAAATCAAAACCTTGTAATAGAAAAAAAAAAAGGGACAAAGGAATACAAGCCTAATATCTAAGAAAGCCATCAAACACAAGGGAAAAGATCAAGGGAAGAAGAAAGAAACAGAAGAACTACAAAACAAGTAGCAAACAACGAGCAAAATGGCAATAATCGTCATACCTGTCAGATAAATGTAAGTGGACTAAATGCTGCAATTAAAAGACAGAGTGACTGAATGGATAAAGTTAACAAAAACACAAGACCATCTTTATCATGCCCACAAGAGACTTACTTCAGAACTAAGGACACATATAATCTATAAGTGAAGGAATAGAAAAAGATATTCCACGCTAATGAAAGCAAAAAAAATTTAGAAAGAAAGAAAAGCTGGAGTAGCAGTACTTTCATCAGATAAAACAGATTTTAAAACAAATACTATAGGGATGCGTGGGTGGTTCAGTCAGTTAACTTGTTTTTGGCTCAGGTCATGATCTCAAGGTCATGAGGTTCTGCCCCACTGTCAGGCTCCTTTTTGGGCATAGCAACTGCTTAAAATTCTCTCTCACACTCTCCTTGTGCCCCTCCCCACATCAATCAATCAATCAATCAATCAATCAAATACTGTAGCCAGAGGTAAGAAAGGCATTAAATAATGATAAAAGGATTAATCCAACAAGAGGATTTAATTGTGAATATCCATGTACCCTACATAGAAGAACCTAAATACATTAAGTATTAACACACCTAAAGAAAGAAATTGACAGTAATACAGTAATACTGGGGACTTTAACATCTCCCTTACATCAAGGATATAGTAGCCAGAGAGAAAATCAGCAAGGAAACAGTACATGAACAGTGACTTTGAAGGCCACACTAGACCAAATGGCCCCAATAGATACATATGAAACATTCCATTCAAAATACACATTTTTTTTTTTCAA
Organism: Enhydra lutris kenyoni; assembly: GCF_002288905.1. Taxonomy (NCBI): domain Eukaryota; kingdom Metazoa; phylum Chordata; class Mammalia; order Carnivora; family Mustelidae; genus Enhydra; species Enhydra lutris. Next base: position 14,178,325 of record NW_019154134.1, on the reverse strand, counting down.
GTGCACAAGAAACATTCTCCAGGATAAGTCACATGTTAAGCCATTGAAACAAATCTCAATGAATTTTAGAAAACTGAAATCCCTTCAAGCATTTTTTCTGACCATGATGGTATGAAACTAGAAATCAATTACAAGAAAAAACTGGAAAAAAACCCACATATGCATGGAAGCTGAACAACAGGTTACTAAATAACCAATGCATCGCTTAAAATATCAAAAAGCAAATATAAAAATACATGAAGATGAATGAAAATGCAAACAAGAGGCCCATTTCTTTGGGACACAGCAAAAGCAGTTCTGAGAGGGAAGTTTATAGTAATATAGGTCTATCTCAAGAAAAGAGAAATATCAAACAACCTAAGTTTACAGCTAATTAGGCTAGAAAAAGAACAAGGAAGGCCTGAAGCTAGTAGGAAGAAGGAAATAATGAAGATTAGAGCCGAAATAAATACAGTAGAAACTACAAAAAGTAGAAAACACCAATGAAACCAAGAGCTAGTTCTTTGAAAAGATAAACAAAATTGATGAACAGTCAACCAAACTCATAAAAAAAAGTAAAAATCAGGGGCGCCTGGGTGGCTCAGTGGGTTGAGCCGCTGCCTTCGGCTCGGGTCATGATCTCAGGGTCCTGGGATCGAGTCCCGCGTCGGGCTCTCTGCTCAGTGGGGAGCCTGCTTCCCTCTCTCTCTCTGCCTGCCTCTCTGTCTGCTTGTGGTCTCTCTCTGTCAAAAAAAAAAAAAAAAAAAAAAAAAAAAATTAAAAAATTAAAAAAAAAAAGTAAAAATCAAAAATGAATGAGGAGAAATAATGGACACCAAGAAATACAAAGAATTAGAAGATTATGAAAAATTATATGCCAATAAATTGGACAACCTAGAAAAAAATGGGTAAATTCCTAGAAATATATAATCTCTTGAAACTGAACAGACCAATTACTGGCAGTGAAATTGATTTAGTAATCGAAACACTCCCAACAAATCAATGTCTAGGACTGTATGGCTTCACAGTTGAATTCTACAAAATACCTAATAAAGAGTTAATACCTATTCTTCTCAAACTATTACCAAAAAATAGAAGAAGGAGGAAAACTTCCAAGTTCATTTTACAAGGTTGGTATTATGCAGATACCAAAACCAGTTAAAGACAATAAAGTACATGCCAATATATCTTATGAACAAAGATAGAAAATCCTCAACAAAATATTTGCAAACTGAATTCAATAATACATTAAAAGGATCATTCATGATGATTACGTGACATTTATTCCTGAGGTGTAAGCTTGGTTCAATAGTCAGGAATCAATCAATATGAATCATTACATAAATAAAAGGAAGGATAAAAACCATATTGTCTCAATAGATGCAAAAAAAAAAATCATTTGACAAAAATCCAACTGCTGTTCATGATTGAAACTCTCAACAAAGTGGGTTTAGAGGGCATAAGCCTCAACATAATAAAGACAATATATGAAAAACCTACAACTAATATCCTATTCCATGGCAGAAAATGGAGAGCTTTTCCTCCAGGATCAGGAAAAGGCAAGGATGTTCACTCTTACCACTTTTATTCAACATAGTACTTACTGGAAGTCCTAGCTGTAGTAATCACATAAGAAAAAGATATAAAAGGCTTCCAACTTGGTAACTATCAAGTAAAACTGTCACTCTTTGCATACAACATTCTTCTAAATGTAGAAAACCCTAAAGACTAACAAAAAACAATCAGAATTGATCAATGAACTCAGTAAAATTTCAGGATGCAAATATTAACACACAGAAATCTATTGCCTTTCTACTCACTAATAATGAACTAGCAGAAAAATAAGCAAGAACATTTATAATTATACCAAAAATAGTAAAATACCAACAAATGCATCTAACCAAGAAGGTGAAAGACTTACACTCTGAAATCTATAAATACAGATGAAAGAAATTATAGAATACACAACAGAAAGATACACCATGTTCACAGATTCAGACAACCAATATTGTTAAAATTTCCATACTACCCAAAGTACTCTACATGTTCAATGTAATTCTGATCAAAATACAAATAGCATTTTTCATAAAACTAGAACAAAAAATCCTAAAATTTGTATGAAACCATAAAAAACCCTGAATAGTCAAAGCAATCTGAAAAAGAACAAAGCTGAAGGTATCACAATCCCAGATTTTAAACTATACTACACAGGTAAAGTAATGAAAACAGTATGATACTGGCACAAACACAGATACACTTATCAATAGAACAGGATAAAAAAAACCCAGAAATAGACCCATGCCTCTATGGTCAATTAATCCATGACTAAGGAAGCAAGAGTATAAAATTGGAAAAAGATAGTCTCTTCAACAAATGATGTTGGGAAAACTGGACAGCTCCATACAAAGGGATAAAACTGGACCACTTTTTTTTTTTTAAGATTTTATTTATTTATTTATTTGACAGAGGGAGAGAGATCACAGTAGGAAGAGCAGCAGACAGAGAGGGAGGAGGAAGCAGGCTCCCCGCTGAGCAGAGAGCCCGATATGGGGCTCAATCCCAAGACACTGAGATCATGACCTGAGCTGAAGGCAGAGGCTTAACCCACTGAGCCACTCAGGCACACCTGGACCACTTTCTTACATCACGTGCAAAAATAAATTAAAAATGTATTAAAGGACTAAGTAGAAGACCAAAACCATAAAAGTCAGAGAAGGAAATATAGGCAGTAATCTCTTGAACATCAGTGTTAGCAGCATTTTTTTCTAAATAGGTTTCCTCAGGCAAGAGAAACAAAAGCAAAAACTAACTATTGGAACGGAATCTATTCACAAAACAAAAAGGCAACCTACTGAATGAGAGAAGGTATTTGCAAATGATATATTTCATATGGGATCAAGATCTAAAATATATAAAGAAGTTACACAACTTAACATCCCCCCCAACCAAAATACTTAGAAAAAAATATGGGCAGAATACCTGAATAGCCATTTTTCCAAAGATGACAGAGGTCCAGCAGACACATGAAAAGATGCCTAACATCACTAATTACCAGGAAAATACAAATCAAAACAGGATAACAACTTAAACCACAGATCAAAAGAGCAAGAAATTCCAGGTGCTGGGGAGGATGTGGAGAAAACTGATTCCTTGAATGCCATTGGTGAAAAGGCTTATTGGTGAAACTTCTGTAGAAAATAGTATGGAGGTTCCTCAAAAAATTAAAAATAGACATGTGATCCAATATTTCAACTATGAGATATTTATGTGAAGAATACAGAAACACTAATTGGAAAAGATATATGCACCCTCTGTTTATTGCAGTATTACTTATAATAGCCAAGGTACAGAAGAAACCCAATAATGATAACATATACATATGTATATATACAGAAGTGTATATGTGTATGTGTGTGTGTAGAAATATTACCCAACCATAAAAAGAAATCATGCCATTTGAGAAATCATGGATGGACTTATAGGATATTCTGCTAAGTGAAATAAGTCAGGGAAAGAGTAATACTGTATAATTTCACTTATATGTGGAATCTAAAAAAAATAAAAACCCCACCTCTTAAAGACAGAACAAATGGTGGTTGCCAAAGGAAAGGTAGATAGGGGATAAGCAAAATAGATGAAGGGGATTAAGAGGTACAAAATTCCAGTTATAAAACAAGTACATCATCGTGATGAGAAGTACAGCATAGGGAGTAGAGTTGATCATACTTTAATAATGACGTATGGTGATAGATGGGGTCTACACTTATTATGGTGAGCACAGAGTTATGTATAGTACTGTCAAATCAAGTGTTCTACATTTGAAACAAATATAACATTGCATGTCAGTTTTATTTCAATAAAAGAACAACGAAGTCTGGAGGTAAGACAATTTTAATTTTGATAAATTTGATGGCTAAGTGATATCATCAAAATTAAGTGATATCATCAAGATTCAGGCTCCTTCCATCTTCCCATTTGCTGCACTGCAAATTCCCTTTTAAACTTTAAATGGCTGCCATAGTTCCAACACATCAAAGGTAGGAATAAGTCCCCCAGCCAAAGAGGGATTCCTTTTTCCAAACTGTTCTTTTTAATACAGAAAGAAAGTTTCCTAGAAGTCTCTCAAATTTCTCCTCACATCTTAATGGCCAGAAGATTATCACATGACTATGGTTATATCAGTCCCTAGCAAGGGCTGTGGGGTGATGCTTGGCTTAGGTCAGAGGTCTCAAACTAATTATGTATCAGAATCATCTGGAGGTCTTGTGAAAACATGGATTTCTTGGCTGCGGCTTCTAGAGTTTGATTCAGCAGGTCTGAGGCATGGTCCAGGCATTTCCTTTTCTACCAAAACTGTGGATGACATGGATATTGTGGGTTGAGACCACAGTTAGATAACAGTTGGTTTAATCAAACATGATGTAGTCCTGGTCCTGGAGCTGTGGTTGGACCATTAAGGGGCAGGGAGTTTCCCTCATGGCTTTTTTATTAAAGGAAGAAAGTGTCCTACAATGGGATTTAAGAATATCAGACTCATATTGGAGAAAACATAAATGGCTTGTCATTAGAAGATACCCACCGAATAAAGAGAGAAAAGTTTAAAAAAAAAAAAAAAAGAATATCAGACTCAAAAGACCATGCCATGGGTTATAGATAAATGCATATAAATTGCCAGTCACAGTGTGTTCAATAGATGGACCTCTTATTGTTTTTACTGATTCTGTTATATATAGACATTGTATTTATAAACTCAATTTTACCTGAAAATTTAAGTATGCTTTTCCATCTTTATTCAGGTCATTGACAATATATTAAACAGGCAAAGAGCAGACAGAGAATACTAAAACGTAGATTCCCTGGACCAATGACATTAGTCCACTAATCAAAATGCTTATGGTTTGGTTCCTTAGTGATTTCACTTCATTAAAAATGTCATTTTGTCTTATTTTTCCATCTCATCCAAAAGCATGTCTTGAGAGACTATAAAATAATTGGCTTCCAAGTGGCATATGTATCTCTAAAAAATATAGAATAAATGAAATGTTCTAGTATTTTATTAACAATAGCTAACATTTTTATGGAGTGCTCACCATGTGTCAGATACTGTTCAAATTCTTTTACATGAGCAGGTACTATTATTATTCCTATTTTACAGAGGGGGGAAAGTGAGCAGGTAAAAGTTGAAAGGTTTTCTCAGAGCCATGCGACAGGTCAAAGAAGGTAGTTTGATTCTAATATAAACGTAATCTCTACTAATAGGCAATTGTAATTCAGTAAGATTGTAATTCAGTAAGACAGCTGGTACCTAAAACACTCTCTCACACACAGACACATACACACTTCTCTTACACATTCCTTTAAATGTTACACACTTTAGTAGGTTCTAGTTTTTTGAAAATGGTTCAACAAGCCAAGGTGCATAGGACAAGATGTATCAGTGGTTAGGGAACCACTGTGTAGAAGAGGGCCATAATGAAGGATAACAGAAGTATTATATATAGAAAAGCATTTTTTTTAATGTTATACTGCTTATTTCATATCTTAGTAAGCATTTAGAGTAGAAACATTTGCAAATGTTTTCAACAACTTTTGCAGTTTCACAATGGATTGGAATCGGAATGAAACAGTGATGGATGACAACTGGGAGCACAGGAATTGGCATTATACTAAGTCAATTCAGGATCCAAACCATCTGTCATTATCCTGTCCTAGTTGTTTAATCAAGTTGCCACATTTTTATCTATGGTATTTCTTCATTAGAAAAGAAATTTACCATTCACACTAGAGACTGCAGAAGAAAATTAACTGCATCTCCCAATTCTAGAACAAATTTCACAATAAGGGATTCTTAAATTTTCAGACAATGGTGGGGGGGGGGAGCAAAGAGAAAGGCATTCAAAATGGTGTTTCTCAAATTTAACTACTTTCAACAGACATTCTTGGGGGAGTGGGTTCCAAGTTTTCTGTGATAATGTTCTAAATGGTTTTACTTTGTTCATAATCTAAACAAATTAGTAGACACTTTTTCAGGATTACCTGGAAGACCACGTTATGCAGCAGAGCTGTGCCGTGATCGCAGTATCTGCTCTTGTACGTCTGATCCCTGTTGCAGTAAGTGAAGACCAGCCATGCTAAACTTCTCATGGGATGCTTCTCAAACTGGTTCCTCAAGACACTCTATGGTTAATCTTTAAGTGACCAAGAAGTACCAACTAAACAGAAACCTCTTTATTTGAGGTTAAGGACTATCTTCCAAGTATTTTGGGTCCCTTGCCTCTGTTTTGAGGATTTTTCTGTGTCTGGGCTCTCAATGACCTTATTTTATCTCCTGTTTACTTGCTTGTTCTTTGCAACTGAGCCAGGAGTCTTGCATCCCAAGAACACATTAGTTAGCACCTTGTAAATGCCCCAGATCTACCTGGCCAAGAATTTCAGCCAATCTAGGCAGCTAGGCAGAGGAGTTAGTCAAAGCTCTTTGGCTGTCATTTCTGTTTCTGACACTTTGTGTTAGGTCTACTGCACCAGCAAGTGTCATCGTGGGCTTCTCTTTCCCACAGAAATACATCAGGTAAAAACTCAAAATAATTTTTTAAACTCTGAAAATAGAACAGTCACCTCAAGCATTGTACAACACAGAAGCAGTAAGTTATGCTATCTTAATTATGAATGCATCAGATATGAAGGCCATCTCCTCCTCCCAGATTTCTCATGAAAAGTGCATAGAGCATTTGGGTTGTTCATCTAAGCTAGCCTGCCTTTTTCAGGGGGTCAGGAAATCTACATATTTCATGAGGCTCCCTTTGCTGTGCTAGGGCTGAGGTTGCCTTCCCCAAGGGAGCATGTATTTAACTCAGTAGTTCTATTTTGAGCATACATGGGAATCACTGGGAGGATTGGACCCTACCCTCTGAGTTTCTCAATTTTCATTCTGACAAGTTTCCAGGTGATTCTGGGAGCAGGTTTTAATTGCTACTGCTTTAACTTTAGGCTTTTTTTTTTTTTTTCTTGACAGACTTACCCAGTTGGATATAATAGGTCTGTCCTGCTTCCCTTTTCTCAAGAACCACCCCAACACTCTTTGGGGAGTAGCTTACAACAGGAAGTCTTCTTAAAAATAAGGGCATGGCATTTTAAAATTTAAAAAATCACATTTCAGATATTCTGTTACAACTTACGATTTTTGGATCCAGGTAACAGAAATGATTTTAACTAACTTGGTGTAGTAGACACCATGTGGCTCCCAAAGAGATCCCCTCTTTCAGGCAAAGCACCGATTCCCCAACAGCTCCAAAGACTGTGGTACTGGCTTCTAGTTCTTCTCAGAGAATTGCCTTTGACTACTGAGAGCCATTTCAGCCAGCAATGTCTACAGATATTTCACACCCACTTCCCCTTACTTCCTCCTCACTGACTGATACAGAGGTATCCAAGTCTCCTTGACTCAAGGTGTGACAACTCTGCTCTGTGGTACAATTATGCTCTAAAATTGTTCTGTCTAAAACGCTCTAGCCACATGTGGCTACTGAGCCTTTGAACTTGGCTAGTTGGAACTGAGATGTGTGGGAAGTATAAAATACAGAGATTTCAAAAATTAAGAAAGAAGGAATGTAAAATGTGCCATTCATGTTTTAAAGTAGTGATTATACATTATAATGACACTATTGTATATATTTGAGATTCAACAAAATATATTAAAACTGATTTCACCTGTTTCTTTTCACACAGTATGCTTCTACTGGGTTATCTGGTTTGGAACTTCCACAGCTGCATGAGTCAGATCAAGGCTAGACTAGGGGCCTCCTGAAGAAGTCAGGATCGCATGAGTAGAAGGCTGTCAGCTACCCATAGGAAGGTCATGATTCCTTAGAGGGTTTCCTCTCTGAACCATTTCTTGAATCCTCAATCTATCGACTAAAGAGAGATTGGGTCTCCATGAGGAAAGATCCTACAATGCTATGAAGAAAACATACAGTACTCTATATACTTGATTCTTCCAGCGCTCCTCCAAAAGACACTTGCAGTCATTTATGAAGGTAAAAATAAAGCAGGGAAAAGGGAATACCCATACCTTCTGAAGGCTGTTTGATACAAGGTCCATACCAACAAAGACACCAGGGAACGATCACTCATCCCCTGATAGAATAGGGACATACCAGGGTCGCAATAAATGGAGCTGCAATCACACAGCAGGTCATTTAGGTCCATGTCTCCAGTTCCCAACTATATATTGATAATAGAAGTTTCACATTTGTTCTTCAGCCCATTAAACCCAAGTTTGTAAAGCCAAGTAGATCCCCTGAAGTTGTGCCTTCCCTACTCCTGCCAATCCAGTAAATCAAGTAATAATTCATCCCAGGGAAAATTACAGAAATTAACACTGCACTCAAAGCCTTTTTTTTTTTAAACATTTAATTAATTTATTTGACAGAGAGAGAGATCACAAGTAGGCAGAGAGGCAGGCAGAGAGAGAGGGGGAAGCGGCTTCCCACTGAGCCAGATATGGGGCTCGATCCCAGGACCCTGAGACCACGACCCGAACCAAAGGGAGAAGCTCAACCCATTGAGCCAACCAGGTGCCCCTGCACTCAAAGTCTAAAAGAATACAAGGAGAGCTATCTCAATCAGACGTCCATTTAATGTACTGGTCTCTCAGTTGGAAAAACTGGTTGGGTCACGACATGTCAGTGTATTACCACACACTTAACCAAGTAGTATCTCCAGTTGAAGCCCCCAGTATATAGTTGGTTGCTATTCATCTTTAAATGCATATTTTTCCCCCATACACATCAGAAAGAGTAAGACGTGATTTGTCCTTACACTAAACAGCCAATGGCATAGCTCAGTCTATCTCCAGGTCAGTAATAACTCTTGTATCTGCTCTACAACTTAACTGCAAGGGGGCTGGGCAGGAGTTGGAGAGTCTGTAGGACATTACTTTCATTCTATGTTTTTATGGCATACTGTGACCCATAATGCCTGGGGAAAAAACCAAATGTATAGCAGAGATTGGGTAATAAATCTCACAAAAATGCAGGGGTCTGCAACACTGGTAAAGCTGTTACATGTCCAGTGAGCTGAAGTATGTTGAGACATCCTCTGCAAAGTGAAGGACAAAATGCTGCAACCTGTACTTCCTACTATTAAGAGATCAGCAGAATGCCTGGCAATCCTCAAGGGCTTTTTGAAGCAGCACTTGTGAATATCATTATGGTGAGGTAAATGTCTGTGAGTTTTGAATGAAGTTCAGAACAAGCAAAGGCTCTAGTAGGTCGAGGCTGCAGTACCAGCAGCTCTGCCACTTGAGTCATATAAACTAGGTTATTAGAGGTGTCTGTGGTAGAAAATGAGGCATCAGAAAATTCTCAGTAGATGAACTGTGGGGCAGAAACCTAGAATTCTGGGGCAGAAAAGGCTATTCAATTCCTTCCAAAAATTGCACACTATCCATAAGACAAGTTTGGATAGTCTCCTATCCAACTTTGGAGTTGGGGGCACACATGTAACTAAAATCACTATCTCAGGCCAACGTCCATGTCCACTGATATCACACACAAGGTTAGGAGGGCCCAGCAGCAATGTACTGTAAGACTATAAGATCCATGGGGAAACGAAAGGAGTACTTTTAAGAGTTGAGCAAGTCTAGAGGCATAATAAAGTGGTATGAAGAGGTGGTGTACATCCATTACCTATCACTATTGCCCAGGCACTTATCCCTAAGCTCACACTTATGAATTTCCGGAGGAGTGGGCACTGCCTATGGCCAGCTGTCAGCTTCTAAACACAAATGGACTGATTTTTTTTTTTTAAACGGACTGATTTTAAACTGTAACTGCACCCAGGGGCACACCAGAAACACTATGGTGAGGAGGGAAAATCCCCCCCAAAGGGCAGAACTTCAGTTAGTGTGGAGAAAAAAAGAGGCCCATAGTAGAATAAACACGTAAGGGTAAATGGCTCATCAGGTTTATCAGGGACACGGAATGAGCCAGAAACATAGATCAAGGTCAAGGAAATGAAGGGAAGAGCCATGGAGATAAACATACGGAGTAGATACAGTATGTGCAAATTTTTATATGCACACTAGGGATTATCCTTTCTAGAATGAGGCACTAAAAAAATATATCTAGACAGCCGTGTTGAGACAAGAATATTCTTTTTGAAAACTGAAGGGACTACGTGCAGCAATGCCTATTTTCATAGTTTTTCTGATTTAAGGAGTGCGGTGAGGGAAAGTAAAATACCTGGTTCAGTGACTAGGATTACAGATTAGGAAGTGGACTCAGATTTACTACAATGAAATTAAGCAGTGTGAATTTTATACTTTCAGGTTCCAGATTGGGTAAGACTGAAATTCTTATCAGTTTCCTAGCTTTATTACAGGAGACCACAAGTGGTATTTATGATGAATTTTCTGGCTTCCAAGTTCTTATGGTATTTAAAATTACTACAATATTCTTAGAAAATTATTTTTGTCATTTGAACATATTGGGAAGGAGGTTTCAAAATCTTTGTTCATAGTTCTTTCTAACCATTATAATTTTTGAGATTAGAAGTAAAGCTCAAGAGACCTGAATGAGTGTTCAGTGAACATAGGGGGGCAGAATACTGGCCCTTTCAAAAATCTCCATGTCCTAATCCTAGAATCTGTGTAAAAGTCCATATTTTAATCCTAGTAACTTTCTCTTATATCTCAAAGGGGGCTTTGAAAATGTGACTAAGATTAAAGACCTTGAGATGGGAAAAGTAGCCTGGATTACCCAGGTGGGACCCACCTAATGAACTGGACTAGACTTCCCTAGTCTTTATCTCTTCATCTGCAAAATGATGTATTACTGAGGATGAAATGAGATGCTACACAGGACAGCACCTGAAAAACTTTAAAATGCTGTGCAAACTATAGATTCTATTTGATTTAGAACCAGTTGATGTGGTAATCTCAGGGGAAGTCCTTTTGGTGCAAACAACCAATTACACTGATTGTTTCTAATGCTTGAGAGTGCAGTAAGGTAACAGAAATAAATTATTTCCAATCCTGTTTTGGTACATTAACATTTGGCAAAATCTAAGCTTAATGAGGTCATGAGGATAAACACAGAAAGTCCTGTTAGTGAAGATTATATATACATCACAAAGGAATAAGGGACAGAACCATTGCTATTTTAATATAACTTATGGAAAGGTAATTAACATATGCTACCAGAAACCAAAGGGCAGATTCCATTTCCTTTTTAGTGTATTGAGTCTGATTTGATTATGCAAATTCTGAAGCACCAACAACTACTTAGTATTATCAGTCTTTTGGTCCTGATTTCTTAATCAGCCGGATAATACAAAATAGCAGCTTATCTCTTGAACATGGTTCATTAGCTTAGCTCATTAATTTTCAAAGGGACCACAGATCTTAATTAGGTAGGTGGATGGGCCACTCTTTGCTCTTGGAGAGAATCATTTCCAAAGAAACTTTAAAAATTTAGGCCAGTTCATTCCTTTTTTTTTTTTTTTTTTTTTAAAAACAACAAATACTACTTGGTTATTTAGCAATTTATGAAATTTTTTTTTTATTTTTTTTTTTTTTTTTTTATAAGGAAGCTAGCTATTCAAGCTAGTTCTAGTGAAGGGAGATTAACTTCAAAGATTCCACAGGCAACTTCAAAGGTATAAGAACTGAAATACGGGTCCACTTGTAAAACCAGGAATTGGGAAATGAGAAAACATGGCTTGCTCATCTGCTTTTTATGGAGCTTTTGGTCTTTTCCTTATGTTTGTCTCTAAATGCTTATTCCACCTTTTATGCAGATCTCCGTTTTCTACTGAGTTGGGGGCACACATGTAACTAAAATCACTATCTCAGGCCAACGTCCATGTCCATTGATATCAATTTCACATATCTTTTCCCTTATAGTGCTTCTTAGTTTAAATTAAGTGTGGAGAATGTGATTGATCACTAGCTGGTTAGACAATTAGATACTCTCAGTCTGAAGGGTACTCCTAGTTCAATGAGCTGTGGTGTTGAGGTCACATGGTCCACCTTTGGCTGCAGTAGTCACCAACTTCTAAGTCAGGTGTCTAAGCTCGCAGTGAAGAGGCATGGGGAGGCAGATACCTCTTTTATATTTAGTCCCACTTAAAACTTGAGTTTCCTGCACTTGAAGAAGGAGTCAATTTCCCATTTGGTTTATGCCCTTGACCAAGGTTTTTCCACTAACTTCAATTGCTTTTTTTCCCATGAAGAACTAATGAATTAACCTAGCATAGTATCTTATCTCCAATAGACAGGTCATAAATATTGTTGTAACAATTTTTGTCCTTTCTGAATCTATAATCCTAATCTTTCTGCAGTCATTTCCATTAAATATACAAATGATACGTGTTCATAGTTGGGATTATACTAAGGTTACTGTTTTTTTCCCTTAAGAAAGAACTGATATAATGCTTATCACCCTGGAGTGTCATAGAGCCGATATGGCAGTATTTTTCTGCTTTCTGAGGGAAGTTTCTAGGATCTAGTATCAAGTATGTATTGATTTTTAACTAGTAAATCAAGTAAAATTCAAGTTAGCAATAAAAATTTTAGTTCACAGAATCTAAAACATAAAGCCAAAGCCAAAATCTAAATACCTCATTATAAAGAAAACTTTGTCCTGTTTTATTCGTGGCACTCCATTACAAGAAACATAAATGTTACTGTGAGCAGTGCCACTAGCAATTTTTATGTGTCTGGTAATCTTGTGAAAAGTATCTCTGAGGCTGCTAAAGTTCTAAAATTCTGACTAATTTGAAGTTAATGGAGAAATTGATTATAAAACAATTTTCTCCTTTTTAAAGATTTTTTTTTTTATTTGAGAGAGAGAGAAAATGAGAGTACAAGTGGAGGGAGGGCAGAAGCAAAGAATCTCAAGCACACTCCCTATTGAACTGAGTGCGGAGCCTGAAATAGGACTCTAACCCAGGATTCTGAGATCATGACCTGAGCTAAAATCAAGAGTAGGATGCCCAACCAACTGAGTCACCCAGGCGTCCCACAGAATTATTTTCTGATGTAATTTTGAGCATTATCTATTAGCAAAGACCATTAAGAACTAAGATAAAGGACTAACAGAAAGGATATCAGCTTGCCTGAATTTACCTTCACTACAGTTTATTTCTGACCCAATAAGGGGGATAAGTGACATCAAGGATACAAATGACTGAGTTGCCACTCCTCAGTGTCTCTCATTTTTCGTGGAGGGACCGGATGTTGAGTTCTTACAGTAAGCCTCGTGTACTGAACAAGCCATAAGGTCAGAAAACAACAACAACAATAACAACTATGTACTGATATCTTTTATACTTTCTGGCTGGAGAAGAGACTAAAGTAAGTTATTGCCTGTTGCCTCCATGGTTATATAACACCATGTTCTATTTCTTTGTCACTAGGTTTTTTATATACCTGCCTATGGCTTACCACATAACACTACTTTTTCAATTTCACTTCAGCAAATTAAGGCCCTGAAAAAATACATCTCAAAAAACTATTGCCAGGCTCTCCATTAGAACACACACTCTGGAGCCAGAAAGAATGAATTTAGGTCCTGGCTCTGCCAAGCTATAGGATGTTTGTCAAGTTTTTTAACTTCTCTTTGCCTCAGTTTATCCAGCTTTAAAATCAAAATAAAAAGACTTTTGATTCTAAATATAACCTAATCATCATTACTAGACAGATCCTCTCACAATAAAAAGTTATAATACTGGGAAAAATGTATAAAACATCTGTGGTCAATGGGTAATGGAAGAACAAGTGAGATAATCACCCCAGCTTCCTGCCTGAAGGCACTTTCCCAACTTATATTTTTAAGTGGAAAGCAAACAGGTCAACAGTCTCACTGTGCAAAATAAAGAGACAGGATTTGGGGTTGCTAAGGTGAGTGAGATTTGAGGGACAGAAAGAGTAGAAGGAGCTGGATACATATATTCACTGAAGGATCCCCTTGATTATTTGGCTGAATAGACAACTGTTTAAGGTTAGAACAATACCCCATGAGACCTAGAAAAAAGCAGCTATTAGGGGATTGTGAAGTGAACACGGATTCTAGATATCACATGGTTCTGGGAGACACTGGGATTAGAATTAGTGTAGAGGTCTCACTGAAAACCCTAGGCATTTCATTGCTATCCCAGAAAAGTCACACGTTATGACTAGGGCTAATCTAGTCTTAAAGTGCAGGATATTCTAGATGCTCAAACGAAGACTAAAACCAAGTTTTCAAGCATAAAGCTGACCCGTCCATATACTAACTATGTGACAGAATAAATCTCAGTACTCTCTCAAATACGATAAATTCAAACTCTCAAAAAGTATCATTCAAAAAATGTTCAACACAAAGAACAAGAATATGTAACCCATAATGGGAATAAACAATCAATAGACATAGACTCAGAGATGTCACAGATGTTGAAATTAGTATACAAGCACTTTAAAACCACTACTGTAATGCCTGAGAACTTTTTAAAATGTGGGTATAATATAGAGAAAGGAGTATAATAAAATAATGTATTTTTTTCTTTGAATAACATCATTTGCTTTATCTGAATTGAAAGTTTTTCTGTATATACTTTCATTAGTACATGAAATTTCAGAGAAGCAAGGATCAGGAAATTTGCCAGTAGGTTAACAGAAACCATTCAAGCTGAAGCATGACAAAACATAAAGGACAAAAAAAAAAAAAAAGAGACTCAATGACCTTTAGGACATTATCAGTGGTCTTACACACATTAATTTTGAATCCCAGAAAGAGAAGAGACAGAGACTGAGGGTAAAATATATATTTGGAAAAGTCATGATCATAGTTCTCCAAATTTAGTGACAATTATAAGCCCAAAGATCCAAGACATTTAACAAATCCCAGGTAGATTAAACATAATGAAAACTACACCCAGGCACATTGTGGTCAAAATGCTAAAAATCCTAGATAAAGGGGAGATTTTTAGAAGCTTGAGAAAAAGGCACATTATGTATAAGAAAACAGTAAGAATGAGTTCTACTTCACATCAGAAATAATATAAGCCAGAAGACAATGGAACTACATTATTCAAGTTCTGAAAGAAAATTATCAGTGTAGAGTAAAAATAGATGGAAATCAATGGAACACAAGAGAAGAAGCTTGAAATAGACTCATGCCACTATTAACAATGTCAGTTAATTTTGACAGATTTCAACAGGGGAAGGTAAAGCTCCTTTTTTCCCCCCTAAATTATGCTAGAACTGAATCTCTAAATGGAAAAAAGAAATGAACTTTAAAACCTACTTGACACTATACTTAAAAAAGAAAAGTTAAGATGAATCATAAGCCCAAACATCAAAGTCACAGCCATAAGGCTTCTGAAATAAAACCTAGGAGACCACCGTCATTATCTTGGTGTAAACAAAGTTTTCTTATCTCAAACACTGCAAACATTCACCCTGAAAGAAAAAAATGACAAACTGTACTTCATGAAAATTTAAAACTTCCACTCATTAAAATACTCCATAAAATAATGAATAGTGAAACCATACACAGGAAGAATATATGCACATTATGTACTCCTGACAATGGATTTGTATCCACGATATACAAAGAACTCTTAATATTCAATAATAATACAAACAGCTTCAGTTCAAAGTAGACAAAGGACTTTAACAACAGATACCTCGAGTTGGGGGAAATTGGATGGGAAGATGAACCATGAGAGACTGTGGACTCTGAGAAACAAACTGAGGGTTTTGGTGGGGAGTGGGGGGGGATGGGTGAGCCTGGTGGTGGGTATTAAGGAGGGCACATATTGCATGGAGTACTGGGTGTGGTGCATGAACAATGAATGCTGGAAGCTGAAAAGGAAAAAAAAAAAACACAGATGCCTCATAATGGAACAATACAAATGCTCAGTAAGCAAACAAAAGTATGCTCAGTGTCATGATTCATTAGGGACATACAAATTAAAAGCAAAAGGAGATACCACTACACACCCATAAGCAATGACAAAATTTAAAAAGGGTGACGACACCAATTGTTGGTGAGGTTGGGGAACTGAAATTCTCAGACATTGTTAGTGGGAATGCTAAATGATACAACCACTTTGAGAAGACGCTTGGCTGTTTTCTGTAAACTGCAATAAGCACCCTACCTACGGTCTAACATTTGTAATCCTAGCCCAAGAGAATTGAGATCACATGTTCAGAGAAAGATGTGTACACAACTATGGACACCAGCCTTGTTCATAACAGCTCAAAACTGTAAAGAACACAAATGTCTGGGGCATCTGGTTGGCTCTATGTGTTAAAGCCTCTGCCTTCGGCTCAGGTCATGATCCCAGAGTCCTGGGATCGAGCCCCACATCAGGCTCTCTGCTCAGCGGGGAGCCTGCTTCCTCCTCTCTCTCTCTCTCTCTCTGCCTGCCTCTCTGCCTACTTGTGATCTCTATCTGTCAAATAAATAAAAATATTTAAAACAAGAAAAGAACACAAGTGTCCATCAATGGGAAAATGAGTAAACCAATTTTGGAACACTCCCATGTTGGCTTATTACTGATTTATGTTACCAAAATGGCTGAATCTGAGCCAAGGAAGCCAGGCACAAAAGAGTACTTACTTTATGATTTCACTTCTGTGTAGTTCTAGAACAGGGTAAACTATGACAGAAATCACTAGAGTGGTGGTCTCTGGAGATGGTTCAGGAAAGGGAGCTTTCCGTCTACAAAGACCATGAGGAAGCTTTGTGGGATGAAAGGCAGTTCTGTATCTTGCATGCATTTGTCCAAACTCATTTTTCTCTATGTACATTATACTTCAATCCCCCCAAAAATGAGGTATCAACAGTAAGTACTTTGCGAGTGTTGTGCAAACTAAGCTATTATATATAATGCTTACAATAGTGTGATAAATTATGATTCATTTAGAAGCATTAGAAATTACTATTATAATTCATGTTGTTATCTCCAATGCCGTATTCATTTAACATATTACATGTGGCTCTGCACAAATATTCCAACCAAGGAATATATTTCAGAGTGTTAGAAATAATACCTCACGTTGTACAGAATAAGGCTTTTCTGGTAGTATTCAGCTCTGCTGTGAAAAAGGCATTGCAGCTGTTTCTGCTCATGAAACCTCTTGACACTGTGCAAATTTCCCATCTGTGGTTTCCCTGCCAGCTGACTTCTAGATGGCTCTAAGTTTTCCTTTCCATTCAATTATCTAGAATTTTAAATACAAGTAATTAATCCCTTGATCAAATGGTATAGAATTAGACTGCTTTCACTGTGCCCTCCCCTCAAGAGATCTCAAGCTCCCACAGAATGTAACATTGAAAGCACATTTAAACAGAACACAAGGTGGTTTTAGAAAATAGGTTTTGTGGTAATCACCTCAAAATCCATACCCGGAAGCATTCATCCAATGGCATCAAACAAGAAATATCTCTCGCCTGAATTCTTTAGGCAATTGCTTCTCGTACCCAGTGCAGCGGTGCTACCATTTCAGTGCGATGCTGGGGTGGGAATACCACAGAATTACCTTCTTCAAGGGACAAAGAGAAACCAAACAGTACAGTGGTGATGATACTAAACAACACGGATTATTTATCTTTTAAAAGGAAGTGTGTTCTGCACCCCTCTGACTCGGTAAGAAAACGCTGTGGGACGGAGGCCGACGACCGAAATGTGATTGATAAAATTGCGGAGTTGAAGAGGACGGTTTCCCACCTGCCATCATTGGCGCGAGCCAGCTGAAAATCATTTCTGGGGTCCTGTCTGCTTTCAGAGATTTCAAAGTTAAAAACATTCTACCCCCTGGAGGGTGTGGGTTTCCTTTCTAGCAGGTGCCTGTGCAGTACGCGGTAGCTCAGAATAAATGCCATGGGAGACTAAGAGACCAAAATAATTCATTAAGTTAGCAAAAATTGAGCCCCACTGTAACTCCAATTTGCTTGGGTAAAATTATTTTGCTTTCTTTAAGAAACTAGATGTAATAAAATGTCCTCCAGTTGGCTGGTGGTAGCCTCATTATCCCAATTCCACATAATTGCCACACTGTTTGATCAAGCAAAACTGAACAACAGCTGGCCCAGATAGGAGTTGAGGCTCCCATTTTAAATAAAGAAGTTTCCAGAGCACTCGTTCTCTCCCCTGATACCTCACTTTTATTTCCTGTAACATGGACACTCCATACTAGACAGTTAATCCACAAAAGTAATCTTAATAGTCTACATGTGCATTTTTATATTCACACACACAAAAAAGAAGAAAGACCTTAGTTTTTTTGTTTGTTTTTGGAATATTTCTACTAGTAAGTTGCTTTTTCACACATAACATCATTTCAGGCAATCATTTACCAGACCCTTTTTATCATTCAATTAGAGTAGCTTGAGAAATTCTTCTCTGAAAATGCTACACAAAATTGGCTCAGTTAAAGTATCCCAATAAACCCACAGACTGATTTCAGCAAAAATCAATCTAGCAGCCCTCAAACACCCACCAATCCAACCAAATAACACACCAGTAAAACTATATTTATAAACCTCAGCTTTTCACATTTTTACAAGGCCAACTGTAGCAATGCCTAACACTAAATTATGTAAGAACTATTTAGGCAAAGCAACAAATAGCAAAACGAAACACACATGCACAAATTCCTCTTAAACAAATACCCTATCATGTGGATATCTGACATTTAGCTTTTCATTGTCAAGACATCCACTTCAAACACATCCATCTCCAATCAACATACTGTCAACTGTAGTACACAACTACTGATAAAACAATTAGATAAAAACTGGGCAGCCCCAACCAATGACGTTCCCCCTTTAAAAAGCCCTGGGTAACCTAGGAAACTGACCTCGTTAGTGATCCCCATTTTGCTTGTCCCTTTCCACATCCCAATCTCAGCTCTTAAATTTTAAATTCGCCAATGAAGAGGGAATTTAAAAAGCCCTAGGCATCCCATCCCTATACCCCAATAACGGAAGAACCCCGTTCACCCTCCCTCACACTGCGTGGCACTTGGGCACGTTTATCCCTCAGTACCTGTGCAGAATAAATGTTTTTTCCAAGTTGTTTGGTGGTTGTTGAAGGGCATCTTGCAATCATAGTGAGAACCACGAGGGCTGGTTCCACTGTGGGACCTGGGAACTGTCTGCAGAGGTTTGCCTTAAGTAGGTAGAGGGCCAGGTCAGTGCCCCAGGCATTCCTAGCAGAGCGCAGCACTATCGATGAGCGAGTAGCAGCACCTGGGAGGAAACCTCTGCCCAAAGAAGTTCATTCCCGTTGTTTTTTTTTCAAAAAACAAATCAAACGTGGTTTTTTTTTTTTTTTTTAAACTCCAACTAAATTTTATGCAAAAATTCAACACAAACCCAAACTGGTTTGAGTGTGTCAAAGTTCCAGTTCCGGTAACTGTAATCGAGAAAGTTTTTGTCAAATGAGAGTGAAGTAGCTCACAAATGCCTCCAACAAAGGCCATACGTCTGCATTTATCTTAATAGGACAAATTAGAAACACCAACATGACCAGAATTTACGTTTAAATGTATTCTAATTTTTAATTAATCTCTAGAGATATATAGTGTGTTCCGAGAAGGGGTGCCTCACGGCATCTCCACCTTCTTTTTATTTATTTAATGATTAATTATAAAAACGGAATAACCATATTTCAAAAATTGGGGATAAGGAGAAAAAGCCAAAATACATTCATAATTATTCAGTTCATCATAATCAGTGTTACCTCATGTTTAAAAAAAAAAAAGGAAGGAAACCTCTTTTCTGCTGAAAAAATGAGAAAGGTCACCTTTTCTCTGGAGCGCACCTGTTGGTGCACACTCATGGGGCACCACATGTTTAATCTTTGAATATGTCTCTAGCATAGTCGATGTTCACGGAGATGTGCTGGTAGTCTGACTGACCAGCAACTTCGTTTGTAATATTATCACCACCTGCTGGCAGTTTGGGATATTGCCCCCCAAAAGCCTAGGAAAGCAGGAAGCACCTCTGAGTTTTCACAACTATTAAATTGTTGTACACTGTTTCTACTTAATTCCAGGTAGTGTACTCATATCCGACATTACTGAAACCTAATAGTCTTTATTCTTTTTCTTTTCTGCACCGTTCAGAATCTGGTAATCTTCCTTGTACAAAGTTTGTAGACCTGTGGCTGCCCCCTTTGGATGTTGGTCATTTTGCCTTAGCTCCTTTCTTAGAATCAAACCTCCTTATAAGAAAGTATTTCTTGTACTTAATAAATAATCTTGACCGACTCACTGGTCCAAATAATATTTTGAACATCAGAAAAAAAACCCACTAATAATTCAATGCAACATAATAATTGATGTGCCTCTTTGAATATTCCCTTTCACCTCCCTGTGACTTGGTTTCCTCATAGATAAAAGCAGCCATCTACTGGATCTATACAAACGTGCATTCAGCCCCTACTTACTTTTTCTCCTGGTTAAAACTGAAGCCGCTACTTAGAACCCCCTCCCACTGGCGCCTCATCCCACAGAAAGAGGATTCCTATCCCCACTCACTCAACTGGCATCTTCTCTTGCCGGGGTGACCTGCTCATGTCCTCTTGCTAAATACAGTAAACATGATTCAATCATTATTTAATGTGACCACTTGGAAACGTTCTGTACTTTGGACTATTTTCTTCTTCCGCGAATACTTTGTCTCATGTTTCCATGGTGCCTCACACTCTTGGCTCTCCTCTGACCTCCTTGGCACTCTCTTCTTTGGGTCTTATAGGACTCCTTCCCTGCAAGGTTGTTCTTTAAGGTTATTTCCTGCCCTTTGTGATCCAGCTGCTTCATACATTTTTTCTTTTCTGGGAAGTGTCATTTACTATAAGCGCCTGATTTCCAAATCTGAATCTGAATCCCAGTTTTCCTTTGGGGCTTAAGACTGTTTCTCTTAGATGTCTCAGAGGTGAATGCAATTCAGCACACTCAAAATGCACTCAGTCATCTCTTTTCCAAACTGTCTTTTCTATTTCCCATCTCAGTGACCGGTCTGATTCTCCAATCTGAGGCCGAAGCCTGAAACCTTACCTTCACACCTTTCTTTTCCCTACTCTCATAGTCAATCAGTTTTCCAAGCAATCCTATTCCCTGAGCCTATGCCCAGTCCCCCAGATGTCCTCTCCTTAGTGCTACTTCCTAGTTCCAGCATCATCCTCTCTTTGCCTGGATTACTGTTTGCAATCTTTTTCCCTCTGATCCCTCCCAACATTGTTGACAGAGTCATTTTCTAAAAGAAAAACAGGACTATGCTTCTCCCATGTTTAGGAGACTTTGAAGTTTCATGCTGCCCTCAGGAGAAAGTTTAAAATCTTTTAACAGTTTACAAAGTCCTGCTTACTTTCTAGCCCTGATTCACCATTTCTTCCAGGACTCTGCCTTCCCACCCCATGGGAAAGGGCATTCTTTTTTTTTTTTTTTAAAGATTTTATTTATTTAACAGAGATCACAAGTAGGCAGAGAGGCAGGTAGAGAGAAAGGAAGGGAAGCAGGCTCCCTGCTGAGCAGAGAGCCCGATGCAGGGCTTGATCCCAGGACCCTGGGATCATGACCTGAGCGGAAGGCAGAGGCTTTAACCCACTGAGCCACCCAGGCGCCCCCAGAAAGGGCATTCTTATGATCTCTAATCTGTAATCTCTAAGAGTTTATGGGCTGACCCCGCCCCCTTGCCCTCAATGTGTCCCCATTCACTTGCTTATCTCCTCTTCATTTTTAAGTTTCAGGCTAGCTGTTACTTTTTTCAGGAGAGGCTTTCCTAAAAACTTGACATCTACCCCCCTCCCCGTGACTGTTATCCCACTTCTTACTAGCACTAGCTGTGTTCTCCACACTGGACTGTAAATTCCTTAAGGACAGGGTCTGGTCTTGTTTACCATTATATCCTTTTTTTTTTTTTTTTTTAAGAATTTATTTATTTTATTTGACAGAGATCACAAGTAGGCAGAGAGGCAGGCAGAGAGAGAGAGGGGAGGGGAAGCAGGCTCCTCGCTGAGCAGAGAGCGGACATGGGGCTCCATCCCAGGACTCTGGGATCTTGACCTGAGCCGAAGGCAGAGGCTTTAACCCACTGAGCCACCCAGGCGCCCCCAGCATTATATCCTAAGCGCACTGCCTGGCACAGAGGGGCACACGTTAATTAATTGCATCCAGTTGAGCTCAACCATAAAATCATCTTTTAGCTAATTTTTAATAGTAACATTCTGTGATGCTGAAAGGTAGAGTCAATGTTATGGTAACGATTTTCTTAAAGATCTTTCTCCTTCTTATATAAACCTTAAAATGAAGGTTTATAAAGGCATGTCTGTTGTAGAGTTTCTAATAAGAACTTTCAAATCACGTCACCAAGAATCTTGGTTTCTAGAACAACTTCTTTTTCTCGAATACAAACCAGAAAATCCATGATCCATCATGCTGGGAATGGCATTAATCAGGAATGAAAGTTTAACGTTTTTACTGGTTTCCCAAGGCTGCCAATAACCAAGTCCCACAAACGAGGTGCCTTCAAGCAACAGGAATGTCTTCTCTCACAGTTCAGGAGGCTGGAAGTTTGAAATCCACGTGTCAACAGCCTTGCTGTCTTCTGAGAGCTCTGAGAAGGAAAACCTATTCCGTATCTTTTTTCCTAGCTTCCATCCCATCCCTGACCACGCAGATTTCAAGTCTTTGCTGCGAACAACATGATTCATGGCCTTGCTCATCTCCGTGCCATCCTGATGTTCTCTGCACAAAAAAAAAAAAAAAAAAAAAAAAGGACAGGAGAAAAGGGATCCCATTCCGCTCTCTGTTCCCCCTGATCTCTACAAAAGTCCCACCCAACAATTTCCAACAGTGTTTTACTAACCAGCTCTTAGCCTTAGCCGCTTGGCCACATCTGTCTCAAAGAGAAGAAAAGAAAATGTACATTTCCAGTCTTGTGAGGGATTCTGAAGCTTCTATCTATTCTTATGGATATGCCTGCTCCGCACATTTTATTAGCTCTTGGGAGGGAATTCTTAAGATTGTATGCCTGCCAGGTGATGCTGGGTGCTGACAGCTTCCCAATTTGCTTTCCCTCAGGCTCTGTTATATATATTAAGATTTGTGTGCTCCCTCCCCATTCTGCTGAGTTGTTCCTGCTTTCTGCTAGTGCTTGCTAGCTATGTGCAAAGGCTTGCTCTTGCTGCCCTCGGGGAGCCCGATATGGGATGGGGGTACATGCAGGCCAGCTGGTGGGCCAGTAGGCCCAGTGATCAGTAGGCTGGTTTCCCAGGGGCTCATGGAGTCTGCAAAGTGGTTCATAGCATTTGCGTCCCTTCGTTATTACTGTTCCAAAACCTGACGGCTTTTCTACCATCTACTTACTTCTGTCTCCCCGTCATGCAATTCATGACAGCATTCTGGCATTCCAGTGAGTATGAGAGAAAAGGGCCCCTTTGGCAGTTTCTAAAAGAAAATATAGCTCTGTGTGGGATGCCAGGAGTGATGAAGTGGGTAAAGTGAAACCGTATCTCTTACCCTCTTCAGTGTGCTCAATCATAGATTTTTTTTTTTTCTCCAGCAGTATGCTGGGACTGCTTCCACTGGACTCTTGCTTGGAGTTGTGCAAAGCCCCTCTTGTGTTTTTTGGGAGAAAGATGGTAGAAAACTTATTTTGCCATATTGATGGCATCATTCCTAGGGTTTCTAGTTGTACGGTATTTATGTGGTGTCCAATTTTGCATTGTTACAAATAATACAGCAAAGTGCATTATTGCTCATGGGTTTTTTGTTTGTTTTGCAGAAGCATGAACATTTCTTTAGGATATGTTACTAGAGTTGAATTGCTGGGCTGTAGGATATACCTCCTCTACTTGATTAGAAATGGCCAAGTTGCTATCAAAATTGATATTAAAAAATATATATATACTAAGATTTATTTATCTATTTTAGAAAGATAGAGACGGAGAGCAGAGCAGAGAGGGAGAGAAGGAATCTCAAGCAGACTCCCCACTGAGCCTGGAGTCTGATGTGGTCTTGATCCCAGGACCCTGAGATCGTGACCTGAGCCAAAGCCAAGAGGAGGACGCTTAACTGACTGAGCAACACAGGCACCCTGGAAATGTATATTGTTAATATAACATTCCCATCAGTAATATATCAGCATATGATGCTCCACTCGTCTGGTACGTTCAGCCCTTTTCATTTTTACTAGTCAGATGTTATATCCCATCTTGTTTTAATTTGCATTTCCCTGACTGGGAGGTTGCATTTAGATTTTCCCTTCTCTGACTTTCCCATTCATATCTACTTTTTCTGTCGTATTGCTCTATTTTTCTTGTTAATTTGAAGAAGCTATTGTTTTATCTAGATAATATTTGTTTTGTTTTTGATTGTGTACAGTGCAAATAGCTTCTAGTAGTCAGTGACTTGTCTTTTCATTTTGTTTATAGTGGCTTTTGATTTGCAGAAGTTTTAGCTTTAATGTAGTCAGTGTAGTGCTCCTTTCTTTTGTTGCCTATTATTTTCTTGTCTTGTTTCAAACTGAACTAACAGAGTAATCTATATGTTCTTTAAAAATTTTTTAAATTTTGCTTTTCACAAATTATTAATCCATTTGGCATGTGAGGTAATAATAATATGATGATTGTTATGTTTATGTTTGGATAGCCTTTTCTTTTTTAAGATTTTTATTTATTTACTTGACAGAGATAATAAGTAGGCAGGGAGGCAGGCAGAGAGAGAGGAAGGGAAGCATGCCAGGACTCTGGGATCATGGCCTGAGCCAAAGGCAGAGGCTTTAACCCACTGAGCCACCCAGGTGCCCCTGGATAACCTTTTCTTTTAGCACCATTATTGACATTCTTCTGCCATTGATTTTTAATCCTTTGAAATATTTGAACACATCAAGTTTCCACATATATATGTATATATATATATATATATATATATATAATTTGTTAATTACATTAATTTCTTTATCTCTGTACTTATACCACTCTTCTAAAATCACTCTTTCTTTATAATAAATTTTTATTGCTGGTAGGCAATAGTCTATCTCACTATTCTTCAAATCTGTGTGGTCTATTCTTGGCTCTTTGCTGTTCTGTGAATATTTTAGAATCGGCTTGCTAAATTCCATGAAAAAAACCCAGTGGGAATTTGATTAGAATTCATCTGAGTTGAACATAGAGATCAATTGGGAGAGAAATGATGATAATGAATCTTCCTGTATAAGAACACTGTATATCCTTCAGATTATAAAGGTCTTTTATATTATTTTCAATAAAGTTAAAAAATTCTTCATAAATATCTTACAGGTCTTTTGTTAATTCCATTCTTTGCATAGAGAGTGAACAGGTAAATAGTATATGTTGTTATTTGTTATAAAAACTATGTTTTTTTAGAAATTACATTTTTAAGTCTTTGTTAGTATATAGGACTGCAACTGATATTTTAAAATTGATTCTATATCCAGAATCTTTGATGAACTCTCATGAATTCTAATAATTTGTCAAATTTCTTGATTTTCTACTAAGACACTCATATTGTCTTTCTTTTCATTCGTAAGTGATTTATTCCTTTTTCTCTTTCTTATCAGCTCTTTAAAAAATTGGAATTTGGCTGTAAAACTATCTGGCCTTTATCATTTTTAGTGGTAAAATGGGTCAGTTCCACAAGTGTCAGTTCTGGGATAAGCCCAGGGCTTATCACATATTTGGGGGTTTTCCTTCTCTGGTTCTCTTCCCATCATGATTACCCCTGACACCTTAATTCTCAGTAGCCCCCCATCCTGGTCCTCTGGCCAAAAAGCTGGGGTGTTAGCCTCATAGCAGCTGTCATGCTATTCATCTGACTGGCTCTGCCTTGAGGTAGAGCTGCTAGAGCAAAGGGGATAAGGAGAATAACGATTTCCTCCTATGTACTCTCTGAACAACAGGGACTCCTTATCTCAGCTCTGAGATTTTTCTCTCAGGCATTTAGGAATTTGTGTGGCAACAGCTACTGCATGTAGCTTCATGACTGAAACTTGACTGAAGCAGAGATTGAATAAGAAAACTGTAACCCAGGGATTTTTCCCAGAGCTTCTGTCCTGCAGTGATGTCCCTCAACCTTCTTCACAGTCCTGGGACCAGAAAAATAATTTCTCTCAGAGTTTTTTCTGTGTCTCCCTTCTCTGTTCCAGAATTCTGGGTGCTCTAGAGTCTATGCCTAGAGGCATAGGAAAGGGAAAAAAGTCCAGAAAACTATCTGCCATATTGGTATTCTTGGTATTTTGATTTGTTCTCCCTAATCTACTCATTCTTGCTTATTTTTCAGATTTTCTGATCTTCAGAGTTCTCAGATAATTGTCTTATGCATCCTATTCAAGGTTTTCCATTGTTTAGGGGGAGGAAAAGCGTAGGCATTGCTTACTCCATCCTAGATGGAAGTAGAACCTCCACATTGCAATATCTCCTCATGATGGAGAGAACAGCACAACCTCAATCACTAAGTCTCCCACCCCCCACCCCCCATCCCCGACCCCCAGCTCCAGACTGTTTATTTTTTAAATTTAATTTTTACTTCCCATCTATTCTCTTCTGAATCTTCCATTACAATTTCCTCTGCCCTTCCCTTGTCTCATATTTTTCATAATTTTCATATCATTGTGTTTTTTATATATTGGGAGATTTTTTTCCCACTTTATTTTCTAGAATACAAATTTGGTTCCTATCAGCAAATGTCTTCTTGCTTAATTATCTATTTCCTTGTAAAGTAAAAAAGTTATAATTTTAATTTTTAGAAAACCTTTTTTTGCATTGTAAATAATCCTTATGAGGTTCTTTTTTTTAATTTTGTTTTTTAATGAAAGCTCTCAAATATCTTTTCTATCAATTCTTCAGTAGGATTCACCTCTTCTAGATGTTTAGCTTGGTCCTTGTCTTACCCTGTTAGGCTGCTATAACAAAATACCACAGACAGGGTATAAACAGTTGTAAATAACAGAAACTTATTTATCACAGTTCTGGAGGCTGGAAGTTTGTGATCAAGGTGTCAGTGTGGTGATATTCTGGTGAGGGTCCTCTTCCGGGTTCTAATCCAGAGCCTTCTGATTGTGTCCTAACACAGTAGAAGGAGGCAAGGGATCTCTGTGGTATCTTTTTTATAGGAACACTAATCCCATTCATAAACTAAGCACTTCCCAAAAGGCCCAACTCCTAATGCTATCACCTTTGGGGGGTGATATGAACTTGTAGGGACAAACATCCAAACAATAGCAGTCTTCCTCCATCAGATTTTGTTTCCTTTAATGAGTTTTAATTTTTATTTACCTGTCTATGGTTTTTTTTAAAGCACCTTAGGCTGGTAGGCTCTCTAGAGCTGAGAAAATGACATCCATGTGAGGAGTAACTGTGGAGGCAAGGCGACTTTAGCCTTTTCCACAGACCTGATCCTGAGAGCAATTCCACTAATCAATGCACGTGTCACTCAGGTCCTCTGCGCTAGCTTCCCAGAGTAATTCCCAAGCAGCTGCAGGTAGACATAGAGCTTCTATATGTTGGGACCTACAGGCTTCCACCTCCTGAATGGCCCAAAGGAACCATGATTTTATTCTGCTCCTCTCTGTCTCTCACAGCAGTTCTCATGTCTGCTCCCTGTAGAGGTTATGACTAACTACCTTCAGCACCTGGTGACCTCTGCAGGCTCCCACCAGCTCTACTATTCTAATTTTTGTTTATACCACAGAGAAGGGTGAGATGAAGGAAGTTAAGGGAGGGCACAGAAGACTCCTGAATGCCCCATATTTACATTCTCAGTTGAAAAACCATTAAATGGCCTGCCAACTTTGTGGGCACTGATTTAAAGTTAACAACTTTGGTTTGTTTCATTTGCCAAATATTACCTCATCTCAGTGACTTTTGATTTTGTCACAGTAATAAAGTATCACCCCTTTTTATTAAGGAGTAATAAAGTATCACCCATTTAAAGTTTACTCTCCAATTCTCTGAATGCATCATGTAAAACATAAATGGGGACGTGTTCATTTTTATTTTCACATATATCTCACATTGCTTTACTTCAGAGTGCCTCAGGAAGATTTAAAATGAGACAAGTTTCTGGAAAATGATTTTCTAAAATCCCAGACCCATTCCTATAAATCTGACAGTTTCCTATTCCAAACAAGCAGGGGCTTTAGAACAATGGGTGATTTTTTCTGTTAGGCTGTGGAAGCAGAACTTTTATTTTATGGATGAGAGACTGAGCCCAGGGAAGAACAAATAACTTGTTTCATTGTTGCATTACACACAGGTGAGGCTGGGGTGCAGGCTTTCATGTTGTTCTTCCTACACAGCCACCCTGGAGCGATGAAATGATTTAGAAACAGTCACAGTTGATGGTCTGGGATAAAGAGAGGAAGGGACAGAAAGACCGATAAGAGAACATGTGAGGATGTGAGGTACCTCTCATGTTAGTCAGCAGCATAGCCAACTCAGTTCTTGACTCTGGTGATGGGTGTTTCAAAGAATATGATACTTCTCATATGTGGCCATCTTTCTC
>NW_019154134.1:14148260-14149820 GCF_002288905.1 Enhydra lutris kenyoni | reverse complement strand
CTTCTTCTTCTTCTTCTTCTTCTTCTTCTTCTTCTTCTTCTTCTTCTTCTCTTCCTTCTCCTCCTTCTCCATCTCCTTCTCCTTCTTCTCCTTCTCCTTTTCCTCCTTCTTCTTCATCTTTTTTTTAAGACATAGAAGTTTATTGACTACACCACAAGGGAGCTGCTGTCAGGACAGCAAGGGAGAGACCGCCTGCTATATGTGGCCATCTTGTTTGGACACCTTTCCAGGAAACAGAAACTTAAGAGCTAAAATAGCTGAGAACATGTCCCAGAAGGCCAGTTTATCAGTCCAGATACAATCTACTGGTCATACAGGAATTAAAAATTTTAAAGCACTTAGACAAAGAAATGGTCTTATATATTAAAAATAAATAAAATTAATGAAGTTTGTCTTTAGCTTCCCAAGTCTCCTCTTTAATATTTAAATAACAGTTCCTAAAATTTGTATTTAAACTTTACAAGGTATTCTTACATTTATTATCTTGTTTCACTTCTCCCTTGTCTTTTATCTTTTATCAGTTCCCTTTCTCCCATAGCCCAGATCAGATATCTGGAAGGTTCACGGTAGTTGATTTTATTCTTCAACTTCATTTGGCAACAGAACAACCTGTATTTATATTTTTTGACCACCACCACCAAGACATTAAAAGAGAGTAAAAGGAAGAAGAGAGAATGAAGAATTCCTTATACTCCCTGTACTATCAAAAAATTTTCTAAGGAGAAGATTTATTACCAGGCATTACTTTTGTGAATTTACACGTAACCCTTCTCAGGATATTTGCTTAGGAACTCGATGCTTAATTGTGAAAGAAAGGTTTTGTCTCAGTTAATGGAATTTATACCCAGTAAATGGCTTTAGAAGTCAATAAATGGAACAGTTATTTTGGGGAATACCTAGTGGATAGACTGTATTCTGCCCTACTTACATTAACCCAGAGGAAAGATCACTGACGGCTGGAAATATCATCATTGCATTTGTACTTAAGTGCACGGTCCTTGTCACCTCATGCAATGATTCTTAAACTAGCTATGAGGGAAGCCACGTCCTAAATGGACATTAAATATTGAATGATATCACCTTTTTATTAGATATATGAGTCAATTCTTAAGTCATATATATTTATGTTTTCAGTTTATGTGTTTGTTCTTAGCAGCATGAATCAAATGTTGGTAAGAATGGCTGTCATTCCTGATGAAAGGCTGTACTCACAATAATTGCATCGTCTTATTTCACTGAGAGGTGCCATAACTACCTTTGCTTTATGACCAATTTAATGCTTCACTGCAAACATGTTTTTTCTGCCTGGAATTGCTAATAAGAATATCTACCCCAGTGTGTGGAGCTCATTGGACTCTCATGAGAGTTGCTCCAGTTGGGTGGTTTATATTTAAGCCAGTCATAATTCAAGAGCTGTAGAGTATAGCTTTATTTTGAACTGGTTGGACAAATATTCATGTTCTCACACAAATGTTCTTCATAATAATGGGTTGTTTATTTGGTATAAATTGTACATAACAATATTCATATTCCAGACTGGTTTCAAAAAAATAAAAGGTT
>NW_019154134.1:14142425-14148250 GCF_002288905.1 Enhydra lutris kenyoni | reverse complement strand
TTCCCTTCCTCTCTCTCTGCCTGCCTTTCTGCCTACTTGTGATCTCTGTCTGTCAAATAAATAAATAAAAAATCTTAAAAAAAAAGTCTTTAAACAAAAGGGGGGGTGCGTCTGGGTGGCTCAGTGGGTTAGGCCGCTGCCTTCGGCTCAGGTCATGATCTCGGGGTCCTAGGATCGAGCCCCACATCGGGCTCACTCCTCATCAGGGAGCCTGCTTCCCTTCCTCTCTCTCTGCCTGCCTTTCTGCCTACTTGTGATCTCTGTCTGTCAAATAAATAAATACAAATCTTAAAACAAATAGTCTTCAAAAAAATAAAAGGTTTATTGGTTGGTATGTTTGAAGAATAGTGAGGAGGCCAAGTTCTTTATCAAGGAGGTGTTCAGAGTTATTTAAAACCATTATTTTCAGATGGTTTCACACTAAGCTGGAAGTGCTTTCACCATGGCCTTTCTGCAGCTGGAGCTGGCTATAGTATTTATTCATCCACTCAACAAATATTTAATGAGTGTATTCTAGATGCCAAACTCTGTTCTGGCTCCCGAGGATACAACAGTGAACAAAACAGGCAAAATCCCTGCCTTTGTTGAGTCTATTTTTAGCAGAGAGATGGATTATAAACAAGGTAAATAGCATGTTAGATACTGATCAGGTGCTAAGGAGAAAAATAAAGCTGGAGAGTCTTGGGAAAACGGTTGCAACTTATATAATGGGACCAGGAAGGCCTCCCTGAGAAGGTGACTTTTGCACAAAGATCTGACAAATTGAAAAATAAGCCATGCAGATAGTTTGGGGAGGCTAATTCCTGGCAGGAGGAGCAGCAAGTGAAGAGTTGAGGCCGGAACATGAATTGGTGCATTTGAGGAACAGTGAAGATGAGGTCAGGGGTGCAGAAAGTAGGTAAGCAAGACAAAAGTAGACGGTGAGCTAACCATAAACACTGGGGATACTCATGAAGTAGGGCCTCATAGGCAATACTTCAGCCTCTTTTTTCCAATTCAAATGAAACCCTAGACAAATAAGGAATTCAATTTCTACTTTCAACAGATATTACTGATGCTAGGAACATTCCCTGGGTGTCAGGAGCTAACATATATCTTCCCATTAGCTCTGTAGGATTCCTTGCTCTGCTTTTTCTTAACGAAAACAAAGATTAATGTGTGCTTGGTGTTGTGTCTACATTTCCTAATAGAAATAAATTCTGGAGGAGTTATAATTTACTTGGCTCTCTGCTACTTCTTTATGGCCATGAGCAGAAAGCCTCTCCCTCCACCTTCTTGGAAATACAATGCAAGAAGTTATTATTACTCTTCCCATATTACATTCATCTATTTTGACATACTATTTCAATGTGTGCTTGGGAGTCAGTGATTATGGCTTTGACTAACATAACCTCAGTTCTGTATTTGAAATCATTCACACAGTGAGTACTCAAAAAATTATATTACACTGAATAGAATTAACTCAATTCTGAGTGTAGATGACTCGATTCTTTTTGACCTAATCCTTAATTTGACTTGCAGACCAAATAGATGGGGCTTTTTCAAGCAGTTCCTACAATGTATGAATGCTTAGGGATGGTGTTTCTGAAATGGAGAACTAGAGGTAGGGGAAACACATTCAACCTGTTTAAGTTCTCCCATGTTAGGATGACCAACTGCCCCTCCTGACTCCTTGCCACTATTGTTTAATTACTATAATTATTTGGGATGTGGTTTTCCTACTAAAACATAAGCACCACAAATAAAGAAATCATAACTGTTTTATAATTGTTCTCTCTCCATTGTTTAATGTCATGCCAGGTCCATTTTAGGCACACAGAATATTTATTGAATGAATTAATTCATGAATTTAAAGATAATGTATTGTTCTGACTTCCTTCCAAAATTCCAAAATTTTCACCTGGGAACCCTGTTCAAGGTGTTCTCCTTCTTGAGAAATTGGGTAATTCTGACAACAGATGGGTAAGGAATTGGCAAGCACCTATGCCTTCAACATGTGGACTTTGAGTGTAGTTTCTTGAGAAATCCCATGGAGGCATTTGATTCAGCCACCTGACTCAGACTAATCTGAGTGGATTGTGGAAAAAAATAAAATAAAATAAAATGAAAAACAAAACAACAACAAAACCCAGAAATCAACAGAAACAATAAAAGAATAAAACAATAAAAAGACCTTGTGACTGGGAAGATTCATTTATTTTTTAGCTTAACTCTTTCCACCATTGTTCTCACATCAGAGTTTCCATTTTGCCCATCCCTTCTTCACTGCTTAGTGCAGATGTGGTGGAAATAGTACGGATGGGTGAAAAGTGGAGCAGGATGTGAATTCCTGATTCCCAACTAAACCACAGCTT
Organism: Enhydra lutris kenyoni; assembly: GCF_002288905.1. Taxonomy (NCBI): domain Eukaryota; kingdom Metazoa; phylum Chordata; class Mammalia; order Carnivora; family Mustelidae; genus Enhydra; species Enhydra lutris. The sequence goes on along the minus strand of NW_019154134.1, from coordinate 14,145,896 downwards.
ATTCACCTATAAAAATGTAATCAAGACTCCCTAACTTATAAGCTTGTAAGAATAAGTGCAATAAAAATAAATAAATACATAATAAATAAATAAATAAATAAAATTAAAAAAAGAATAAGTGAAATAAGATACGTCAAGTGCCAGGTTAGATTTTGGTATATAGATGCCTGTTCAAACTCTGCTTCTCTCTCCCTTCAAATGGTGGCCCAGAGGTTACTAGCAGCCTTTGTTCCATCTTTCCTTCCGTTCTCTGGGGCTTGTGTCTCTATTAGCTGTTTAGGGTTGAAAGGCACAGAGTTGGAGGGAGACAAGATGGCGGAGAAGTAGGAGGAGGCACCGTTTCAACCTGCCCCCTAAAGTGAGCTGATTACCTACCAAAGAACTCTGATCACCCATGAAATCAGCCTGAGATTAGAATTATGCACTTCTGGATTTCTACGGGGACAAAAGACACCAGTGGACAGAAGCATTTCAGGGTGCACCTTGCCTGCCTCACAGTTGATACATTCAGCTACACATCCGTTCAGCCATCTCTCACCAAAATGACTAGCAGGAGGAATGCCCAACAGAAGAAAAATTCAGAGACTGGGCCCTGTCCATGAGAGCTATTGGATGTGGACATAGATAGTATGTCGGAAAGGGAATTCAGGCTAACAATTATCCAGGCAATAGCTAGGCTGGAGAAAGCCTTTGATGACAAAATGGAATTGATTAGGGCAGAAGTGAAAGCCACCAGGGATGATGTTAACAATGTTCTCAATGAGTTCCAATCTAATCTAAATTCTCTAAAAGCTAGGGTAACTGAGGCAGAAGATAGAATTAGTGATCTGGAGGACAAACAGATAGAGAAAAAGGATGAGGAGGAAACCTGGGAAAAATAGCTTAGAAGCCATGAAAACAGAATTAGGGAAATAAATGACACCATGAAGTGTTCCAATGTCAGAATTAATGGAATCCCTGAGGGGGAGGAAAAAGAAAGAAGACTAGAAGAGATAGTTGAACAAATTCTCCATGAAAATTTTCCCAATTTTGTGAATGGAGCCAGTGTTTGTGTACTAGAGGCAGAAAGGTCTCCCTCCAAGATCATAGGATCTAGAAAGACCTTGAGAAAACTGATTGTGAGAATGATGAATCATAATTGTAGACAGGACTCTTGAAAGCAGCTAGGGTGAAGAAATTCCTTATGTACAGAGGAAAGCCCATCAGAATAATGTCAGACCTGTCTGCAGAAACCTGGCAAGCCAGAAAGGGCTGGCAATATGTATTCAGGGCACTAAATGAGAAGAACATGCAGCCAAGAATACTTTATCCAGCAAGACTGACATTCAAAATGGATGGAGAGATAAAGAGCTTCTGAGACCTGCAAGGTTTAAAAGAGTATGTGACCACCAAGCTGACACTGCAGGAAATATTAAGGGGAGTTCTACAAAAGAGGAAAAATCCTAAGAATATCATTGAACAGAAATATATGGAGACAATCTATAGAAACAAAGACTTCACAGGTAACACAATGTCAATAAGAACATATCTTTCAATAATCACTCTCAATGTGAATGGCCTATATGTGCCCATAAACTGACACAGGGTTGAAGATTGGATACAATGACAAGACCCATCCATATATTGTCTACAAGAGACCCATTTTGAACCCAAGGATACATCCAGACTAAAAGTGAAGGGATGGAGAAGCATCTTTCATGCCAATGGGCCCCAAAAGAAGGCTGGGGTAGAGATTCTCATATCAGATAAATTAGATTTTAAATTAAAGACTGTAGTCAGAGATACAGAAGGACACTACATAATTCTTAAAGGGATTATCCAACAAGAAGATCTAACAATTGTAAATATTTATGCCTCCAATATGGGAGCAGCCAATTACATAAGAAAACTGTTAATCAAGATAAAGAGTAATATTGATATGAATACATTAATAGTAGGAGATCTTAACACACCACTCCCAGTAATAGACAGATCATCCAAGCAGAAAATCAATAAAGAAACAAGAGCATTGAATGACACTTTGGACCAGATGGACCTCATAGATATATATAGAACATTCCACCCTAAAACAACAGAATACTCATTCTTCTTGAGTACACATGGAACCTTCTCCAGAAGAGACCACATACTGGGTCACAAATCAGGGTTTAACCAATACCAAAAGACTGAGATTATTTCCTGCATATTCTCAGATCACAATGCTTTGAAACTGGAGCTCAATCACAAGGAAAAGTTGAAGGAATTCAAACACCTGGAAGCCAAAGACCACTTTACTTAAGAATGCTTGGATCAACCAGGAAGTCAAAGAAGAACTTAATTCATGGAAACCAATGAGAATGAAGACATTTCGGTCCAAAACCCATGGGATACAGCAAAGGCGGTCCTAAGGGGGAAATACATAGCCATTCAAGCCTCCCTCAAAAAAACTGAAAAATCCAGAATACACCAGCTGTCTCTACACCTTAAAGAATTGGAGAATCAACAACAAATTAAGCCAACTCCACACACAAGAAGGTAAATAATCAAGATTAGAACAGAGATCAATGAGATAGAAACAGAGATCCGTAAAATGCATCAATGAAGCTAGAAGCTGGTTTTTTGAAAGAATCAATAAGATCGATAAACCATTGGCCAAACTAATCCAAAAGAAAAGAGAGAAAGCCCAAATTAATAAAATTATGAATGAAAAGGGAGAGATCACAACTAAAACCACGGAAATAGAAACAATTATCAGAAATTATTATCAACAGTTATATGCCAATGAGTTAAGCAACCTAGATGAAATGGATGCATTCCTGGAAAACTATAAACCTCCAAAATTGGACCAGGAATAAATTGACAACCTGAATAGACTGATATCTAGTAACGAGATTGAAGCAGTGATCAGCAACCTCCCAAAAAACAAGAACCCAGGACTTGATGGATTCCCTGGAGAATTCTACCAAACTTTCAAAGAAGAAATAACACCTATTCTTCTGAAGCTGTTTCAAAAAATCGAAGCAGAAGGAAAACTTCCAGACTCTTTTTATGAAGCCAGCATTATCCTGATCCCCAAACCAGGCAAAGACCCCACCAAAAAGGAGGATTTCAGACCAATATCCCCGATGAATATGGATGCTAAGATTCTCAACAAGATCCTAGCAAATAGGATCCAACAGCACATTAAAAAGATTATCCACCATGACCAAGTGGGATTCATCCCTGGGTTTCAAGGATTGTTCAACATTTGCAAATCAATCAATGTGATAGAACAAATCAATAAGAGAAGAGAGAAAAACCACATGGTCCTCTCAATTGATGCAGAAAAAGCATTTGACAAAATCCAGCATCCGTTCCTGATCAAAATGCTTCAAAGTATAGGGATAGAGGGAATATTTCTTAACTTCATAAAATCTATCTATGAAAAACCCACAGAAAATATCATCCTCAATGGGAAAAAGCTCACAGCCTTCCCGTTGAGATCAGGAACAC
>NW_019154134.1:14131232-14142325 GCF_002288905.1 Enhydra lutris kenyoni | reverse complement strand
CTAGAACTCATACAGCAATTCAGTAACGTGGCAGGATACAAAGTCAATGTACAGAAATCAGTTGCTTTCTTATACACGAACAATGAAAACACAGAAAGGGAAATTAGGGAATCGATTCCATTTACTATAGCACCAAGAAACATAATATACCTGGGAATAAACCTAACCAAAGAGGTAAAGGATCTGTACTTGAGGAACTACAGAACACTCATGAAAGAAGTCAAAGAAAACACAAAAAGATGGAAGACCATTCCATGCTCATGGATTGGAAGAATAAACATTGTTGAAATGTCTGTACTGCCTAGAGTAATCTATACTTTTAACACCATTCCAATCAAAATTCTACCGGCATTTTTCAAAGAGCTGGAGCAAACAATCCTAAAATTTGTATGGAATCAGAAGAGACCCTGAATTGCTAAGGAAATGTTGAAAAAGAAAAACAAAACTGGCGGCATCACGTTGCCTGATTTCAAGCTTTACTACAAAGCTTTGATTACCAAGACAGCATGGTACTGACACAAAAACAGACACATAGACCAGTGGAACAGAGCAGAGAGCCCAGATATGTACCTTCAACTCTATGGTCAAATAATCTTCCACAAAGCAGGAAAAAATATACAGTGGAAAAAACACGGTCTCTTCAATAAATTGTGCTGGGAAAATTGGACAGCTATAAGTAGAAGAATGAAACTCGACCATTATCTTACACCATACACAAAGATCAACTTGAAATGGATAAAAGACCTCAGTATGAGGCAGAAATCCATCAGAATCATACAGGAGAACATAAGCAGTAACCTCTTCGACATTGGCCATAGAAACTTCTTTCAAGACATGTCTCCAAAGGCAAAGGAAACAAAAGCAAAAATGAAGTTTTGGGACTTCATCAAGGTCAAAAGCTTCTGCACAGCAAAGGAAACAGTAAACACAACAAAGAGGCAACCCACGGAATGGGAGAAGATATTTGTAAATGATAGTACAGACAAAAGGCTGATATCCAGGATCTATAAAGAACTTCTCAAACTCAACACACACAAAACAGATAATATGTCAAAAAATGGGCAGAAGACATGAATAGACACTTTTCTAATGAAGACATACAAATGGCTATCAGACACATGAAAAAATGTTCATCATCACTAGCCATCAGGGAGAGTCAAATCAAAACCACATTGAGATACCACCTTATACCAGTTAGAATGGCCAAAATTAACAAGACAATAAACAACGTGTTTTGGAGAGGATGTGGAGAAAGGGCCACCCTATTACACTCTTGGTGGGAATGCAAGTTGGTGCGGCCACTTTGGAAAACAGTGTGGAGATTCCTTAGGAAATTAAAAATAGAGCTTCCCCATGACCCTGCAATTGCACTACTGGGTATTTACCCCAAAGATACAGATGTAGTGAGAAGGGCCATCTGTACCTCAGGGTTCATAGCAGCAATGGCCAGGGTCGCCAAACTGTGGAAAGAACCAAGATGCCCTTCAATGGACGAATGGATAAGGAAGATGTGGTTCATACTCCACTATGGAGTATTAATGCCTCCATCAGAAAAGATGAATACCCAACTTTTGTATCAACATGGATGGGACTGGAAGAGATTATGCTGAGTGAAATAAGTCAAGCAGAGAGAGTCAATTATCATATGGTTTCACTTATTTGTGGAGCATAAGAAAGAACATGGAGGACATGGGGAGATGGAGAGGAGAAGGGAGTTGGGGGAAATTGGAAGGGGAGATGAACCACGAGAGACTATGGATTCTGAAAAAACAATCTGAGGATTTTGCAGGGGCAGGGGGTGGGAAGTTGGGTGAGCCTGGTGGTGGGTATTATGGGGCGCACGTATTGCATGGAGCGCTGGGTGTGGTGCATAAACAATGAATTCTGGTACACTGAAAAAAAATTAAAAAAATTAAAAAAATTTTAAAAATTAAAAAAAAAAAGGCACAGAGTCCAGATAAATTCTAAAATCACTTGCAAACTGTGGACAGGATAAAAGACTGAGAGAAAATTGACAAGGATAATGAAAAGAGCATTAAAGAGGAATAATTTGCAGTCATTAGGAAAATTTATGAAGCTGGCTAACATTTTTACAAAGGAGGCCCCGTTTGTGGTAGTGTTATAGAAATTTAAATAGGAATTGAAGTTATCATACTATAACTTTTGTAAAAGTTACATACAAAACCCAACACATGATTTATTTTTGTTACCACTATAACCTATATTTTGTTATACATAAGATAAAATAAACATTTATTTCATGGTTTGAGTTTCATTTTTTAAGGATTAAATTCAGGCCAAAAACATACCCCCACTCCCCCCAGCAACCCTCAGTTTGTTTTGTGAGATTAAGAGTCTCTGATGGTTTGTCTCCCTCCTGATCTCATCTTGTTTCATTTTTTCCTTCCCTACCACCCATGACCCTCCACCCTGCCTCTCAAATTGCTCATATCAGAGAGATTATATGATAATTGTCTTTCTCTGAGGGACTTATTTCACTTTGCATAATACCCTCTAGTTCCATTCATGTCATTGCAAATGGCAAGATTTTGTGTTTTTTGATGGCTGCATAGTATTCCATTATATATATATATACCACATCTTCTTTGTCCATTCATCTGTTGATGGACATCTAGGTTCTTTCCATAGTTTGGTTATTGTGGACATTGCTGCTATAAACATTCAGGTGCACGTACCCCTTCGGATCCCTACATTTGTATCTTCAGGGTAAATACCAAATAGTGAGATTGCTGGGTCATAGGGTAACTTTATTTTCAACTTTTAGAGGAACCTCCATACTCTTTTCCAGAGTGGCTGCAGCAGCTTGCATTCCCACCAACAGTGTAAGAGGGCTTCCCTTTCTCTGCATCCTCACCAACATATGTCATTTCCTGACTTGTTAATTTTAAGCATTCTGACAGGTTTTGATTTGTATTTCCCTGATGCCAAGTACTGTACAGCACTTTTTCATGTGTCTGTTGGCCATTTGGATGTCTTCTTTGCAGAAATGTCCATTCCTGTCTTGTGCCCATTTCTTGATTGGATTACTTGTTCTTTGGGTGTTGAGTTTGATAAGTTCTTTATATTTTGGATACTAGCCCTTTATTTGATATGTCATTTGTGAATATCTTCTCCCATTCTGTCAGTTGTCTTTTGGTTTTGTTGACTGTTTCCTTTGCTGTGCAAAAGCTTTTGATCTTGATGAAGTCCCAATAGTTCATTTTTGCCCTTGCTTCCCTTGCCATTGGCAACGTTTCTAGGAAGAAGTTGCTGTGGCAGAGGTCGAAGAGGTTGCTTCCCGTGTTCTCCTCAAGGATTTTGATGGATTTTTTTTCTCACATTGAGGTTCTTCATCCATTTTGAGTCTATTTTTGTGTGTGGTGTAAGGAAATGGTCCAGCTTCAGTCTTCTGCATGTGGCTGTCCAATTTTCCCAACACCATTTGCTGAAGAGACTGTCTCTTCTCCTGCTTTGTCAAAGATGAGTTGACCATAGAGTTGAGGGTCCATTTCTGGGCTCTCTGTTCTGTTTCATTGATCAGTACCATACTGTCTTGATGATGACAGCTTTGTAATAGAGCTTGAAGTCTGGAATTGTGATGCCACCAACTTTTGTTTTCCTTTTCAACATTCCTCTGGCTATTTGGGTTTTTTTCTGGCTCCATATAAATTTTAGGATTATTTGTTCCATTTCTTTGAAACAAACAGATGGTATTTTGATAGTGATTGCATTAAATGTGTAGATTACTTTAGGTAGCATAGACATTTTCACAATATTTATTCTTCCAATCCATGAGCATGGAACATTTTTCCATTCCTTTGTGTCTTCTTCAATTTTTTTCATGAGTACTTTATAGTTTTCTGAGTACTGATCCTTTGCCTCTTTGGTTAGGTTTATTCCTAGATATCTTATGTTTTCGGTGCAGTTGTAAATGGGATCAACTCTTTAATTTCTCTTTCTTCTGTCTTGCTGTTGGTGTATAGAAATGTAAATGATTTCTGTGCATTGACTTTTATATCCTGACACTTTACTGAATTCCTATATGAGTTCTAGCAGTTTTGGAGTGGAATCTATTGGATTTTCCACATAAAGTAACATATCATCTGCAAAGAGTGAGAGTTTGACTTCTTTGCTGATTCAGATGCCTTTAATTTCTTTTTGTTTTCTGATTGCTGAGGCTAGGACTTCTAGTACTGTGTTGAATATCAGTGGTGATAGTGGACAGCCCTGCCATGTTCCTGACCTTAGGGGAAAAGTTCTTAGTTTTTCCCCATAGAAAATGATATTTGGGGGCACCTGGGTGGCTCAGTTGGTTAAGTGGCTGCCTTCGGCTCAGGTCATGATCCCAGGGTCCTGGGATCGAGCCCTACATCAGGCTCTCAACTGAGCAGGGAGCCTGCTTCTCCCTCTCCCTCTGCCTGCCGCTCTGCCTACTTGTGATCTTTATCTCTCTGTTGAATAAATAATAAAAATCTTTAAAAAAAAAAAGAAAGAAAATGATATTTGCTGTGGGTTTTTCCTACATGGCTTTGATGATACTGAGGTATGTATCCCCTACCCCTACACTTTTAAGTGTTTTGATCAAGAAAGGATGCTGTACTTTGTCAAATGCTTTTTCAGCCTCTATTGAGAGTATCATATGGTTCTTGTTCTTTCTGTCATTAATGTACTGTATCACATTGATTGATTTGCAGATGTTGAACCAACCTTGCAGTCCTGGAATAAATACCAATTGGTCGTGGTGAATAATCCTTTTAATGTACTGTTGGATCCTACTGGCTAGTATTTTGGTGAGAATTTTCACATCTGTGTTTATCAAGGATATTGGTTTGTAATTCTCTTTTTTGATGGGGTCTTTGTCTGGTTTTGGGATCAAGGTAATGCAGGCCTCATAAAATGAGTTTGGAAGTTTTTCTTCCATTTCTATTTTTTTTGAACAGTTTCAGGAGAATAGGTATTAATTCTTCTTTAAATATTTGGTAGAATTCCCCAGGAAGCCTGTCTGGCCCTGGGCCCTTGTTTGTTGGGAGATTTTTTTAAAAAATTATTTATTTGACAGACAGAGATCTCAAGTAGTCACAGAGGCAGGGAGAGAGAGAGAGGAGGAAGCAGGCCCCCTGCAAAGCAGAGAGCCCAATGTGAGACTTGATCCCGGGACTCTGGGATCACGACCTGAGCTGACGGCAGAGGCTTACCCAGAAAAATGGTATTTTGATAGTGATTGAAGTAGTCATCAAAAATCTCCCAACAGGCACGCCTGTTGGGAGATTTTTGATGACTACTTCAATCTCCTAACTTGCTATGGGTCTGTTCAGGTTTTCTATTTCTTCCTGGTTCAGTTTTGGTAGTTTATATATCTGTAGGAATGCATCCATTTCTTCCAGGTTGTCAAATTTGCTGGTGTATAGCTGCTCATATGTTTTTATAATTGTTTGTATTGTTTTGGTGTTTGTTGTCATCTCTCCTCTTTCATTCATGATTTTATATTTGGGTCCTTTCTCTGTTCTTTTTGATAAGTCTGGCCAATGATTTGTCAATCTCGTTAATTCTTGCAAAGAACCAGCTCCTAGTTTCATTGATTTGTTCTACTGTTCTTTTGGTTTCTATTTCATTGATTTCTGCTCTGATCTTTATTATTCCTCTTCTCCTGCTGGGTTTAGGTTTTATTTGCTGTTCTTTAGCCCATGCCTTTAGAGAAAGGCTTGTGTTGCTATATTGTGTTGCTATATACTTTTCTTTTAGGACTGTCTTTGCTGTGTCCCACAGATTTTGAGCAGTTGTGTTTTCATTTTCATTTGTCCATGAATTTTTGAAATTCTTCTTTAATTTCCTAGTAGACCCATTTATTCTTTAGTAGGATGCTCTTTAGCCTCCATGTATTTGAGTTCTTTTCCTCTTTCTTCTTGTGATTGAGTTTTAGCTTCAGAGCATTGTGCTCTGAAAATATGCAGGGAATGATCCCAATCTTTTTGTACCACTTGACACCTGATTTGTGACCCAGGATGTGATCTATTCTGAAGAATGTTCCATGTGTACTAGAGAAGAATGTGTATTCTGTTGTTTTGGGATGGAATTTTCTAAATATACCCGTGATGTCTTTCTGGTCCAGTGTGTCATTTAAGGCCGTTATTTCCTCATTGATCTTTAGTTTAGATGATCTGTCCATTTCAGTGAGGGAGGTGTTAAAGTCCCCTACTATTATTGTATTATTGTGGATGTGTTTCTTTGATTTTGTTATTAATTGGTTTCACTTGATCTTAGCCAAAAGGTCAAGAAGCAATATTAATTGGTTTATATAATTGGCTGCTCCCATGCTCCCATGTTAGGGGGCATAGATATTTAAACTTGTTAGATCTTCTAGTTGGAAAGACCCTTTAAGTATGATATAGTGTCCTTCCTCATCTCTTATTATGGTCTTTGGCTTTAAAATCTAAATTTATCAGATATAAGGTTTGCCACCCCAGCTTTCTTTTGATGTCCATTAGCATGGTAAATTGTTTTCCACCTCTTCACTTTAAATCTGGAAGTGTCTTTGGGTCTAAAATGCGTTTCATGCAGACAGCAATATAGGTGGGTCTTATTTTTTTTTTTTTTTAATCCGTTCTGATACCCTGTGTCTTTTGACTGGAGCACTTAGCTCATTTACATTCAGGGTAACTATTTAAAGATAGGAATTTAGTGCCATTGTATTGCCTATAAGGTGACTGTTACTGTATATTGTCTCTGTTCCTTGCTTGTCTACTACTTTTAGGCTCTCTCTCTGCTTAGAGGACCCCTTTCAATATTTCCTGTAGGGCTGGTTTGGTGTTTGCAAATTCTTTGTTTTTTGTTTGTCCTGGAAGCTTTTTTATCTCTCCTTCTATTTTCAATGACAGCCTAGCTGGATATAGTATTCTTGGCTGCATATTTTTCTCATTTAGTGCACTGAATATATCATGCCAGTTCTTTCTGGCCTGCCTGGTCTCTTTGGATAAGTCTGCTGCCAATCTAATATTTCTACCATGGTATGTTATAGACTTCTTGTCCCAAGCTGTTTTCAGGATTTTCTCTTTGTCACTAAGACTTGTAAGTTTTCCTATTAGATGACAGGGTGTGGACCTATTTTTACGGATTTTGAGGGGGGTTCTCTGTGCCTCCCGGATTTTGATGCTTGTTCCCTTTGCCATATTAGGGAAATTCTTTACTATAATTTGCTCCAATATACCTTCTGCTCCCCTCTCTCTTTCTTCTTCTTCTTCTGGAATCCCAATTATTCTAATATTGTTTTGTCTTATGGTATCACTTATCCCTTGAATTCTCCCCTCATGATCCAGTAGTTGTTTGTCTCTCTTTTGCTCAGCTTCTTTATTCTCCATCATTTGGTCTTCTATATCACTAATTCTCCTTTCTGTCTCATTTATCCTAGCAGTAAGAACCTCCATTTTTTATTGCACCTCATTAATAGCTTTTAAAATTTCAACTTGGTTAGACTCTAGTTCTTTTATTTCCCCAGAGAGGGATTTTATTTCTCCAGACAGGTATTTTCCATGCCTTTTTTGAGCCCAGCTAAGATAATCACTCTGAACTCTAGTTCTGCCATATTACCAATGTCCATATTGATTAGGTCCCTAGCCATCCGTACTGCTTCTTGTTCTCTGTGTGTGTGTGTGTGTGTGTGTGGTGAGTTTTTCCACCTTGTCATTTTATCCAGATATTTTAGATGAATGAAAGAATAAAATACTAAAAGGGTAGCAACAACTCCAGAAAAATATACACTAACCAAATCAGAAGAGACCAGAAGCTGGGGGGACACTAAAGAGGGGGAAAAAAAAGAATATATATATATATATATTAGACTGGTGAACAGAACAGAGCCACACACTTGATTTTGGGTATATTTTGGTCTGTTAGAAGAAACTACTTTCCAAAATTTTAAAGAACAAAAAACTTAAATATTTATAAAAATAAGGGTAAACATGATGAAAAGATGGAATATGACTGTAAAGATGAAAATTCAAAAAGATTCTAAAAACGTAATTGGGAGATGGAGAGAAGGGAGTTGGGGGAAATTGGAGGGGGAAACAAGTGATGAGAGACTTTGGACTCTGAGAAATAAACTGAGGGTGTTGGAGAGGAAGGGGGTAGGGTGTTGTGTGAGCCTGGTGGTGAGTGTTATGGAAGGCAGATATTGCATGGAGCACTAGGTGTGGTACATAAACAATGAATGCTGGAACACTGAAAAGAAATAAAATAAAATACAATAAAATAAAAAAAAAGGAATTGATAAGTTGGTTGGAAAAAGGAAAAAGGAAAAAAAAGGAGGAGAGAATGTGATCAGGCTGGAGACTAGAACAAAGCCATGTGCCAGATTTAGGGTATATTTTGATCTATTAGAAGAAATTGTATGCCAAAATTTTAAAGAAAAAACCCCTACATGTATACAAAAAATAAGGTTAAATTCAATGAAGGGAAAAAATATGACTATAACAATGAAAATTTAAAAAGATTTTTTTAGTGGTATTTTTAAGATATAACTATTTAAAAACACTAAAGGAGGAAAGAGTAAAAGTTAAAAAACGGAATAGGAAAAAATAAAATTAAAAAAAAATTTAACTTTGCAAGACTAAAGGATCATGGGGAGAAAGCAATGAATTCCATGCTTTGCTATCCCTTTCTCTGGAGTTCTGCAGTTCTCATTGATCAGTGAGCTTGGTCTTGGCTGAATATTGTCGCTGATCTTCTGCAGGAGGGGCCTGTAGCACTGATTCTCAAATGTCTTTGCCCAAGGCGGAATCGCACCACCCTTGCCAGGGGCCAGTTTAAGTACTGTGCTCAGGTTCAGGGTTTGCTCTCGGGAGCTTTTGTTCCCTGAAAGCTTTCCGTACAGCTTTGGAGGATGGGAATGAAGATGGCAGCCTCCCAATCTCTCGCCTGGAGGAGCCGAGAGCTCAGGGCCCCACTCTTCAGTGCACTCTCAGAGAAAAGCAGTCAGTCCCTCCAATCTCCCTGGTCTCTGGCTGCACTCCGTGCTTACCTGGCCTGTGACTGAGTGTTTCTATCTCTGGCACACAGCCCCATTTGGAGACTCCAAACCCAGCTGATTCCTGCCACACGCTCCTGCTCCCAGAGGAGGAAGGTGATTCTCCCTGGATCTGCTGCTTCTTGTGTCCTTCCCTGAAGAACAATGGCCCAACTGTACCTGACTTAAGGTAATCCTCAGTTGAGACCGCCCTCCTCAATTCCGTCACTGTAGCCGGCTTCCCCACTCCGATACCTGGCATCTCTGCCACATTCAGACACCCCCAGTCTTTCTGTGATCCTGAGGGTCCTGAGACTACACTGTCCCAGCAAGGGCTCCATCCCGGCTTAGCCTCTGGAACAATGTCTCTCAGTAAAGCAGACTTTTAAAAGTTCTGATTTTGTGCTTCACTGCTCGACCGCTTGCTGGGAGCTGACACGTCCCCCTGTGGTCTATCTTCCCGTTGCTTCGGATTCACTTCTCTGCATGTCCTACCTTTTGGAAAGTGGTCGCTTTTCTGTTCCTGAACTTGCTGCTCTTCTCTCCTCTCTCCTGTTGAGTTTGTAGCTGTTCAGAATGGTTTGATAACTGTCTAGCTGAACGCCTAGAACCTGATGATACAAAGTCTCCTACTACTCCGCTATCTTGCTCCTCCATCCCAGAGATTGCTTTTTTAGTGGAATGATTTGAAATGGATAGCATTTAGGAATAAAATAGCTTACTTTTGGCCAACCAGTGCCTTCAAACATACTCTATTAAATCTCCTTCCCTGCTGCTATGCTATTTTGGAAAGATGCCTTCACTTTTCTGTAATTCTCTATTATGAGCACAATCTCCATACCTATAGCTCCTTTTCAGCTATTAAAAGGCCCTTCCTCTTACCCCTTTCCTGCTGCTTCTGGCTTCTTTAGCGGTGGACAGTGGGAATATGTATCAGATGGGCAAGAGTAACAGTATTATGTTAATGATGCTATTATACTCTAGCATCCAAAGTCTAGCTTTTTATTTGGGTCCAAACATGGATTCTTTGGAGATTCTGAAAAATAACCTTTGATGTAAACAATGTATTCTCATGAACTCTCAACAATAATCCCTCTTGGTTTGCCTTTGGTGATGCATTTCAAAACCTCTTACACTAGGGTCTCTTGACCTAGCTGGTTGCACTCTTGAGCAGAATAGTTTAAAAAAAAAAAAAAATCTTTCTAACTCCCAGGGTTGGAACTAAGGGAGTTGAAAAAGGGATGAAGAGATAGTTGCAGTGTCTGTGTATTTTCAACATGAGAGAACCGAAGTTCAGGACGTTTTCTCATTATTCTTAGTTCAACTTGTAATAATTTATAGCTGACCATCAAATTTGAGATATCCTGTTTTAAAGATGAAAAAGTGTGTCAAAGCTAAACATCAAGAAACATTGAAAATGTATTCATGGCTCCAAATAATGCATAATTCATCTACTTTCTCCCCATCTGACAGGAGTATGATATAATTTTAAGAGGTTGTATTTTTCTGCTGGAATAATGTCAGTGAAAAATTTGGCTTACAAAATCCAAAGTATTATTGCTTTCTTTTTATTAGGTTGAATTTCATTCTTTTTCTGCACAAAAAGGTAACAGCTTTTGGTTATGGCACTTCAAATATTCAGAGTGATTCTCTCCTTTGTTTGAAATTTACTGGGTGGCTGCTTAATCTCTTCCTTCATTTTAAATAGAGTTTTTTTTTAAGATTTTAAATTATTTGAGAGAGAGAGAGAGAGAGAGAGAGAGATAAGAACACAAGTTGGGGGAAGAGGGAGAGGGAGAAGATGACTCCCTGTTGAGCAAGGAGACTAAGGCAGGGTTGGATCTCAGGATGGCAGGATCAGACACCTGAGCCACCCCGGCACCCCTTGAATGGAGTTTTTTAACCTAGCATGTGCATTAATGAAGAGAAGAGAAGTTTAGACTTCCTAGAGAAAGGACACTTGACTATTTAGGTAGTATTTGATATCTTCATGAATGTACTAGTGGCTAAATAAAGATCAGTCTTAGAGGCTCCATTTCTAAAATCATCAGCACACTGAAAACAAATTTTTTTTTTTCAAATTTGAATATGAACT